>NC_133674.1:6602500-6917423 GCF_048934315.1 Petromyzon marinus
CGGCAGAATACTACGGCGCAATCCGGAACACCGGAACGTTTCAAAACGCGTGACGATGACTCACTCCGACGTTGTGCATTGTGCAAGGCCGTCAACGTGATTCTCACCGTGTCACCTCGGTGCTTTATGAAATAATTCATTTCATTTTGATGTTGAGCTAAGGCATGGGGACCACAATGCACTTCTTCAGGAATTCCTGGTGGTTGTTTGCATAATGCAAAAAGGCTGAGTGATATTTACACGTCTTTCTTTGTTACGTATGGGGGATTCGTGGTGATGCTTACAGCGTGCAATAACGTTGTGTGTAATATGTACTGAATATGAAATGATGATTAAAATTACAGTCATATCCCGGTCCACGTCGGGCATGCGTTCCTGGCAGGTGCGACGACGAATTTCGAAACGTCAATCAAAGCGATGTACAGGGTAGTCGTCGTAGTAGAGGGTGGTGGTGGTGGTGGCGGAGGGCGGAGAAGCGACGGATAACGAGACAGGAGGGACGATGCTGTCAACGACGTAAGTGTGGAGGTTGAGGCGACGCAAAATCACGTAGAGGTTTGTAGCACTTAATAATAAAGTGACAACGTATTTGCGAAACGACGTAGAAGGGGGAGTCGTACATCGGTGTATCCCTGTAGCACGAACATGGACAGCCGTACACCTGGCACTCTCTCGTGGCATTTCCTTATCGCAGTTTATTGTCCTTCCCCGCACCTCCGATTAGCGCGGCCGGCTACGCACAGCGCGAAAGAAGTTCAACATGCACGCACAGCACACACGTACGCACAGCACACACGCACAGCACACACACACGCACAGCACACACGCACGCACAGCACACACGCACGCACAGCACACACGCACGCACAGTACACACGTACGCACATTCCGACTCCAAACCGATCCCGAGGAGCGTTCCCGGAAAAGTGCCGCGCGAGAGACGTTCAACGCCCAGCGGTGAGTGCGCGAATTCACGCACGCGCCAAGCCGCATGCGAGCCGGCGCCTCGAGAACCCTCGAGGCCGAGGAGCATCCTCATCCTCATCCTCCTCCACTCCGCAATTGCTCGCCCTCTGGCCGCCCGCTCGCTGCTGCAGTGATGACGCGGCTCTCTCGAGAAAGGGAGCAGCTCCCACCCCGAACTCTGCAGCAACCACCACCACCACCACCCCCCGCCCCCATTCGCCAAGGCTCTCTGCCCACTCTCCCTTCCCAGTATATTGCTCTCCAAAAAATATTGCCCGAACAGACTGGTGGGGCAAGTGCTGTTTGCGAGCGCCTATGAAGGCCGGCACGGCAACACGAGAGGGGTGGGTGGCCAGCACCACGCCCGACCGCCTTTGTCTCCCCACTGGCGATGTTTCACACACCAATTTGAGGCTGAGTCGACCTAGGCGCGGCCCATGACCGCATCAGATAATTACCGTCACTGGTGTTGGCCGCGAGCGGGAATCCAATTTTGGTCACCGGTTTCGTAGCGCAGCGTAGCGCTCACCACTACACCACCGCCACTCTCATCTTACGAGCTCCCCTCCCTCCCTCGACCACTACCAATATCTGCCATCGTCAGCAGTAAGCCCCCCCCCAACCCCCCGCAGGGCCCCTAGACCCCCCCCCCCGCCCCCTCATAACTCTGGCACGCGCGCGAGGAGCGACCACTCCCCTCTCTGTTGCTCGTGAATCGATCCGTGATGGATTGATGTCTCCAAATGCTGATGCGCCCGCTCGTCCCATATATAAGCGACGCGCCCGCCGTGCCGCATTCGACGCAGCCAGCGAGACGAGAAGACCCAGCCCAGCCACAGCACAAGACCAGCCCGCCCCGGCACTCCTAAAGGTACAGAATTTCGCCCTAGACTCGGTAAGACGACTGCTCGAAGGGTGGTTGGTGGTGGCGGCGGGCGGCGCAGTGGTTTTGCGCGCCCGGCAACCTGAATTCGATTCCCGGCCACGGCTAACATCGGTGGCGAGTGGGTATGTGACCGGGTCCTGCATTTCGGCCCCCACCCTGTGCTGACCAGCGTGCTGAAGTCTGGTTAAGCAACCACCCGCCCCCCCCCCCCCTCTATGGGCCGACGCGGCGTGCGGAGGCCTTCATCCAGCAGTGGAGTGACACGAGGAACTACTGCGAATGGTTGGTGATTGTTACGTCTTAAAGGGAGGAGCCGAAAACGGAGTCTGTGCAGAGCAACCGGAGTCCTCCTCCTGCTCCGCGCGTCTCGCCGTCAGTGGCTCCGGGCGTGGCCGCCACCGCGCGTGACCGCGACTGGGCGGCCCAGCGGTCGCGCGCTCGTCGCTGATAGCGGGGGGGGGGGGCTCTCGCCCCCCACACCTCACTAGTGGCGTGGTAAAATACACTACCAGCTCAGGGGGGGAGGGGGGGAGGTGCAATCTGTCAGGTAGGGCCCCAAATACTGCTCGAATAACAACAACACGCGGAACGTAACTGGGAGTATTTTCATAACAAAAATGAATAAACCGCGTTTTAGATAAGCGCTGTTGTAATTTTACACTGTTGATGAAAACAGATCTCACGGTGGTTGTCACGGGGGGGGGGGCAACTCGTAGCTTTGGCCACCAGTTGGGGCGGGGGGGGGGGGAAGGCACCCCCTGCCTGCCCCACGCTAAGTTACGCGACTGCCCACGACCTTCTCTTGCTTCTTACACCTCTCACGACTCTGTTCCATCCCGCACTCTCCGCTCCCGATCTCTAACCACGCCGAGTCGCCTTGTGCCCCACAAGGACAGCTGCCACCGGGAGTGCCCCTTTTTCGAAATGTTTGAGATGAGATGTCAAGCGCTCTGAGACTCCCAGGCTTATATATCATCATCACTATCTCGATTTAAAGCTTTCGTGACTGCAGGGATTCATCTTCTTGGTTCTTTCGGTAAAGTCACCACGTAGAAGGGAAATAATAAAATAATAATAAAACATAATAAAATAAAATTCTCACGACGTTTCGGCCACAACACAAGTAGCCTTCGTCAAGTAACCTTCGTCATGATACTTGTGTTGTGGCCGAAACGTCGTGAGAATTTTATTTTATTGTGTTTTATTTTTATTATTGTATTTCCATTCTACGTGGTGACTTTACCGAAAGAACCAAGAAGATCATCACTATCGTTAAACTCCTCAATATTTAATTCTCAGAAGTTAAGCAGAACCGAGCCTGGCTAGCACTGTACTTGCATGGGAGACTGCCAGGGAATGCCAGGCGTTGTTGTTGGCTTGGGCTGCTTAGGTAGCCAAAAGATTATGTATATCAGTGACGGATTGTTGAATCCATCTGTGCGGGGCCGATGGCATTTGCCCTCTGGTATGCGTGAAGGGGTTTTATCCGGTTTTCTCCTACTTTAAGTCAAATATTAATGAATGTAAATGGCCAAACATCCCAATGTCGCATCAGGAGGACCCTGGCGAATGAAGAGTGAGACAACGATATCATGCTGGGGTTAATAATTGGCATCATCATTATCCATCCTACCTAAAACGAGTAGCAGACAGCATTGTGTTCCGAGACAGCGCCTGGTGGGTCACATCAATGCGCAATAGCCGGAGCGGGAAAAAACAAATATTGCGCAGTGATCGAGATGATAGTGATCATGATCAAGAGTGTTTCTCAACACCGCGCAGACGCGAACTTAACCCCACGCAGCAACAGCAGCAGCACGCGGTGCTCGCGTGAGTGACTTTCACACCGAGCTCTCTGTGCGTGCGCGCGGTCTTTTAAGACCTCTCTCGTTGAAGCACAGGAGTAAGACAAAGAAAGAGGAATGGACGCGCTGAAGAAAGGTTTCTCCAAGGCGAAAGAGGGCGTGAGCTCTGCCGCAGAGAAGACCAAGCAAGGCGTGACGGACGCGGCCGGGAAAACCAAGGACGGAGTCGTGGCCGTGGGTAAGGATGGCGCGCGCACCCCCGCACGGGAACAGCGGGACACGCGCTGTGATCTCCCCTGAAATATCTACTCGACGTCTGTGACAAGAAGGAGCTTCGTAGCTAATCGTATTCCTCCAGTGTAAATACACGTGACAATGGGCTTGCATAATGCGCATGCATTAGGGACGTTGGTTACCATGTTAAAAACCCAACCGGCAATGGATACCCATTGTCATTTATATGAATTCAAAAATCCCCCGCCACACTTCGCTCAAGAAGGGCTCCAAGGAACGGAACAGGAGGATTGCTCCACAAATGTGGCTGTCGCCTGATGAAGCAAGTTGTAATTACTGGTGAAACGTCGTACTCAGCTTGTAAATGTTGTGGCTTTGCTCTCCAACACACCGGTGTGCTGTACTAGTGACGAATTGGCCACGTTCTGTTTACGTGGCAAAGTTTACTAATTGGCTGTGTCGGGTGGTGGCGGGTTTAACGACACATTTATATATTTACGCGATCTAATCCAAAACAACCTGTATTATGGATGATATTGGGCTTCGTGTTAAACCGATACCTATTCTGATTGATTCTGATATACCATCGTCATCGTTTACTGTCCATCTCTCCACGCTGTGTTAATGTATCGAGATGTTAACGCCCTCGCCTGGTCTACAGGAGGGCGTGGGTTCGATCCCGACCCTGACTGCTGCATATTTGGGAGTTTGCCTGGTCTCTCTCCCTGTGGTCGCGTGGATTTTTCTCCGGGTCCTCCGATTTTGAATCAACACGCGTTCAGAGTATTTGGCTGCTATAAATGTTCCACGTGATGGTAAACCACTTTTTTGAGCTATCATTTCTAATATCCAGGTCGTCGCAATCTGAAAAAAGAGCTTTATAGCTCAGTTGACCTTACCTGGTAAAATAAAATATAGTTTAGTGTCGGTCATCGGCGTTGTTTGACCATACTTCACCACGATGGTCAATTTGGAGTTGGTTAAGCGTGAAAGGTGGCAGGGTGGTGGGGGGGGTGGGATGACAGACGCGATCTGGTTAGTATTCATCTCTGACGTTATTCGTGGGCGGGAATCGAACTCAGGTGGCTGGGTTCAGAGTGCACTGCTGCACGGCGCCCCCACCGGGGCAACGTTTCTCGGGAGCCAAAGCCCCCCCAAAGAATCTCCTGTGCAGCGGCGTAACCTGTCTCGGTACGCAGGCGGTGCCACTGCACCGGGGAGCCACAGGCCGGGGGGGGGGGGCCCAGGCGCCAGGGCTACGAAGAGGGGGGGGGGGCGATTGGACAGCGCCCCCCACCCCCCCCCCCCGGCCCATGCTAAGCAGGCCCAGGGATCCGTGTCACCATTCCCACTGCAGCAGAGCAGTGGGAGTTGCTATGGAGCATGGCGTAGGCAAGTCGCTTGTGAACAAGAAGCCAATGGCTCAGTGGGGCTTGAAAATTTAGTTTAGTTGTTATTTGTGTGTATATTTTTTTAATTATTTGATTGCCTGTCCTATACCTTGCACTCCTATCGTGCTTCTGTACTGTTTGTTGTTCTGACGTTCTGACCCCGTGCCCCTTACTGGATATCTGTGAAAAAGAGCTTCGTAGCTCATCGGATTTTCCCTGCAGTATAAATAGTGGCAAGTGAAGGCACCTTAGAATAATGTAAAGTGTGCCCTCTGGGTGTATGGTGGTTCTCGCTGGGTAGTGCTCGGATGGGTGACCACCAACAGCAGTCATAGGACTGCGCGGCTCCGTGGGTATGTATGTGGAACTTCTTTCGCACCGCACAAAGCCAACCGTGCCAATCACGAGTGCGGGAGAGCAGAGGGTAGTGCCGCATAACCAAGTTGTTGTACTGTACTATACACTACCGCGTCTATGCCTCCCCCCCCTCTCCCCCCACAATAACGAACTCGCAGTGACCAGTGTGGGGAAGTATGGTCTATAAGTCGCTGCACGGTGTTGAGACGTCCTCATTAGCACAGGGGACTGACGCAAGGGCTGGCGACACGAGCGCGTTCACGGATTGTAATTCTGTGATGTCATTTCCAAGTTCAATTTTTCTTATATTTTGATTTGTATTTACGGCACGAATAATTGTTTATCCTGTTTACAGTACGTTCTTGCGTAGGTTTCATGGACATTATTTGGCTTTGCTCTTGTTAATTTGCACGTATTCACCCTGCAATGTTCTTAACTATAGCCACTGCTGACGGTCTATGGATCTCCATGTAATTCTATGGATCTCTACGTAACCATATTTGATCTCTACGTAACTCTATGAATCTCTACGTACCTCCATGGATCTCTATGTAACTCTATGGATCTCTACGTAACTATTTTTGGTCTCTACGTAACTCTATGAATCTCTACGTACCTCTATGGATCTCTACGTAACTCTATGGATCTCTACGTAACCATATTTGATCTCTACGTAACTCTATGAATCTCTACGTACCTCTATGGATCTCTACGTAACTCTATGGATCTCTACGTAACTCTATGGATCTCTACGTAACTGTGGATCGCTACGCAACCATATGGATCTCTGCGTAACTTTATGGATTTCTATGTAACTCTATGCATTTCTACCTATCTCTATGGATCTCTATGTAACTCTATGGATCTCTATGTAACTGCCAGCACTGTCGACAGCGTTGGGCTGTGTCCCTTCTTGTGACGGAGCTGCCGAGCTCAGTGATAAACTCCCGAGTCTGGGAATGAAGGAGGGAACGCCGCAACGGCCGGTCACGGGAATTCCGAGCGGACCTTTCCTCCGCTCTCAAAGCGACACGGCCAGCAGCAAGTTCGGTAGGGGAGTGGGGGGGGGGTTACGTTGAGACGTAGGCAAGAAAATATAAACAAAAAATATTAATGAATATAACGCGGTGACGCTCGCTGCAGGGCAATTGCGTCACCGGAGTGTGGCGAGGGCAGGGGTGATGTGCATGGCTCAGGGCGTGGCGCTGCGATCAGATTAAAATAAAATAAAAACGGACTGCGAGGGGAATTGCCGATCGTGAAAGATGGTCTCGTACTAGAGTCGCCACGTGTCTCGCCTCCCTGGTGCCCGCAGGCACCAAGACCAAGGACGGCGTGGCTCACGGAGTCAGCACCGGTACGGCGACTCATCTCATCCCCGGCTCACCGCACGTCTCCCTCACGACACCAGTGGGGGGAGGGTCGGCGATCTGCGCATCTTGAGCCGCACGCGGCTGAGGGCTTGCATTCGCCACGTTATTTATCAAGGACCGCCACCCAACCTTCTCGTATTCGCCACAATGCATTGGCGGCTTTTGAAATATTGATGGGGTGTTTTTGTTTTAAATATTTGACAACCGAATCCGAAACTAAATATTTGGCTCTTCTTGGTTCTGTAATTTGGCTGCCGGCCCTCTGCACTCGACGATTCGTCATTCAGGCACCTGAGCTAAACGGGACACGTGGAGTGGCACTGCGGTGGCAGGGCTGCGCAAACAGACGCACACACAATGAAAACCACGAGACATATTTGTCAACCCCGCACGAAGGGCACCGCGGTGGCTAGGAGATGTTAGCTACCTCGCCTGGTATTCAGGAGATCGTGGGTTCGATCTCAACCCTGACGATGCCTGCTATATATTTGGAGTTTGCGTGTTTTCTCTCTCCCCGTGGTCGCGTGGATTTTTCTCCAGTTCTTCCCCCACGTTAATAAACACGCGTTTCGAATATTTGGCTGCGATGAATTTCCACGTGAGCGGCTACTTCATTGAGCTATAACTTTTGGCCAAGCCGCTTCTGAAAAAGAGCTACATAGATCAGTGGGCCTTACCTGGTGAAATATAAATAAATGTTTAGACTTTGGATAGTTTATGAGCGGCATGGTGAAGAATGATGAAACATCACCCATGACCCAAAATGGCGTGGGGAGGCCCTCATCCAGCAGTGGATTAGCAGTACTGGAATATAGATGGCGTGGGTGTCTGGCGTGGTTGCCGTGGTTGTCTGGCGTGGTTGCCGTGAGTGTCTGGCGTGGTTGCCGTGGGTGTCTGGCGTGGTTGCCGTGGGTGTCTGGCGTGGTTGCCGTGGGTGTCTGGCGTGGTTGCCATGGGTATCTGGCGTGGTTGCCGTGGTTGTCTGGCGTGGTTGCCATGGGTGACTGGCGTGGTTGCCGTGGCTGACTGGCGTGGTTGCCGTGGCTGACTGGCGTGGTTGCCGTGGGTGTCTGGCGTAGTTGCCGTGGGTGACTGGCGTGGTTGCCATGGGTGACTGGCGTGGTTGCCGTGGCTGACTGGCGTGGTTGCCGTGGCTGACTGGCGTGGTTGCCGTGGGTGTCTGGCGTAGTTGCCGTGGGTGTCTGGCGTGGTTGCCATGGGTGACTGGCGTGGTTGCCGTGGGTGTCTGGCGTGGTTGCCGTGGGTGTCTGGAGTGGTTGCCATGGGTGACTGGCGTGGTTGCCGTGGCTGTCTGGCGTGGTTGCCGTGGCTGACTGGCGTGGTTGCCGTGGCTGACTGGCGTGGTTGCCGTGGGTGTCTGGCGTGGTTGCCGTGGGTGACTGGCGTGGTTGCCGTGGGTGTCTGGCGTGGTTGCCGTGGGTGACTGGCGTGGTTGCCGTGGGTGACTGGCGTGGTTGCCATGGGTGACTGGCGTGGTTGCCGTGGCGACGCTGTCACCGCAGTGGCCGGCAAGACGAAGGAGGGGGCCCAGGCGGTGGGGGGCGCCGTGGTGAGCGGCGCCAACGCCGTGGCCACCAAGACGGTGCAGAGCGCCGAGAACGTCGCCTCCGCCGCGGGGATTCACGCCAAGGAGCGCAAGGTGGGGGGAGGGGGGCACGGGGTGGGGGGGGGCACGGGGTGGGCGGGGGCACGGGGTTGGGGGGGCACGGAGTGGGGGGGCACGGGGTGGGGGAGGGCACGGAGTGGGAGGGGCACGGGGTGGGGAGGGGGTACTGGGTGGGGGGGGCACGGGGGGGGGGCACGGAGTGGGGGGGGCACGGGGCAGGGAGGGGGGTACTGGGTGGGGGGGGGGCACAGGGGGGGGGCACAGAGTGGAGGAGGGGATCAGGGTTGGGGTGGCCCAGGGTGAAGGGCGGGGGCATGGGTTGGCGTGGGAGGGGGGCTCGGGGGGAAGGGTGGGGAGTGGCCCAAGTTAATGTGTGTGTGGGGGGGGGGGGCACGGTGCGGGGAGGACAGGGAACACGAGGGGGGGGGCAGTTTGCCCTCTGCCTCAGATCTGGAGGGGACTTCGTCTGACACAACCCGCCGACCGGCTTTCAAAACAACAAAAATGCTGCTTCGTGTTAGAGCCCAGAAAGCGCGTTCATAGCAGCAGAGCAACGTGGTGCAAAACGTACGGCGCGCTGTCCTGCTGTGTCTATCAAGGCCGTAGCCATGGAGTCAACATTGGGGGGGAACAAATCTCCCAGGGGGTCTAGGCGCCCCCCCCCCCAGAAAAAAATCTAAATTTTAAAACAAATCTGCCATTGCCTGTCTAAAATATTTTAAAAATTCACTAACACATGGGATGGACTGTTTGTTTTACAATAATGTCTAATAGTGTATTGCATTGCTCTGTTTTTTCTTTTTTACCTTTTCTTGTTTCATTCTGTGTAATGACAGAGATTAGGGATTTATAAAGTACAACCATAACCACAATCATATAAACAGAAATCTATGCATTGTTATATGAAGACAAGTCCAGATATTGTGGCCAAGGTTTAGCAATTTTTTGTTTTTATTTACATAGCATAGAATTTTTTTTGAAAAAAATATTGTTTATAGCAATATATTGTGGGGGACATTTTTAACATATTTGAAAATTGGGGGGGGATGTGTCCCCCCCAATATATATTATGATTACGGCCTTGGTGTGCATCGTGGGCTACGCGCGTTTCATCCGGCCGTGTCTCATCACAGGATGAGGACAAAGAGGCGGAGACGGCACCCGGAGCGGACGAGGCTGCACCACAGGCAAGGACAAGATCTCTTGAGACATTACACTCGACCTCACTCACACGCACGCACACACACACGCACACGGGTCGTGTGCGTGCGTGTGTGTTACACACACACAACACGTTAGCGTAGCGGTCAGCGCGCTGCGCTACGAACCCGGCGGCCCGAGTTCGATTCCCGCTCACGGCCAACTCAAGTTACGATTATCTGAACCGGTCCCGGGCTTCCCCGAGGTCGACTCAACCTCAAATAAGTAGCTGGTGCGTTGGATAAACATCGCCACTGGGGTGACAAAGGCGGCCGGGCGTGGTGCTAGCCACCCACCGCCCTCGCGTGCCTTACCAGCCTTCATAGGTGCTCGCCAACAGCACTTGCCCCAACACCTGCATTATTGGTTTTAGCACCTCCGGTGTTATTCTGTTTTCATCATCTCGATACCGGCCAAAAAGGGTCCCACAGATAAAACACAGAAACTGTGGTCTTGAAAATGGTGAACGTCCTCACCTCGTGTGATTGTGCGCTGGACAGCGCGGCAACGCAAAGCTACTCGTAAATGAAAAACCGTTCTGGTTCTTTTTCGATCTCTTACAGGAGTAGTAAAGTTCCGCGGAATCTGCTGCTCGTGCCGCCCGTGCCGCCCATTTGACGTCTGGGGGATGCGTTCGTCGTCGCTGTCACCACGCAGAGTTGCTCAGCGCCACCACGCTCAGCATCTCGCCCGTTCAGCACCACCACGCTCAGCACCACCACGCTCAGCACCACCACGCTCAGCACCACCACGCTCAGCGTCTCGCCCGCTCAACACCACTCCACTCAGCACCACCACGCTCAGCACCACCATGCTCAGCACCACCACGCTCAGCACCACCACGCTCAGCACCACCACGCTCAGCGTCTCGCCCGCTCAACACCACTCCACTCAGCACCACCACGCTCAGCACCACCACGCTCAGCACCACTCCACTCAGCACCACCATGCTCAGCGTCTCGCCCGCTCAACACCACTCCACTCAACACCACTCCACTCAGCACCACCACGCTCAGCACCACCACGCTCAGCACCACCACGCTCAGCGTCTCGCCCGTTCAGCACCACCACGCTCAGCACCACCACGCTCAGCACCACCACGCTCAGCACCACCACGCTCAGCGTCTCGCCCGCTCAGCACCACCACGCTCAGCACCACCACGCTCAGCACCACCACGCTCAGCACCACCACACTCAGCACCACTCCACTCAGCACCACTCCACTCAGCACCATCACGCTCAGCGTCTCGCCCGTTCAGCACCACTCCACTCAGCACCACTCCACTCAGCACCACCATGCTCAGCGTCTCGCCCACTCAGCACCACTCCACTCAGCACCACCACGCTCAGCACCACCACACTCAGCACCACCACGCTCAGCACCACCACGCTCAACACCACTCCACTCAGCACCACTCCACTCAGCACCACCACGCTCAGCACCACCACGCTCAGCACCACCACGCTCAGCACCACCACGCTCAGCACCACCATGCTCAGTGTCTCGCCCGCTCAGCACCACTCCACTCAGCAACACCACGCTCAGCACCACCACGCTCAGCACCACCACGCTCAGCACCACTATGCTCAGCGTCTCGCCCGCTCAACACCACTCCACTCAGCACCACCACGCTCAGCACCACCACGCTCAGCGTCTCGCCCGCTCAACACCACTCCACTCAGCACCACCACGCTCAGCACCACCACGCTCAGCGTCTCGCCCGCTCAACACCACTCCACTCAGCACCACCACGCTCAGCACCACCACGCTCAGCACCACCACGCTCAGCACCACCACACTCAGCGTCTCGCCCGCTCAGCACTACCGCGCTCAGCGTTTCGCATGTTCAGAACCACCGCGGCTGAGCGCCACCGCCCTCAGCTCGTCACAATAAACTATCACAGCATTCGCCGTGGACCTGGTCTCTGCTTGCAATGAATTTCCTTTTAAAGAGCACCGCTGCATTTGCTCGTTTGGAAGATGGCTTACTTCCAATAGCATCGAAAGCGCCTCGAACCTAAGCGATTACTTCAAAGTCACTTTGAAGTAAACACTCTAACTTGTGGGACTATTTTCCCGTGGTATGCAGTTGGCATCAGCACGAGTACTGGCACACAGGGTCACCAGTTAGAAAGTAAGTAGCGAATTATTCAGACCACGGACGTAGCCTTTGAGTCAGCCTCAGCGTTTGGCTTCAAATGCTGCGATATATCCCCGATCTTCTTGTGCCTTCCCTTTGCAACCAGGGACGGCTCCACCCGTCCATGCAGGCGATCTAAAGCGGTCGCCTTGGGCGCCAAGTTAAGTTGAGGGCGCCAAATTCGAGGGGAAAAAATATACAAATACAAAAAAGACAAATAAAAGAACGAAAGATGTCATTGTCAATTCCCGTGCGCGTACAGCTGGAATATGAATGATAATGAATTTCTTAACGTTTCTGAGAATGTATTGGTTGGACAGACGGACGGGCGGACAAACCGAATAATCATTCCTCTGTTTAAAAAGATACGCCTTCAAAAACACATGAAACGGAAAATAGGGGGCAAACTGTTTCCCAGTCTCCCAAAAACCTCGGCCTAGATCTGTTCTTGTAGGTGCGGGGGCGCCGATTGCACGGTCTGCCTGTAGAGAGGGGAGTACGACTCCAGATTGTTACAGCATGGACAGATGGTTTTGTTTGAGGGCATTTGGTAACTATTCAGGAACGAGCTTTCCCAACACCTCCCGCTGTTGTTCGGCCTCGTATGCTGGCGCATAGTGGCAGCAGTGGTACAGTGGTAGCACCCGTGCCTTGCAGCAGCAGCAGTAGCAAAAGAACATGCGTCTGGGTTCGATCCCGGGCTCTGTGTGGAGTTTGTGTATTCTCTCTCTCTGTTCTGAACGGGGTTTTGTCCAGGATCGCCGGTTTCCTCTCCCTAGCTAAAGAGACAAACTAACAATGACATTGCTACTGGCCAAACATCCCAATGCTGAGACATTACCTGCAATTGACACGACTGGAATTATACACAGCAGCCGCAGCAGCATCAGCATCGCACCCTGACTGCAAAAAACATCACACACACACACACTTGGCAGGACCCTCCTGAAAAAGGGTCTTGAGACTCGGCGACGCTTTCCCGGGCAAACGAGCGTAATCACTAATAACAATAAAATACTATTGATGTTCACGCGTTTTTTTCTCGCTGTCCTTTGTGAACTGGGCAGTTGAATGGGAAACACAGCGAATGTCCCAAGCGAGGAGTCGGATTCACGCATGCAACATTAAGGCAGCGACTAAGCAAGTGATGGTCGCACCGGTCCAAGGCAGTGAAAGCATCTTCAATGAAGCATTTTCTGCACGTGTTGACTCTAGTTTGTATTTCGATTATTACCATGCACGCTACCTTACAGTATACACGACTGTAATGTGATGTAGCTGCTGGTTATATATGCGTATGCATATTCAACCAGCGCTTAACTTCAGCCGGAATAGTCTAGAACGCTGTTCGGGGAATAATTTCAGCGCCCCATAATCCATCTCATATTTCGATTTAAAGCTTTCGTGACTGCAATGATTCATCTTCTTTGGTTCTTTCGGTAAAGTCACGTAGAATGAGAATAAAATAATAAATTGATAAAATAAAATAACACAATAATATTCTCACGACGTTTCGGCCACAACACAAGCGGCCTTCATCAGGTGAAGGGACGAGACTGTCTGGTAGGACAGCGCTGGAGTGCCACAACACAAGCGGCCTTCATCAGGTGAAGGGACGAGACTGTCTGGAGGACAGTCTCGTCGCTTCACCTGATGAAGGCCGCTTGTGTTGTCTCGTCCCTTCACCTGATGAAGGCCGCTTGTGTTGTGGCCGAAACGTCGTGAGAATATTATTGTGTTATTTTATTTTATCAATTTATTATTTTATTCTCATTCTACGTGACTTTACCGAAAGAACCAAAGAAGACCATCTCATTATTATTTTGTCTTCACGATATAAACCTGTTCGTGCAGTTATAGGAAGGAAAAACAAATACAGCCGTATAGGAGTATATAAAATACCTTTGCACTCTAGTGGTAGTGCCTTACACCGACGGTCCCAACTGCCTGGCGGCCTGGCAGAGCGATGGAAATGATCTGGTGAGAACTTAAGCCCTGAGCTGACGCGCAACGGTGCAGCGAGTGCGGTGGCGTCGCGAGCCGGAGACTCGCTTGTTGCGGTATAACGCTTTGCCTGGGGAGGGGGGGGGGGTTGAGAGGCCGAGCTCTTGGAAGGACGCCCCGAGAATCTGGGCAATGTGTGGGGGCGGAGAAGGCGGGGAGACATTGCGTGGGTCGCGCGTGACACCCACGCGCTCCGCGAGTGGCGCGCAAGTGTGAAGCGGTGCGGGCGACGGAGTGTCGCAAAGCCACCGCTAACACGGCGGCGAAAAATAATAACGATGAATACCATTATTGTTGAATTACGACCGTAAGTTATGCATAGACGGACCCGCGGACGTGCGAACCGTGGAATTTCTAGCACTGGCTCGGGGCTGCGAGTGGAGCACAGCGCTGCACCACGCTCGATTCGAGCTGGAAGACAAGCAGCGCCGGCAAACGACGGCTTCCTGTTGGAATGCCTCAGTGGCGTAACGCATGCGCCTGTGAATTGAGAAATTAGCTGTAAATTTAATTACCGTTCGTATTAATAACTTCAGTAATGTATTGCCATCGAACGGTTTCCAGATGCGCGTCTGCGGCCGTCTGGAACGCTCTTCCGATCTTCGGAAGCCACTTGAGCTATGCACTTTTTTTTTACTTTAGACTGAAAACTCATTTATTTAGAACCGCTTTTTGTGTTTAGTCGTCCTTCCCCGCACCTCCGATTAGCGCGGTTCGCTACGTACGGTGTGAAAGAAGTTCAACATGCGTATATTATACAGCCTTTTAATCCACTCCAAGATAAAGGCTTCCCCATTCCGTGTCAGTTATAAGGGTTGTTTGCCCATACTTCACCACGATGGTCAGTGTGGGTTGCTGAAGGGGGTGGCCAGGATTACCACATATTATTTGGCACTCATGTTAGCTGTGGCCAGAAAATGAATTGAGGGTTCATAGCGACGAGGCACGCTCACCAGTGCTGTCCACCAGAGCTCAATCCGCTTAAGAAAGTACATGGGATTTGATTTGGACAACCAATTTATGGCATAGAAAATGTACGACATATAAAGTTTAAACGGCAACATTTATTAAATGTTTGAACGTCAACTTAGGTTTCCAGAAGACATGAAGTCATCGCCGCCCCATGTGTGTCCACTGATCGCCAACCGGTGACGACCCAAGGAAACTCTCTCCCCCCCCACCCCCACCCCATTGGCGACCCTCAACATTCTCCCTCTCAACTCGGCAGACAAGAAGTGCAATGCGAGGGAAACGGAAGCAACTCCCCCACCCCCCCCCTTCCCCACCAGAGACTCCGTGAACACCACGCCTGCTTTAGCAAAACGCCATGGACGGAATGAGGCACTTGTCAAGAGTAAGAATGTCTTTTAGAGATAAATGCGAATCTGCAGGCTCGCGTATCGGGACTTGCAGTGCCCGATACGCGAGCCGAAGCAATGTAGAATGGTTTCACGGGCAGCAAACGCGTTGGCAACACATAAGAGGCTGCTTCGGTTAAAAATGCACGGAACGCAGGTGGCACATTGAGTGCGGGCGTCTCTCGCTGTTTAAAAAAAAAAGTGCTGCTGCCCCCCCCACCCCCCCAAAAATGTAAATCGTTGCCACTGAACTTCACGGGGGGGGGGGGGCAGAACAAGCTTGCACGTGCCAATGGACGGTACACGTTTGTGTGGATGCACTCAAAACGTAGAAGTCAGCCAGACTTCTTCGTTTAAGTCGCACGTTCAAAAAAATATAAAAAATCAACGTCCTCTGAAAAGTGTTCCTTGCATTCGCTTCAGGCCAGTGCAACGCATCGCACGATGTACGGCGAAGCCCATAGGAGACCGGGAAGTTATCTGGAGGGAGGTTTGCGAGTGAAATGCATTGTGGCCGTTATGGCATTTTGGACAGTGCTGCCGTCGACAGTGAGCAGCCTTCATCCAGCAGTGGATTTGGAATGGCTGAAAATTGGATACGTATGACAATATATGCATTTAATGTTAAGAGACTTTAAGCACATTGCTGAAATAATTTGTTTTTAAAAATAGCTTCTGTTGCTACACATTTTTGTAAATCCACACCAACACCCCAGCCACTTAAAAGGTTTGGAAACGCAAAAGACAAAACACACGTTTAAATGTGCCTCCAACTCTGCTGTAGCGTCCGAGTTGACAGTATTAATCGTGCTCGCAAAGTCATTGGTTGTGAAAGCATCAATGGCAGCCCAAGATTACACACAGCCTGGCATGATCAATGACAGTGTGCGAAGACGACAACACAGGTCTGACCAACTCGGTCCACCCACGAACGCAACAATGCACACCCAATAAAAATTGGCATCTGACAATGGCCTGGCCCATGTCCCCACAGTGACGGGTTGCATTAGTTTGAGTAATATTAAAGTGCAAAATGAAGCACAATCGTAAAAAAGAGAAAATATCGTAACATTTCTTTGGCAATATTTTAAACACCGTTATACTTTTGTCGAGACTGTATACGTGGAATTTTTTTTTTAAATTTAAAACGCGGATGACTTGGTCGCACCGGGGCAGAAGAAAGCAAGACGCAGTGTCGACATTTCCTGCGTCTGTCACGGGACGTATAAACGAGCATTCTATTTACTGTGTAGCTTCCTGCGTGGCGTGTTCTGGCAGGGGTCTGTGTACATTGTGCGGGAACCCGTCGAGTCTCAGCCTACAGGCTACACTTGCAGACGCGATAATCACTTCACTCCTAAACAGTGGCGATAACCCCACACCAACAGCTGACAGCCCACAGGTGACAATCGACACTACATTAGCCCTAAGGTACATCTTACGCTATTGTTGTTTATTTTGAAATGTGGCGTGGCTCATCCTTGAGGCCACAGTGGCTACAAGCATCCACTGTGCGGCAACGTATAACAGTGAAACTCCCACGTGGTCACCGTATCCATAGGGCAGTGGTTTAGAGAGATGCACGGAAAATCGCGTAACAAAAAAGTGAACCCAGGAATGACCGACCCTCGGCCCGTGCCATGGTCAATCTTAACTACTTCCTGCGCGTTGCACCGTTCAGAAGCTAAATGCCAACGGCCTGCTAGCCACGAGAGAGGGCTTCAAGGCGAAGTCTTAGCTCGTCATGCTAAAAGGTGCTGTGTGGGTTTTTGACACGTGGTGTTGTGCGAGTGTTTGACACGTGGTGCTGTGTGGGTGTTTGGCACGCCGGCGTTTGGCAGCGTGGTTGGTGTGCAGGCGTGTGAGTGTGGTTGTCCCGTTGTCTCGGGTGAGGGCCTTTAGAAGGTGAGGCCGGCCTCGTTGTAGACACGGAACACTTTCTCGATGGCGTTGACGTACGCCGCCGTGCGCAGGTCCAGCCCCAGGTTGTACTTCATCGCCGTGCGCATGATTTGCTGTTGCAACGCACACGTTCACACATACGCGCACGTGCACACACACACGTGCACACACACGTGCACACACACGTGCACGTGGAAAACGTGGCACAGTTAAGCTTGGAGAGAAAAAAAAATATATATCATCAAACCTGTTTGCTTGTTTTTTTTACCCGCAGATAAACGATTAAACTATTGTTTTAGTTTAACAGGTAAGGTCCACTGAGCTGTATACCTCTTTTTCAGAAGCAACCTAGCCACAAATGCTAGCTCGATGAAGTGGCTTTTCACGTGGCAATTTAGAGCAGCCAAATACTCTAAACGCATGTTTATAACATGCTCACAAGAAGGCGCACTGACCACGGGGAGAGAGATATGCAAACTCTATATATAAAGGCACCAGGGTTGGGATTGAACCCTCCTGTAAGCGACCGTGGCACCCACAGTTTCTACATAGTCAGAACTGCTTGCCTTAACATTCATAGGCACGTAATAAGTCTCCAGCCCCAGCGACTTTGTGAAATATCACAATGTGAGTTGCATTTGTACAGATCAGCCTACGTGTTAAACTAGCGTCCAACAGGTTTAAGATTATCATAACTTGCAAGATAATGTATTCTCATACCCACAACTCAATGTGCTATTATGAACGCAGGAATCGACTGCAATAAGTGGATCGATGGCTTGTCGCATACATCATAATTTCACACACGTCACATATATGCAGCCAGCGAAGGATGTTTCCACCGCTTGATAATTACGTTCATGATGATGTAATGAGAGCGTCTGAAGGATACATGACTCAAACTGCACGTGACGCGGCTGACTGATGGGAAGTTCTCCCTCTGCTTGATCACCACCACAGGGCACTTGGGATGTAGGGGACTCAGGATGAAGGGGACTCAGGATGTAGGGGGCTCAGGATGTAGGGGACTCAGGATGTAGGGGACTCAGGATGTAGGGGACTCAGGATGTAGGGGACTCAGGATGTAGGGGACTCAGGATGTAGGGGACTCATGGTGTAGGGGACTCAGGGTGTAGGGGACTCAGGATGTAGGGGGCTAAGGATGTAGGGGGCTAAGGATGTAGGGGACTCAGGATGTAGGGGACTCAGGATGTAGGGGACTCAGGATGTAGGGGGCTCAGGATGTAGGGGGCTCAGGATGTAGGGGACTCAGGATGTAGGGGACTCAGGATGTAGGGGGCTCAGGATTTAGGGGGCTCAGGATGTAGGGGGCTCAGGATGTAGGGGGCTCAGGATGTAGGGGACTCAGGATGTAGGGGGCTCAGGATGTAGGGGACTCAGGATGTAGGGGACTCAGGATGTAGGGGGCTCAGGATGTAGGGGACTCAGGATGTAGGGGACTCAGGATGTAGGGGGCTAAGGATGTAGGGGACTCGGGATGTAGGGGGCTAAGGATGTAGGGGACTCAGAATGTAGTGCACATATTCCAATTGCCTACCACACATCCCCCCCACCCACCCCAAAATATATTTAGATGGCATTGAATGTAGTTGAGGATTTTTTTGTATGTCATGAATGTAAAATTGTCAGGATATAATTCAACATTTTAATGTAATTTTCATTTTATACACATTTAATCGTGCAAGACGAAAACACAATTTATATGCTACTACTTTTGCTTCGTTAAACTTTGTACTCTGGTGGAAACAAGAATCATCCTGCGATTTGTATTCTTTTTTGCGTGTGTGTCACTGATCATCGATCCCACAACCTCCACCTCCCACCACCGCCCCCCCCCCGTACCGCCCCCTCCGCTTGTGCTTACTCACCCTTGCGGAGCGCTCCATCGTGTAGGCCAGCCCCGAGTGGACAATGTCCTTCTCTGAAGCACCCTGGGAAGCACGAGGAACAGGGGGCCACACGGCGAAGGAAACACGGCTGAGCGGCAGCAGACACCGCAGCAAAAACATCCTCGCGACCACCCACCGGCTTCGTAGGATAGACGTGAACCCCGGTTTAACTCTATTGTAATAGCGGAGCAGTGCGCGTGCCCACGTAAGTACACATTCACATGATGACGAATGGCTTTAAACGTGCAAAAAGAAATATGGCTACGAAGCGATGGTTTTAACCGAGCGAACACTGACAATTTTACGTGCCTTATCGATCTCTCGCTACACATGTTGCTGACAGAAACGTTTCAAAGATTTCTCAGCAGAAGAAGATAAATGAGTCGGTGACGATACGTGTTAACAATCGACTATGCAACAAGCTTCGACTGACAAGTCTTAAACCACTGTTGTGGATTTGTACATGTGTACATGCGCAGCCCTTTTTTGTCAATAGGCCACGAGACAAGAGCCGGCCGTGGTAGTTATTTGATCGTATTTCACCACGCTGGTCAGTGACGAAGGTGGAAGGAGGGGGTGGGCATAGATGTAGCAGTATAGCACAGTATAATAAGACATTTTCTGTACTGCCCTCTGCTGACAAGGTAAACCCACGGCAGCCTACAAGACCTGTTTTACACATGGGTATTATAATAATTATTGTGTTAGGGCCTTGCATACGAATGCCGTGAGGTTCGTTGTGCCAGGAGGCTTCAGCAGAACCACCGTCGTCGCCGTGAGTTTGTTGTCTTTCCCCCGCACCTCCGATTAGCACGGTTGACGACGTACGGTTCAACACACATACAACAGACGTGGCTCTTCACCGGCGCCTACGGGGCCATTGTGTGACCGAGTAGAGCGGCAGGGCGGGGGTTTGGTAAAGGGGGGGGGGGGCGGCTTCCCTCCGCTGAGACACTCACGGCGATCCGCGCCTGGAAGTCTTCGGTGGGCACGATGGGGATGCTTCCTTGGTGCTTCCCGAACTTTCGCTCGATGCTTTCTTGTACCGAGTCTGCGAGGTATCGGTGAAAACACAGACACACGTTTTTATAAACTAAAAGAAAATTCCCCCGTGTAGCCTTAACAGACTGATGGGGCAAGTGCTGTTAGCGAGCACCTATGAAGGCACAGCACACGAAGGGCTGGGTGGCCTGCACCAACCCTGGCCGCCTTTGTCTCCCCAGTGATGTTTTCACACCCCACCAGGTACTCATCTGAAGCTGAGTCGACCTAGGGGAGGCCCAGACCAGTTCAGATATGCGTCACTGGTATTGGCCGTGAATGGGAATTGAACTCGGGTCCCCAGGTTCGTGCACAACGCACTAACCGCTACATTACCGCTCCCCACCGGTGAGCACACACACCTGTACATTAACACAGACACTTACACATACATACACACGCACGCACGTTCACAATGGTGCGAAACTAAAGCTTGCCCATGGAGGTCGCTTGAGCCGACTGCCCCAGCACTAATCAGTGAGGGTTGGCCATGGGTGAGGGGTCCAGGAAGGGTTCAGATACCACTCGAATTATACACAGCAGCCGCAGCAGCATCAGCATCGCACCCTGACTGCAAAAAACATCACACACACACACACTTGGCAGGACCCTCCTGAAAAAGGGTCTTGAGACTCGGCGAAGCTTTCCCGGGCAAACGAGCGTAATCACTAATAACAATAAAATAATATTGTTCACGTGTTTTTTTTCGCTGTCGTTTGTGAACTGGGCAGTTGAATGGGAAACACAGCGAATGTCCCAAGCGAGGAGTCGGATTCACGCATGCAACATTAAGGCAGCGACTAAGCAAATGATGGTCGCACTGGTCAAAGGCAGTGAAGGCATCTTCAATGAAGCATTTTCTGCACGTGTTGACTCTAGTTTGTATTTCGATTATTACCATGCACGCTACCTTACAGTATACACGACTGTAATGTGATGTAGCTGCTGGTTATATATGCGTATGCATATTCAACCAGCGCTTAACTTCAGCCGAAATAGTCTAGAACGCTGTTCGGGGAATAATTTCAGCGCCCCATAATCCATCTCATATTTCGATTTAAAGCTTTCGTGACTGTAATGATTCATCTTCTTTGGTTCTTTCGGTAAAGTCACGTAGAATGAGAATAAAATAATAAATTGATAAAATAAAATAACACAATAATATTCTCACGACGTTTCGGCCACAACACAAGCGGCCTTCATCAGGTGAAGGGACGAGACTGTCTGGTAGGACAGCGCTGGAGTGCCACAACACAAGCGGCCTTCATCAGGTGAAGGGACGAGACTGTCTGGTAGGACAGCGCTGGAGTGCTGTCCTACCAGACAGTCTCGTCCCTTCACCTGATGAAGGCCGCTTGTGTTGTGGCCGAAACGTCGTGAGAATATTATTGTGTTATTTTATTTTATCAATTTATTATTTTATTCTCATTCTACGTGACTTTACCGAAAGAACCAAAGAAGACCATCTCATTATTATTTTGTCTTCACGATATAAACCTGTTCGTGCAGTTATAGGAAGGAAAAACAAATACAGCCGTATAGGAGTATATAAAATACCTTTGCACTCTAGTGGTAGTGCCTTACACCGACGGTCCCAACTGCCTGGCGGCCTGGCAGAGCGATGGAAATGATCTGGTGAGAACTTAAGCCCTGAGCTGACGCGCAACGGTGCAGCGAGTGCGGTGGCGTCGCGAGCCGGAGACTCGCTTGTTGCGGTATAACGCTTTGCCTGGGGGGGGGGGGGAGGTTGAGAGGCCGAGCTCTTGGAAGGACGCCCCGAGAATCTGGGCAATGTGTGGGGGCGGAGAAGGCGGGGAGACATTGCGTGGGTCGCGCGTGACACCCACGCGCTCCGCGAGTGGCGCGCAAGTGTGAAGCGGTGCGGGCGACGGAGTGTCGCAAAGCCACCGCTAACACGGCGGCGAAAAATAATAACGATGAATACCATTATTGTTGAATTACGACCGTAAGTTATGCATAGACGGACCCGCGGACGTGCGAACCGTGGAATTTCTAGCACTGGCTCGGGGCTGCGAGTGGAGCACAGCGCTGCACCACGCTCGATTCGAGCTGGAAGACAAGCAGCGCCGGCAAACGACGGCTTCCTGTTGGAATGCCTCAGTGGCGTAACGCATGCGCCTGTGAATTGAGAAATTAGCTGTAAATTTAATTATCGTCCGTATTAATAACTTAAGTAATGTATTGCCATCGAACGGCTTCCAGATGCGCGTCTGCGGCCGTCTGGAACGCTCTTCCGATCTTCGGAAGCCACTTGAGCTATGCACTTTTTTTTACTTTAGACTGAAAACTCATTTATTTAGAACCGCTTTTTGTGTTTAGTCGTCCTTCCCCGCACCTCCGATTAGCACGGTTCGCTACGTACGGTGCGAAAGAAGTTCAACATGCGTATATTATACAGCCTTTTAATCCACTCCAGGATAAAGGCTTCCCCATTCCGTGTCAGTTATAAGGGTTGTTTGCCCATACTTCACCACGATGGTCAGTGTGGGTTGCTGAAGGGGGTGGCCAGGATTACCACAGATATTATTTGGCACTCATGTTAGCTGTGGCCAGAAAATGAATTGAGGGTTCATAGCGACGAGGCACGCTCACCAGTGCTGTCCACCAGAGCTCAATCCGCTTAAGAAAGTACATGGGATTTGATTTGGACAACCAATTTATGGCATAGAAAATGTACGACATATAAAGTTTAAACGGCAACATTTATTAAATGTTTGAACGTCAACTTAGGTTTCCAGAAGACATGAAGTCATCGCCGCCCCATGTGTGTCCACTGATCGCCAACCGGTGACGACCCAAGGAAACTCTCTCCCCCCCCACCCCCACCCCATCGGCGACCCTCAACATTCTCCCTCTCAACTCGGCAGACAAGAAGTGCAATGCGAGGGAAACGGAAGCAACTCCCCCCCCCTTCCCCACCAGAGACTCCGTGAACACCACGCCTGCTTTAGCAAAACGCCATGGACGGAATGAGGCACTTGTCAAGAGTAGAAATGTCTTTTAGAGATAAATGCGAATCTGCAGGCTCGCGTATCGGGACTTGCAGTGCCCGATACGCGAGCCGAAGCAATGTAGAATGGTTTCACGGGCAGCAAACGCGTTGGCAACACATAAGAGGCTGCTTCGGTTAAAAATGCACGGAACGCAGGTGGCACATTGAGTGCGGGCGTCTCTCGCTGTTTAAAAAAAAAAGTGCTGCTGCCCCCCCCACCCCCCAAAAATGTAAATCGTTGCCACTGAACTTCACGGGGGGGGGGGGGGGGGCAGAACAAGCTTGCACGTGCCAATGGACGGTACGTTTGTGTGGATGCACTTAAAACGTAGAAGTCAGCCAGACTTCTTCGTTTAAGTCGCACGTTCAAAAAAGATATAAAAATCAACGTCCTCTGAAAAGTGTTCCTTGCATTCGCTTCAGGCCAGTGCAACGCATCGCACGATGTACGGCGAAGCCCATAGGAGACCGGGAAGTTATCTGGAGGGAGGTTTGCGAGTGAAATGCATTGTGGCCGTTATGGCATTTTGGACAGTGCTGCCGTCGACACTGAGCAGCCTTCATCCAGCAGTGGATTTGGAATGGCTGAAAATTGGATACGTATGACAATATATGCATTTAATGTTAAGAGACTTTAAGCACATATTGCTGAAATATTTTTTTTTTAAATAGCTTCTGTTGCTACACATTTTTGTAAATCCACACCAACACCCCAGCCACTTAAAAGGTTTGGAAACGCAAAAGACAAAACACACGTTTAAATGTGCCTCCGACTCTGCTGTAGCGTCCGAGTTGACAGTATTAATCGTGCTCGCAAAGTCATTGGTTGTGAAAGCATCAATCGCAGACTAAGATTACACACAGCCTGGCATGATCAATGACAGTGTGCGAAGACAACACAGGTCTGAGCAACTCGGTCCACCCACGAACGCGACAATGCACACCCAATAAAAATTGGCATCTGACAATGGCCTGGCCCATGTCCCCACAGTGACGGGTTGCATTAGTTTGAGTAATATTAAAGTGCAAAATGAAGCACAATCGTAAAAAAGAGAAAATATCGTAACATTTCTTTGGCAATATTTTAAACACCGTTATACTTTTGTCGAGACTGTATACGTGGAATTTTTTTTTTTAATTTAAAACGTGGATGACTTGGTCGCACCGGGGCAGAAGAAAGCAAGACGCAGTGTCGACATTTCCTGCGTCTGTCACGGGACGTATAAACGAGCATTCTATTTACTGTGTAGCTTCCTGCGTGGCGTGTTCTGGCAGGGTTCTGTGTACATTGTGCGGGAACCCGTCGAGTCTCAGCCTA
Source organism: Petromyzon marinus (assembly GCF_048934315.1). Lineage (NCBI taxonomy): Eukaryota > Metazoa > Chordata > Hyperoartia > Petromyzontiformes > Petromyzontidae > Petromyzon > Petromyzon marinus. The sequence goes on from NC_133674.1 coordinate 6,627,027, forward strand.
CAGGCTACACTTGCAGACGCGATAATCACTTCACTCCTAAACAGTGGCGATAACCCCACACCAACAGCTGACAGCCCACAGGTGACAATCGACACTACATTAGCCCTAAGGTACATCTTACGCTATTGTTGCTTATTTTGAAATGTGGCGTGGCTCATCCTTGAGGCCACAGTGGCTACAAGCATCCACCGTGCGGCAACGTATAACAGTGAAACTCCCACGTGGTCACCGTATCCATAGGGCAGTGGTTTAGAGAGATGCACGGAAAATCGCGTAACAAAAAAGTGAACCCAGGAATGACCGACCCTCGGCCCGTGCCATGGTCAATCTTAACTACTTCCTGCGCGTTGCACCGTTCAGAAGCTAAATGCCAACGGCCTGCTAGCCACGAGAGAGGGCTTCAAGGCGAAGTCTTAGCTCGTCATGCTAAAAGGTGCTGTGTGGATTTTTGACACGTGGTGTTGTGCGAGTGTTTGACACGTGGTGCTGTGTGGGTGTTTGGCACGCCGGCGTTTGGCAGCGTGGTTGGTGTGCAGGCGTGTGAGTGTGGTTGTCCCGTTGTCTCGGGTGAGGGCCTTTAGAAGGTGAGGCCGGCCTCGTTGTAGACACGGAACACTTTCTCGATGGCGTTAACGTACGCCGCCGTGCGCAGGTCCAGCCCCAGGTTGTACTTCATCGCCGTGCGCATGATTTGCTGTTGCAACGCACACGTTCACACATACGCGCACACACACGCGCACACATACACGCACGTGCACATACACGTGCACACACACGTGCGCACACACACGTGCACACACACGTGCACGTGGAAAACGTGGCACAGTTAAGCTTGGAGAGAAAAAAATATATATATCATCAAACCTGTTTGCTTGTTTTTTTTACCCGCAGATAAACGATTAAACTATTGTTTTAGTTTAACAGGTAAGGTCCACTGAGCTGTATACCTCTATTTCAGAAGCAACCTAGCCACAAATGCTAGCTCGATGAAGTGGCTTTTCACGTGGCAATTTAGAGCAGCCAAATACTCTAAACGCATGTTTATAACATGCTCACAAGAAGGCGCACTGACCACGGGGAGAGAGATATGCAAACTCTATATGTAAAGGCACCAGGGTTGGGATTGAACCCTCCTGTAAGCGACCGTGGCACCCACAGTTTCTACATGGTCAGAACTGCTTGCCTTAACATACTACAATTCATAGGCACGTAATAAGTCACCAGCCCCAGCGACTTTGTGAAATATCACAATGTGAGTTGCATTTGTACAGATCAGCCTACGTGTTAAACTAGCGTCCAACAGGTTTAAGATTATCATAACTTGCAAGATAATGTATTCTCATACCCACAACTCAATGTGCTATTATGAACGCAGGAATCGACTGCAATAAGTGGATCGATGGCTTGTCGCATACATCATAATTTCACACACGTCACATATATGCAGCCAGCGAAGGATGTTTCCACCGCTTGATAATTACGTTCATGATGATGTAATGAGAGCGTCTGAAGGATACGTGACTCAAACTGCACGTGACGCGGCTGACTGATGGGGAGTTCTCCCTCTGCTTGATCACCACCACAGGGCACTCGGGATGTAGGGCACTCATGGTGTAGGGGGCTCAGGATGTAGGGGGCTCAGGATGTAGGGGACTCAGGATGTAGGGGACTCAGGATGTAGGGGACTCAGGATGTAGGGGGCTCAGGATGTAGGGGGCTCAGGATGTAGGGGGCTAAGGATGTAGGGGGCTCAGAATGTAGGGGACTCAGGATGTAGGGGGCTCAGGATGTAGGGGGCTCAGGATGTAGGGGACTCAGGATGTAGGGGGCTCAGGATGTAGGGGGCTAAGGATGTAGTGCACATATTCCAATTGCCTACCACACATCCCCCCACCCACCCCAAAATATATTTAGATGGCATTGAATGTAGTTGAGGATTTTTTGCATGTCATGAATGTAAAATTGTCAGGATATAATTCAACATTTTAATGTAATTTTAATTTTATACACATTTAATCGTGCAAGACGAAAACACAATTTATATGCTACTACTTTTGCTTCGTTAAAGTTTGTACTCTGGTGGAAACAAGAATCATCCTGCGATTTGTATTCTTTTTTGCGTGTGTGTCACTGATCATCGATCCCACAACCTCCACCTCCCACCACCGCCCCCCCCCCCCCTGTACCGCCCCCTCCGCTTGTGCTTACTCACTCTTGCGGAGCGCTCCATCGTGTAGGCCAGCCCCGAGTGGACAATGTCCTTCTCTGATGCACCCTGGGAAGCACGGGGAACAGGGGGCCACACGGCGAAGGAAACACGGCTGAGCGGCAGCAGACACCGCAGCAAAAACATCCTCGCGACCACCCACCGGCTTCGTAGGATAGACGTGAACCCCGGTTTAACTCTATTGTAATAGCGGAGCAGTGTGCGTGCCCACGTAAGTACACATTCACATGATGACGAATGGCTTTAAACGCGCAAAAAGAAATATGGCTACGAAGCGATGGTTTTAACCGAGCGAACACTGACAATTTTACGTGCCTTATCGATCTCTCGCTACACATGTTGCTGACAGAAACGTTTCAAAGATTTCTCAGCAGAAGAAGAGAAATGAGTCGGTGACGATACGTGTTAACAATCGACTATGCAACAAGCTTCGACTGACAAGTTTTAAACCACTGTTGTGGATTTGTATATGTGTACATGCGCAGCCCTTTTTTGTCAATAGGCCACGAGACAAGAGCCGGCCGTGGTAGTTATTTGATCGTATTTCAACACGCTGGTCAGTGACGAAGGTGGGAGGAGGGGGTGGGCATAGATGTAGCAGTATAGCACAGTATAATAAGACGTTTTCTGTACTGCCCTCTGCTGACAAGGCAAACCCACGGCAGCCTACAAGACCTGTTTTACACATGGGTATTATAATAATTATTGTTTTAGGGCCTTGCATACGAATGCCGTGAGGTTCGTTGTGCCAGGAGGCTTCAGCAGAACCACCGTCGTCGCCGTGAGTTTGTTGTCTTTCCCCCGCACCTCCGATTAGCACGGTTGACGACGTACGGTTCAACACACATACAACAGACGTGGCTCTTCACCGGCGCCTACGGGGCCATTGTGTGACCGAGTAGAGCGGCAGGGCGGGGGTTTGGTAAAGGGGGGGGGGGGCGGCTTCCCTCCGCTGAGACACTCACGGCGATCCGCGCCTGGAAGTCTTCGGTGGGCACGATGGGGATGCTTCCTTGGTGCTTCCCGAACTTTCGCTCGATGCTTTCTTGTACCGAGTCTGCGAGGTATCGGTGAAAACACAGACACACGTTTTTATAAACTAAAAGAAAATTCCCCCGTGTAGCCTTAACAGACTGATGGGGCAAGTGCTGTTAGCGAGCACCTATGAAGGCACAGCACACGAAGGGCTGGGTGGCCTGCACCAACCCTGGCCGCCTTTGTCTCCCCAGTGATGTTTTCACACCCCACCAGGTACTCATCTGAAGCTGAGTCGACCTAGGGGAGGCCCAGACCAGTTCAGATATGCGTCACTGGTATTGGCCGTGAATGGGAATTGAACTCGGGTCCCCAGGTTCGTGCACAACGCACTAACCGCTACATTACCGCTCCCCACCGGTGAGCACACACACCTGTACATTAACACAGACACTTACACATACATACACACGCACGCACGTTCACAATGGTGCGAAACTAAAGCTTGCCCATGGAGGTCGCTTGAGCCGACTGCCCCAGCACTAATCAGTGAGGGTTGGCCATGGGTGAGGGGTCCAGGAAGGGTTCAGATACCACTCGCCACTGTTGGTTGTCATGGCGATTCGAACTCAAACCACTGGGTTCACAGTGCAGTGCACTCACCCACTCCACCACCACTACCCAAGCATGCATTACCACTCGTGCACACACACACACATGCGCGCGTGTTCGTGTGCTCGTGCAAACTCATATAGGCGCAAACATGCACATATAACATGCACGACCCTGCAGCAGCTAAACTAAAAACATGACATACACGATAAACAAATGGTGTCGTTCTGACTATGTAAAGTTATCGGTCAGTGTCGCATAATTAACACTAATTTTATTATTGTTGCTATGAACAATAACAACAGTTATTTAATGATATATAAAGTCACAAAATGGACGGCCATGATGCATAATGGCCCAGTTTAAAATCATAACAAAATCATTCAAGTTGGTTTTGTGTGGAGGTTTGTGCTATTTCTGGGCACGGAGGTTTTTTAGATGACGCTTGTGTACCCAGGAAAGCCTCACCGAGTCCCAAGACTCTTTTGCAGGAGGCTCCTGCCATCCTAATTGAGCTAATTCAAAGGCACATTTACAGCACTGGGATGTTTGGGCAACATAAGTTAAGTGTTTTTGGGGATTTTTTTTCAGGTACGGGGAAAAAACCGAGAATCCAGAGGAAACTGATAGGTGCGTGGAGAAGTGATGCATTGTGGGTCACTCACTCAGCAGGTGGTAGTTGGACTCGCGCTCGTATTTGAAGGTCAGGCGCCCGTAGCTCACATGGTTGAGGTTCTTGAGCCACTCGAAGAAGGAGACCGTCACACCGCCCGCATTCAGGTACAGGTCCTACAAGATGGCACAGAGAGACCGCCGGCTCCGCCTCACAGAGTTCACACACAGCGCGAACACCGAAGCGCCAATACGTACTTCACTAGAGAGATAGCGGAAGTAACAAAAAAAAAACACCACAAATAGCCAGACGGTTCCCACCCCCACCGCCCCCGACCCTTTTTCCCGTTAATTTTGCTCCGTTTCGCTCGCCTTCCCCGTATAAAAAGTCCGCACTCCCGCTCGCAGCCCCGACGGTCGTAGTAGAGTAGTGAGCCCATTCCACTCGCTTCTGCCCGTGGAATTTCTGTGCCTCCCTCCCTATTCTGTCTCGTGCTCTGTACCGGGCTCTTGTCAGAATAAATAAATAAAAAAACACACACAGATATATCACAGACTACATGTTTCCCAAGACAGGTTTCCTCTCGCTTTACGCAGTAGTAGTAGATGCTTTCCAAAAAAAAGGGGCATAAAGCGAAACAGCACGAGGAGACAGCTGCCTGCCGAGTAGCATGTACGGCGGTAGACATGACGTTGTCCGACCGCGCAGCCGCACGTAGCGTTAACTGAGGGCGCCATCCCACAACCCGAACCCGCGTAAAGCGAGGAAAACCTGTAGGAATAAGAATACATTTTGAAATAAGAAAAAAATGTATGTCTGCGTTGGTAAAAAAATTTAGACTAGCCATGTTTGTCATTACGACTGTCTAACAATGGAAAAATGTATAAGCTGACAGTACTTAATTTGGTCAGTAACCACATAGCAACTTTGTCCCCTACTAGCAGAGTGGTCCTGTAAGTGAAACGCAGCACCCTTGTGATGGACTTTCTCTAAGAGAATCGTGCGAATACCAAACGTACTCGTGGTCTGATTTGTTTCTCTCTGAAGAAGGGCCATTGCCCGAAACGCTAGCCTGTTAAATATGAATTTGTAAGACAGTGCCAAGGATGAATGAAGTAAAATATTAATTTTCATGAGTATACATTTTGTTGAAAGACATTGGCAACAATGAGACGATTATTCTGCTTGTTTACCCAAAAAAGCCTCACCGAGTCTGCGAGGCTCAGGCGAGGCCTGCCAGGTGTTCCCAGCAGGGTGGGATATTGCTGCTGTTCTGTGTGTAACCCTGTACAGGAGTAATTTGCAGGTGTTTTTGTTTTGCATTGGAATGTTTGGCCAATTACCACGGTGGTAAGATGTTAACTACCCCGCCTGGTATACAGGAGGATGTAGGTTCGATCCCGACCCTGACGCCTGGATTTTGCTCCGGGCCCTCCGGTTTTACCTTGCACATTTAGAAGCGTGCGTTTAGAGTATTTGGCTGCTATAAACGTTCGCGTGATGGCAAGCAAACTTCGTTCAGCTATCGTTTGTGGACAGGTTGCTTCTAAAAAGAGCTACAAAGCTCAGCGGGCCTTACCTGGTGCACGCTGGTTTATTTGCCAAAGGAGGAAACCGGAGAACCCAGAGAGAAAACCCATACACAGGACAGGGAGAGACAGAACGTACAAACTCCACGCAGGAAAACGCCCCGAGTGAGGAATCAAACCCACGCCGCCCGTCTTGCTGTCAGGCTCAGGTGTTAACCACTGTGGCAGCGGCGGTGCCACCCGCACAGCCCACTCGACGCCGCCGCTGCACTACGGCGGGATTTGCTGGAAAACGGGAAGCGTCCTACGCACCGGGATGACCATGACGTTGTTCTTCAGGAAGATCTTATCCGCGTCGGGGGTAGTGGGTCCGTTGGCTCCCTCCGCGATGATCTGCACGCAAAATCACGACCGCACGGCACCCGGGGGGGGGGGTGGGGGGTGGGGCCCAACCCGCCACAACCCGCCGGTCACACCGCGTTGCTTTCACCGTTCCTAGGCAACGCAATTTCAAACTGTAGCGCAGACAATGCAAGCACATCTCCAGCAGATACTGCGCGACGATAAGGGAACGTGTGCCTTACGTGGAAAATGAAAAATCGGGGGGGGGGGGGGGGGTCGTGGGGGTTTTGGTGGGTGAGGAAGTGAGGGGGTAGGGGTAAGGGAAGTGTAAGGGAAGTGACAGTATGTTGCGATTAAAGACGCTGTATGGAGTCATAGGCAGAGGAGGAAAGGAGGTTGTTTGAGAATGGGATCTTAGCCGGAAGGCAGTTGGCTGAGCGGATGGGTTGGGGGAGAGAGTTCCAAACTACGGAGGCAGCTGCAGCGAAGCAGTGACCTCCCATTGAGTGGCGTTTGACCGAGGGCATTCTCCCCTCATGTAATCCCAATCGTGCTATCGGCGTTGCGTCACGGGAAAGAGAATGCATTCGGATCTCTCGCACAGCAGCACGACTGTCTGTGCTAGATAACTGCCCACAAAGCTACCTCCTAGATCCCTTCCAGATATCTCTGGTCAGCACAGTAAGTGGCTGCACTTTGCCAACTGCCCTGCCACAGAGATTAATGTTAGCGGCATGACAGTCAAACCGATATATTTTTCACTGAGATTTAACCAAATAAAGCGGGCACATTTCTTTTAGGCGATAGTTTTTTCATTGCAGTCAATGGTGACCAGACGGAACCCATCAAGTCGCTACGCTTGAGAGCCCAGTTTAACCACAGGCTCGAACCGAGTATCTAGGCGGTGCAAGCTCAGCGCTCTGACATCTGAGCCCCGCGGCCGCCTGGGCTGCAGGCTTTAACGGAGGCCCTTGGTCGGTGGAGCGGCAAACAAAAGAGAGGGGAAGGGGTGATCAAAAACGAGGTCGCTTGACCCCACTGCCCCAACGCTGGTGAGTGCGAGTTGGCGATGGGTGAGGGATCCAGGGAGGGTTTAGATGCCACCCGCCGCCGATATTGGCCTTTGTAGCGATTCGAACTCCAACCACTGGGTTCACAGTGCAGTAAACTCAACCACTCGACCACTACCCAAGCATGGAAAACCACCCGTGCACAAACCCACACGCGCGTGCGTGAAAATTCATATAGGCGCAAACTTGCACATATAACGTGCACGACCCTGCAGTATGCAAAATAAAAACATAACATACATGACAAATAAACAATGCGGTTCTGACTATGCAAAGCCATAGATCAGTATCAAGTAATTAACACGAATTGACTGCTGTTATTAACTCGAATAAGGCACGCAGGCGCCTGGACTGCGGGGGCCTAACGGAGGCCTTGGCCGCTGGGGCGGCGAGCAAAAAGAGGCGGCAAGCGGTCACCAAAAGTGAGGCTGCGTGTGCATTCGTGCGTCCGCGTGTAGTTCACCACCTTGGCCTTGATGCGGTGGGCATTGAGCCTGGTGAGCTGCTTCTCTCCGGCGGCCGGGATGAGGATGTCGCACTGCGCCTCCAGGATGTTTCCCTCGTACGGCTTTGCCCCCGGGAAGCCCAGCACCGTGCCGTGTTGCTGTTGGGTGCCAATGGCAAGAGGCGGATCGTCAACGAAGTGCCAGAGACGTGGTCGCGGGCGAAGAGCGGTGTCATTGCGCGCGGGAGGCGATTGTCACATGCACTCCGCTGATCTCTCATGGCTCAAATTCGTAAAGAACGATTAAAAAAACATTAGAAAACAATTTTCATTTTACCAGGTAAGGCCCACTGAGCTATATAGCTCTTTTTCAGAAGCGACCTTGCCATAAATGATAGCTCAACGAAGAAGCCTTTTCATCGTGTGGAAATTTATAGCAGACAAATACTCTAAACGCATGTGGAGGGAGAAACCGAAGGACCCGGATAAAAATCCACGCGAAAAGAGGGAGAACATCCAAACCCCAAATATACAGGCGTCCGGGTCGGGATCGAACCCACGACCTTCTGTATACAAGGCGAGGTAGTAAACATCCTGCCACCGTTGCGCCCTCTAAAGGCACTGGAAAGGCCCCATATGGTCGTGGTGAAGACCATATAGAGCCCTTTTGTTAATCTGCTGCTGGATGACGGTCTCACCATCCCACACAGGTCGTGGAGGTGTCTTGACAATGGTGAAGGTGGGAAGCATAAATGTACGAGCAGTGAGTACATTCCAACAATGGATATTGCCGCACTGCCCACTTCTGTCCACTCTGCAGCAGAGCCCGACAGCCCGTCCACGAAATCCTGACGTGCGTGGTGTTCGCTCATCCGAGCACTATCCAGGCTCAACCCTGCTTGGCTTCCGTGATCTGTGCCATCCACGCTCCTATCTCAGCATTTTTTTCTGAACGTGGCGCGTTACAAATCTTGGACTGATTGGTCTGACGAGGTCGGGCGCATTCCGGGCGACTTGGTGAAGACCACAATTGTTACTCACAGATGGCTGAATGGCAGAACAGAGCATACGAATGTGGTAATACTAATTAAGGAAAGGGTTGCTTTGCTGGGCATGTTGGCAGCTTATGACAGCTGTCAGTTCGCCCTTTCCCATTCCGATGACGTATTATTACGTCATCAAAGCGAAACCGGAAGAAAAAAAAATAACTTTTATCGGTACCGAGGTTCTCACAAGGCCACACGGGAGGGCGTGTGGCAGTTTGGCGCCAGCTATCGTAGAGTGCAATCATGTCGCTACACTTCTCTGCGGTGAGCACAATGTTTTTAAAAACAACGTCGCGCAACGCCTCTCTAAATAAGACGTATCGCTGAGCCGCTTGCGCGTCCCAAGATTCAGCGGCGAACGGACCCCCACCCTGCAACTTGCGGACGTCTCTGAACAGGAAAAAGAGTTAAACTAAAAAAGTGAACAGGCGTGGAAGCAAGCCAGGGTGCGGTGAGCACGGGCGTGCATCTCACGAGCTTGTACTCCTCCAGGTCTTTGGGGTCGATGCCGCTGGGGTTGTACAAGTTCCCGTCGAGCTCCCCGATGCCCACGCACTTCGCTCCAGCCCGGTGCAGGTACCGCATCGAGTGCAGACCGACGTTGCCAAAGCCCTGTGTTCATTGCAAAAAAATGGGGAAACGACGCCATGCATTCAAAAAGTCTGACCCGCTTCTCACGGGTCAGGGTTATTTTACATTGCAGTGCACCTGTGTAGGCGTGTAAGCGATGAATGAACTGTTACAATTCGAGTTCACGATTCAATTCAACGGTTGATTTAGTTTTTGCCTCGTTTCTTCCCTTCTCACCTGCATTCTGTCATTATTCTCAGTAATGTCTGTAACGTATGCCTTGGTAATTATGTCTGTCTCAGTCATTCTGTCATCTCTAATTTGTTTATTTCGTCCAGTCTTGATTTGAGTTTCTCCCAAAGAGGGAAACTAATAACTTCAGGCCTGCAGTTTTTTATATATTATACACGGTAATTATAGATCCTCATCTGCTCTGCAACCCCAAGCCCCGGACCCCACAATTATGATATAAAATTTAAGCCAAGACTTCCCCCTAAAACCATGACATAAGCTTCTCCATCCTGTCAGTCAGGGAGATGTTTGCTACTACTGCACAGCACTAGTAAAGACGCGTTAGTAAAAAGGGGGGAAAGACAGGAATGGTCCAGGTATCACTTGCCAGTAACGATAGCGTGGCTGGGAACGAAATTCAAATCCGTTGTTGCAAGTTGCCCAAGCCACAGAAAACCGTGTTAATAATTCCTAAGATGACGTATATGCCAGTGGCATTTAGACTGAATTAACCGAACTACAGAAACGTATCGAACATTCGAGGAGCAGGAGAAAGATCTTTAGCCGTCTTGCCTTGTTAATGTCCGTACATTATGTATTATCTCGTTTAATCGTTCTCATTCGTCAATCTCATTCATTGCAACCATTAGCTTCAAGTAAACCTTTCCCTATATCACTCAAGCACGCGCGCAATTCGACGCACGTACTTCACAAGCGCAAGCACCAGCACCGATTCGGATCGACTAGTCGTCGTCGCGCCCCTGCGACCCGCTGCATGCGTGCGGCCGCCCGTACCTGCACAATGAAGGTCTTGTCCTTGAGCCCAGGGGGCAGACCCACGGTGCCCATGAGCGACGCCTCGTTCGTGAAGTTCTCGATGCCATGGAAGACGCCGCGGCCCGTGGCCGACACGCGCCCGTGGATGCCCCCCTGGGTGATGGGCTTGCCCGTCACGCACGCGTGCGCGTTGATGTCCTGTGAGAGGCAGCGATTCGCTTCACTCAGATTTATCATTTTTTGCCTGCCCAGGCAGGGAGACGTTTCTTACGTCGATCTGATAAAAAAAAAAAATATGCAAAAATAAGACGAATTAACGTTTGAAGGTGAAGCACCAATGAGGACGGAGCCTTTGATTGGTGTGCGGTTATATCTGCTTAGTTTCATATGGCCCACGGCCACATGATGAAGCCTTCCACTTCAAAACAGTCCTCAAAAAGATACTTATCCATCACTGCAAGCATCTTAGCCTCTCTCATCTCATACTGGAGGGCAATATTCACGACCTGACAGCAGTGTTTCTCATGTTAACGCGCACAGCCACTTGCATCATTGCAAGAGTCTCTTCATACCCGTTTGACACGCACGTTATTTTTCGCATTATATTTATCATTGGATAATGTTGAGGTGTGTGAGCGTGTTAATGTGTACTTAAAAGTGGGGCGCGGGTAGTGCAGTGGTAAGCACTCTGCGCTACAAACCCGGCGTCCCGAGTTCGATTCCCGCGAACGACCAATAACAGTACCGATTATATGAACCGGTCCTGGGCCTTCCCTAGGTCGACTCAGCCTTAAATTAGTATCTGATGCGATGTGTAAACATCGCCACTGGGGAGACAAAGACAGCCGAGCATGGTCCTGGCCACCCACCCCCTCGTGTACCGTGCCGGACTTCACAGGTGCTACTCGCTAACAGCACTTGCCCCAACAGTCTGTCAGTGCACCTAGCCTGGCACAAGCGACATGGTGACGTTATTGCTAGTTTGTGGCGAATGGCGGCTGTTGTTGTTGTAAATGTGTGGCCTGCCAAAAGCATCTGCAAGTCCTATCCAGCCCTCGGTATGGATCCAGTTCATTACCCCTCCCGTGGTCTCTAACCAATAACTATTTAACAATTTTTATTTTACCAGGTAAGGCCCACTGAGTAATGTGGCTCTTTTTTTTAGAAACGACCTGGACTCAAACGATTGCTCAAGGAAGTGGCTTATCATGTGGAAATGTATGGCAGCCAAACACTCTAGATGCATGTTTATAAATGTGGAGGGAAAAACCGGAGGACCTGGAGAAAAATCCACACGACCATGGGGAGAGAGACATGCAGACTCCAAACATGCAGTAGGCGTCTGGGTCGGGATCGAACCCACGACATCGTGTATACCAGGCGAGGTAGTTAACATCTCGCCACCGTGGCTCTGCTGGAGGTGGGGGGGCAGGCGTGTGCAGGGCCTTACGGTGTGGCCCATGGTGTTGGCGAAGGTGTCGGCAATCCACGACATCTCGCGCTCGCCCGTGCTCATGTCTGGCGCTGGCACATCGATGCCCGGTCCTAGCGCATCACAAGGGCAACACAGGTGAGAAGATAGCCCGAGGCGACACGGGTGAGATGATACCCGCAGGTGACATGGGTGAGATGATACCCCACATTCAAATCGATGCTCAGATCCTTGCATGGAGTGTGACTGTACACTACTTATACATCTTCTTAGCTCTTTCGGTAAAGTCACGTTGAAGGGAAACAATAAAATAATGAAATATATATAAAACAATAAAAAATTATCACGACGTTTCGACCATTTGTGTTATGGTCGAAACGTCGTGAGAATTTTTTATTGTTTTATATATATGTTATTATTTTATTGTTTCCCTTCAACGTGACTTTACCGAAAGAGCTAAGAATATGAATTACTGCAGTCACGAAAGCTTTAAATCAAAATTTAAATACTTATACATCGTTATGTTCTCAAACGTGTGATTTGGCATCTAACATGTCCCTATTGAAAAGTTTTCTTAATAAACTAGAATGACTTTCATGACGATATGATGGCAGCTTGCACACTGCCAACGCAATATATACTGCACTATCATGAAAGCCCATCGTATTGCTAAGTTGGATGAATCAAAACAAACATCAATTCACTTCCCGCACCCCCATCCCCCAACTCAACACAAACTCTGGCTCTTACCGATAAAGCCCTTCTTGGCCAGCTCGATCGTGAAGCGACGCGTGATCTTTTCCAATTCCATGTCCTGTGAAAGCAACGGCAGAGAACGGGGGGCGCAGGGTGACCCGTGCCACCGTGTTCACATTTTCATTGAAAAAAAAATCACCAACACGTGAAGTGAGAAGGTTAGTAGCTCCCCGGTCAATATCAATTTCAGAATGTCAAATTTGATGCTCTTAAAAACAACGTGCCTCTGATCAAATCTACTTTCTACTTTTTATTTTACCAAGTAAGGCCCACTGAGCTATATAGCTCTGCGAGCAAAGCGACCTGGCTAACACAAATTATGTCTCAACAAAGTGGCGGCTTATCATGTGGACATTTATAGTAGCCAAATACTCTAAAAAAATGTTGTTTCTAATTGTGAAGGGAACAACTGTAGGACCCGGAGAAAAATAGACGCAACCACGGGCAAAACGTGCCAACTCCAAATATACAGGTGTCAGGGTCGAACCTACAACCTCCTCCATACCAGGCGAGGTAGTTAACATCTCGCCACCACTTGGTATATGCACCCGATCTCACCAGAACTCAGAAGCTAAGCAGGTGTTAAGATGTGGTGAAAATGCTAGCAAACATGCTTTAATAATATATGCATTGTCTTTGAAACCGATTTTCATGTTCACGACAAGTACGTGTGGTTAATGCACACTTGATTCCTTGCAAAAAGTTTATATTTGGTGTTTGCACATCTTAACACCTGTTTTATTGTCAGAAAGGGTAAAACCTATTCTTATTTTTTTTTCCTACTCAAATACTCACAAGCCCACGCTTACCAGTGTGGTGAAGTTTGGTAAAATAATCACCATGGCAGGCATGCTGTGGTGGGGGAGGCTCTCATCCAGCAATGGATTGACATGGGAAAGGACTCGGTCAGAGAGGGGAAGGGTCTCACACTGCGCCCATTGGACAAGGCAGGACTACAGCGGCACTTCTTACGCAACACGGATTTCCACGCCGTTATCAGCACTTGTTAATGGTCAGCAAAATACCGGATTGTTAACTCGTACAAGGAAAGAAAAAACGGCAGTTCGCATTTTTCTTTTTCAGACAATTGTATGCCGCACTGAAAATCAACAGGTCACCACGCCAATTACTTTTTTGCACTTCGGTTTTAACCAATTATTATTCTAATGCCACTGTGTTCAAAATGCTGACATGGCCACAACTTTGCAATGTGTTAATAGATTAACCAACAGCGCCACCACCACCAGTGCACACCATTCATCTATGAACTCTGGCTACGGTCAACCCACCCCACTCCCAACTCCCAGCCAGGTTTATCTGCCAACGCTTAACTGATGAACACATGCCATCAAATATTTTATTTTACAGCCATGTTTTTTCACTCGCTGTATCTCACAAAAACCTAATCCCAATCCATTCGAGGCTGCCGAAGGTTGCGGGCAGGGATCAAGGTACTGGAGGAGTAGCGCTTCTCATGTCTGGCGTGGTCCCCAGGATGCAGACACAAACAAAAGATCCCCCCCCCCTCCCGTGTAGCCTTTATAACAGACTGTTGGGGAAAGTACTGTTAGCAAGTAGCACCTATGAAAGCCGGCACGGTACAAGAGAGGTGGGTGGCCAGCACCACGCCAGATCGCATTTGTCCCCTCAGTGGTGATATTTCTAAAAACAACACTAGGTGCTCATTTTGGACTGAGTCCACCTCGGGGAGACCCCCAGAACCGGTTCAGATAATCTTCACTGGTGTTGGCCGTGAGCGGGAATCGAACTCAGGATCCCGGGTTTGTAGTGCAGAGTGCTGACCACTGCACTACCGCTCCCCACTGCAGAAACACACGTGCGCTCGCACACCCACAATTCCACCAATCACCCAGTGGCATGGGTTTACACCCACACGGGCAAAGGTCAGAGCTCACTGTAGATAGCCTGCACTAACAATCTGCGCCTTTGCATCGTCCAAGTGCAATCACAGTTAATTATCATAGCAAAAAGATTAACAATAGCATCGTACAGATTCAGCGTTTAGGGTGTACGTTGGGGTAGAGTGATGGTGCAGTGGTTAGCGCATTGTGCGATGAACCTGGAAACCAGAGTTTAATTCTCAGCCACGGCCAATGACAAGTGACCATTGGTGCCGGTGCTGGCCATGCCCTTAACCAACCTTCGATGACTAGCGTGGTGGGGCTTGGTGAAAGAATCCCAATGTTCGAAAGGCATAGGAGGCTTTCACCCATATTAATCTAGAAAAATGCTGCTGGGTACTGTGCTGTGCAAAAGATAAATAAATATTTTAATGTTTCGACTCTAACGTGGCTTGTATAATTAATGTAAAATAATTTTCCAGAATTAATAAGTGATGACTCATCCCATTAAGTGGAGACAATGATTTTTTTTAAGTCCACGAGGACTTAGTCCTGTTAAGATTCCCATTATTGCAAAACTGCATGGGCATTCATTCCAAAACACCTGATTGTGATCATCGCAACGTTATTATCACGGGTCAAAATCCAGGCTGTTTATGCTTGCAAAAAAACCCACTATCTGTCACTGGGTCCCATGGGGTTGCTGATAGCTGTGGAAATGCAGAGTCCTACGAACTTAAGCAACATCATCAGTTTTTTGGTTCAGCATAATTGTCAGTGTGAAAGACTTTGGTACAGGCTCGAACTTTAGATATCACACGTTCCAGGGCAATATATGAAGGCTGAAGTGCATGCCTGCATGCTGTGTACACACCGAGTAGTTTCTGGGGTTGATCTTAACTCCAGCTTTTGCACCTCCGAAAGGCACATCTACACAAACAAGTGACACACGTACACAATCAGTCAACGTTCAGACATTTCAGGGAGGTTCTTTAATCAAAGACATTCGTGTGTTTAAACTCTCCTGCATGCGTATCACATACGTGCGCCGTGTATTTTGTCACCGGTCAATATAAATGCAAGCGGATATATTTGTGATGCTTTCCAACTAAAGTTGAGAGCTAAGGTGCAAATACAGGTTGTTAAGATGTTCAAACACCAAATAGACACCAATTACCAAGGTATTATGTCTGCATGAACCACACAGACTCGTTTGTGTTATTTACCACAAGTATTGGTGGTTAATGCAGACATGACCATTTGATAAGATTGAGAACATTTATGAATGATCTCTATCCGTCTGTAATCGGGCGGGGGGAAGGGTGCACATCCTAACTCTCATGAAGGGAATCCAATGCGACCAATATGAACCAATCTGTAGAATATAGATGTGTTGCTATTAGAGTTACCGGACTGAAAACCAGACAAATTGAACCAAGGGTTGCACAAATATATTTGTCCTGACAGCCACCCATCAGTTTCAGTACTGCTAATCAAATACTTCTAAAAACAACCACATGTTGGAAAGAGTTGCATAAGTCATGCATACGCAGGCTCTTCCCTAACGTGTTTAAATTTCTTGTTGTATGCTTGGTGAGAGTTTGCACTTGGTATGCCATTGCAAGTGAACAGCGTGTAATTGCGTGCATTGTTTCTCCATTTCCACCACCCCCTACCCCCCCAGGTGAACGATTAAAACGTACCCACAACAGCGCACTTGTAGGTCATGAGCGACGCCAGGGCCTTCACCTCGTCCACGCACACGTCCATGCTGTAGCGGATTCCTGGGAGTCCACACGCACCACCGCACCACATCACAACACCAATCACTATTTGGATCCATAGAGCATAAGAGAGAAGGTCTGAAGCCTGGACTTGAACAGGCTGGCAGGATGCATGTATGCTGAGCTCCTTTTGCACCGTACATAGTCAACCATGCTATCGGAGGTGCGGGGAAGGACAACAAACTAAATACAAAAAATAGTTCTAAAGATATGAGTTTTCAACCGAGATAATGATTTCAAAGTGCATATCTCCAGTAGCTTCCTAACATCGGAAGGAAGAGTGTTCCAAATGGCCGCAGAAGCGCACGTCTGAAAGTGTGCGATGCGGTGACCGACTACAAGAAACGTCTGACCTCTGTGATTGCCAACAAGGGTTTTGCCACCAAGTACTAAGTCATTTTTTGCAGAGGGGTCAAATACTTATTTCCTTCATTAAAATGCAAATCAATTTATAACATTTTCGACATGCGTTTTTCTGGATTTTTTTGTTGTTATTCTGTCTCTCACTGTTCAAATAAACGTACCATTAAAATTATAGACTGATCATTTCTTTGTCAGTGGGCAAACGTACAAAATCAGCAGGGGATCAAATACGTTTTTTTCCCTCACTGTATATATGTAATCGTAGATGGTTCCAGATTGGAATGTGTGTGTTAGAAATGCGCCCGTGTCACACAGTTTGATTTAAACCTCACAGAGAGTAAAAAAACAAGATGGCCCACATTTAATGGGGTATATAAATAACAAAAACTTAAGGAATTTATCAATAATGTTGCCCTAAGAGCAAACACAAAAAGGGCCACTGCCCGAGACGTCTCTTGTAAGACATCGCCTATTAAACATACTCTTTCCTTTTAGGGTAGTGTTATTGAAGGATCAGTAGTGCTTTTGTTATTTATGCTTATGCCAATTCAGTATTACAAAAATGTGTCTCGGGGAGGGGGGGGGGTGCTCGCTGGGTGTGGCCCACATAGAGTGGATGTCATTCCTGCAGCTTTCAGCCAAAGGCGTGGTCATTTAAAGCACAAGCAGATAACCCGTGTAGAATAAAGCAGTGTTGGTGTGCATTCCTATTCACGCCCGAGAGAAACATTTAACGGCGTGAAAGTTGGTGGCTGGAGAGGCACTTTGCAGGAGCTACTTTTATCCCAGTCTATTATAAAAAAAACATCGTCTATGATGCTGTTTTTTTTCTCTCTCTTTCTTTTCGGGCAGTATTCTTGCCGATTGTGCCGAGTTTTTAATTTGACTTCATGGACTGGGGTCACCTGAGTGTGAGTGTTGTGTGCCCCATGTAAGACGAGGATGCTCACCAACTTACACCGACGAGCGTGGGGAAGTATGGTAACATGTGTATCCCACCACCACCTCCAATGCCAGTTTTGGGAAAACCTCCATCCAGCAGTGGATTGATCATAGCTGACAATGCTGATGCCTTAATGTAGGCTGCACTGCCTTTGTAACGCGATGATAACCTATCACTCGTGTGTGGGTGTCGTTGGACTAATGAAGGCTCAATATGGGACCTTTCTTGCCAGTATTAAAATATAACAATAGGTTTTACCCCTTCTGGCAATAAAACAGGTGTCAAAATGTTAAAACACCGCACAGAATCCTTATTAAAGGAATCCTGTCTGCATGAACCACACGTGCTTGTGGTGAACATACAAACAAAAAACATGCTCTGATAACATATGCATTGTCTTTGAAACGGATTGGTCCACACCAGAGACAGCTTTCTTTTGAGCCTCGTCTCAAAGTGTGAGCCCAGAGAACGCCAAAAGGCGAACTGCACAAAGGCAATGCCACTATCAGGGCATTTATAGCTCGGGGTGAGCAGCTACAATATGCTGAAGAACATTCGGGGCCCCTGACAAATCAGAGCCCCTTATAAAATGCCAAAATTCCAACGGCCCTCACTTAATGACGTGGCTCTTAGTCTCCACCAAGGATGAGAGGTGGGGGCGGCGGGTGCCTTGGCTACATTTTGTTTGCTCTATAAGGAAAAGTTGCAAAGTTTAAATGAGACTAAGCCAATCAATGGAGACATGCAGCCAGCCCACTCGACACGATTATTATGTAACGTGCAGTGCTGCGCGTTTCAAGTTTTCCATCGCCGTCAGAGCTGCGAATGCCGCCGTGCCTATGACCTCTCTGCCTGTGCCAAAGTGCAGAGAGGAACAACGGAGAATCTGGAAAACATCCGTGGGTATGTTCAACAACCCCGGACGTGCACTTAAGACGCTTCAAAGATGTGGGCAACCATTAGTTGAACCAAGAAGTCGGTTTTAAATTGGGTCATACACTAAAACACCATTTAGGACTTTAATTCAGAGATAAATCGTTTGTCAACATTGACGAGGAAAATTAATCCCGAAAGCCATCATTTCCTTTATGGATAATGTTGCGCCTTCAAAATAACACCAAACATACGAAGGGACGGCACACAACGGAGGTGCCGTGTGCTGCCCTGAGGTGAGATCGCCCCGCCAGGTGACAACAGGTGATGCTGCCCCTAGTGACACATGCTTTCCACATGGAGATATTCTGACCAGGCCACTCGTGCTGCCCTTACGTAACAAGTGCTGCCCGCCCCCCGGGGCGAGATGACAGCCCGAGGTTACACAGATGAGATGATAACCCGATGTTCCACAGGCGAGATGACAGAATTGGGTGGCACAAATTATACTTTAATTGTAGGTGACTCAGGTGAGAGGATTGTCCCGAGGTGACCACAGGTGAGATGTTGACGATAGCCCCAGGCTACCCCTCACCACCACCACCACTACCACCACCGCCACACACACACACATACACAGGCGCGCACCTCCTTTGCAGGGCGTGCGGTGCTGGCTGTGCTGCGCGCGGTACGCCTCGATCACCTCCCACTCGCCGTTGTCCCTCTTGATGGGGAAGCACACGCTCAGGATGTGGTTGCAGGGCTTCACGATCTTGAGGATGCCTCGCACCCGGCGTCTCTTCTCTTCGGGCGACTCCCTGGTGCGCAGGTCCTCCACCAGCTTGTCCTCCACGATGCTCACGCCGCGGTCGAAGAAGCCCTCGACCATGTGGAAAAAGTTGGGGTCGTCCACGTCCGACGAGGTCCCCGCCGCCGCCGCCGACGAGAGCGGCCTCGCAATCGGAGCAGGCCCCGTCAAGGCGGCGCGGGAGGCGGCGCCCCGCAGCGCGGCAAGGCTGAGGAAGCGGTGCATTGCGACGGGAGTCGAGTCGAGTACGGGCGGTGGACGCGGCGGCGTGTGGCGGCGTGTGAGGTGCCCGCGGGGGTGGTGTGGAGTAGGCGAAGTGAAGCGGGCGTCGGGGAGGAGTGAGAGAGCGCAGAGGAGGACCCGGGGTCGGAGTCTAACCGGGGTGAGGACTTGGGCGCGGGGGTGGAGGGGGGGGGGCAGTCTGAGCTCAGCTGATTGCAGCGAAAGGGGGAGGGTGCAGGGTTGGGGCGTGGGGTGTGGTGGGCGGGTGCGACGTCATCAGCGGTGTTTGTGTGGCCATCTTGGTGAGGGGTAAGTTTGATTTGAGTGAGTCGCGCAATGGGGGAGACGAGCGGGATGGTGGGTGGCGGCCATATTGGTACAGCAGAGCTGAGTGTGATGAGGGGGAAGGTGGTGGTGGTGGTGAAGATGGTGGGGTGATGGTGGTGGTGGTGAACTGGTGATGGTGGTGCGTGACTGGTTTAACTCCATTGACCCCCCTCCCTCCCTCCCTCGCTTATAATAAATCAAATCTCCGCCACGGTTCGTGACGAAAAAAACAAATATTAGACTGTACTGGAGTGTAATGAAAGGAGCGGTGACGCAGTGGTTAGCGCCTCGCGCTGTGAGTTATAGCAAGCCCCTTCGCCAACCCGCACTGAACCAGCGTGGTGAAGTATGGTCGAACAACCCCCGATGAGCCCACACCACCTGGGGGAGACCTCCTTGCAGCAGCAGTGGGTTTGCTTGTAAACAATAACAATTTGTATTGTCAACATGAGCACTTGAGACGCGTAATGGGTGCAATGCACGTGCTCACACACGTGTGTGTGTGTGCGCATGCTTATTGACATTGCACAATTGCGGTTAAAGTCTTAGCAAATTATTGCGGGTTTTTTTTTACAGCGTAATTGTGTTTCTTGTTTTGATCAAATGTTCAGTTTTGTTATGAGAATTCTGATAGTATTGTCGGTACTGTGTTTTATCCCAGGTCTCTCTATTGAATAAGAGAACTGTGTTACGACAATCCTGTATATCAGACAAGGTCTTCGTTTGTACGCGGCTGGCGGGCGAAATGAAAGAAGATTTTGACAGTACCCGTAGTTCGAGGCGGATGTCCTGAACATTCGTGGTAAGTGCAGAGCTTCCAATTTTCTTAAAGAGAGAAAAAAAACGGACTTAAAGATGCTTTCTAGGAGCGCGCCGCTATGTTAATTACGTGTGCTGAACTTCTTTCGCACCGTACGTAGCCAACCACCGCTCATCGGAGGTGCGGGTGTAAAGACAACAATCTAAACACAACAACACAGCGCTCTCTGGACGTAAACCAGTGAGGTTACTGCACCCGAATGTCACTCGGGATGAGCGAGGATTTGGATTCAAGTCTTGACAACTGGCAACGTGTATTTTAGTTTTTTTTTTGGGGGGGGGGGGGGGCATTTAATGTAAAGAAATATTAACTGTTACATGAGTCACTCCAGTTGTAAATGAACACATCAAATTTATTTATTTTAGACTTTTACATTTTTTTTTTGCAACGAGTGCGGCTTGTGTTGATTAAATAGTATGGAATTGTTAAGGAAATGAAACGGATTCGAAAATAGTAAGCACACAAAAGACATGTCTATGGGACCCTTTTGCCAGTATCGAAATAGTTTCTGGCATAACACAGGTGTTATATAATACCATATAGACACACAAGTTTGTGCCCCTGCATGGAAATACAACGTTTAGATCACCAGCCTATGGGTTCAGATCAAATGTTTTCCAGCAAAGAGTTTGGTCATTCCACAGTAACGGAGTTAGAAGATCAAACACAGTTTTATCAGAGATGTTTTACTATATTGTTGCAGGATGAGGTTTCATCCAGCAGTGGACTGACAAAAAAAGGTTTAGCATGTTTCGCATGAACCTGCTATATAAGAGCATGACAACACGAAAACCCCCTATTCCTTTTACATTTTGTGAAGGTCAGATTCAATGCCCCGTTCTATAATGAATTTAATTGATTTTAAAACAACAGACAATATGCATCCTCATCATATTCGATTATACCCATCAGTTCAGTTCATTTATTTGGTATTGCCTTGTGAGCCATTCGGCTCTTGATTCAGGTGCAACCGGAACAAACAATTACATTAACAAGACATTTAAAATTGATTGAAAGCTTTCGTGACTGCAAGGATTCATCTTCTTTGGTTCTTTAGGTAGAGTCACGTAGAATGAATAAAATAAAATAACACAAAAAATTATCGCGACGTTTCGGCCACAACACAAGTGGCCTTCAGGTGAAAGGAACAGACCTGTCGGGACGACAGAGCTTCAATGAACGTTGTTAAGATTCGTAGCGTCTTTTAAGCTGGTTTAGAGAAGTGAGGCACCTTGGCAAAGGGGTTTACATATAAAACAGGAGAATTTAGCATTGAAATAGCTGAGTGATTAGCTTGTGACTGGTCACAGAAATGGCTATGTTAAAGTCAAAGCCTACACATCCACAGGCTTTGACTTTAACATAGCTATTTCTATGACCAGTCACAAGCTAATTCCTCAGTTATTTCAATGCTAAATTCTCCTGTTTGATTTGTACTAGGTGCCTCTGTGGATGTGTAGGCTTTGACTTTAACATAGCCATTTCTGTGACCAGTCACAAGCTAATCACTCAGTTATTTCAATGCAAAATTCTCCTGTTTGATTTGTACTAGGTGCTCTGTGGATGTGTAGGCTTTGACTTTAACATAGCCATTTCCGTAACCAATCACAAGCTAATCACTCAGCTATTTCAATGCTAAATTATCCTGTTTGATTTGTACTAGGTGCCTCTGTGGATGTGTAAGCTTTGACTTTAACATAGCTATTTCTATGACCAGTCACAAGCTCATCACTCAGCTATTTCAATGCTAAATTCTCCTGTTTTATATGTAAACCCCTTTGTCAAAGTGCCTCACTTCTCTAAACCAGCTTAAAAGACGCTACGAATCTTAACAACGTTCATTGAAGCTCTGTCGTCCCGACAGGTCTGTTTCTTTCACCTGAAGAAGGCCACTTGTGTTGTGGCCGAAACGTCGTGAGAAATTTTTTTGTATTATTTTATTGTATTAATTTATTATTTTATTCTCATTCTACGTGACTTTACCGAAAGAACCAAAGAATATTTAAAATTGACTGCACGCAAATAGCAACATCTAGGGAAAAACATTAAAATCTTGCAGAAAAAGCGCCGTTAGTTTATGCTGTGTGCAAAAAAAAATCCCAGTTGGATGCTAGATAAACAATAACAATACAATTTAGATCAAAGTAATGTCTAAATTAAATCTTATTCGAAATCACTAAAATAATGCTATAAAAACAATGTTACAGTGTACATAGGAACTGTGATCGAAGTTTAACAATAGCGATATACATAGCATGTACTAAACTCTGCAGCATATCGTTGGCTGTATGAGTCACTCCATGGCAGCACGAGTATCAGTTGGAGAAGCAGCAGCACACTATAATCAAAATACATGATCATTCTTTGCTGAGGTCATCCGTTACGATATATTTGATGTATTTGTTTAAACATGAAAGCCCTGGTACCGGTTTCGAATCCCCCCCCCCCAAAAAATCGAAAACTGGGAGCTCTGCTCTACTGGACATCTGTGAAAAGGAGCTTTATAGCTCATCGGATTCCTTCAGTATAAATACACATTCTGATTGCAGCCCCATCATAAGCGCGTGACCATTTCAACACATACTGACTCTCTCGAGCAGAGAGAGCTTATTTTCTCTATGAACATTCTCAGGGTTGGTACGTGAATAACATCCACAGACATCGCGAGAAGTATAAATACATACTGGATGTAATGTGAAATGAAGTCTGCCCTATTCATGGGTTAGCCAGGTTGTCTAATAGCAAGCGTCCTTCACTGCTCTTGCTCGGGTCAACGCCACGCGCGGGGAGGTCGTGACAAGGGGGCGTTGTCCGTTTCGTGCTCGCAGCCAATGGCAGGAGGGGGTGGTGTCCGCCTTGTTTGCTTGCGGGGAACCCGGTAGTGGGTGTGGTTGGCACGTGGTCTCGCAAGCCCACGTGTTGACAGAATTGTTGCGGCAGTGCAGTGTTCGCTCGTACGGGTTGGTCAGTAAGCAAATTCGCGATATTATTTATAGACAGATGTGATATAATGTAAGGGAGAAGTTACAGCCCCGTTTTCGTCCACTGCCGGATAGAGTCCTCCCCACCCGCCCCAAGTTGGTCATGGGGATTGTTTGACCATGCTTTGCTGGTCTGTGCGGGTTTGGGGATTGTCAGAGATTACTCGCCACTGATGTTTGCCTTGGCCAGGAATTGAACCGGGTTTATAGCGCAGTTCACAAACTACAGTGTCACGGTTCCCAATGTGATAGGACATTATACTGTGTTTGCGTGGCCAGACCTGTTTGTGAGCCAAAATGCGACTTTTTAACTGCGGCACTTCTGCAAGTTTGTCAACCCTGTCAATGTAAGCCGCAGCCTGTCAACTTTCAAACTCTTACCGCGTGCTGATTTTCAAAGCTAATAATACTACAAGATAAAAAAATGTTTTATCAGACAATCAGCAAGCACGTTATTTGGACGTTATCGTCCCTCCCTCCAACCAGCCAGCCAGCCAAACTATATTATATAGCGCGGTTGGCTACGTTCGGTGCGAAATAAGTTCAACATGTGAAGTATGGTGCACCTCCAACCCCCAACGTCTCCACCTCCCTCACCCCTGAGTGACCTCTCGCGCGTGACAACCCCCAGGTCCCCCGCATGTCTGCCCCCCCCGCTCCACCCGCGCCTGCCTCCTTGCCCCCCCACGCACCCCCCACCCGCGCTTACCCTCGGTGCCCCCCCCCACTCTCTGCACGCCCATACCCCTGTGCCCCCTCCCCTATACGTGCTGCTGTGCTTCGCATGGCCTCCAGCCAGACGGGTGGCGTGCTGGGGTGGGGTGCGTAGCCAGCCAGCCAGCCAGCAAAACTTCTGAAATTTTACGAACTTATTTTACCAGGTAAGGCCCGCGAAGCTATATGGCTCTTTTTCAGAAGTGACCTAGCCACAAATGAAAGCCCAAAGAAAGTGCTTTTTGTGGAAATTTATCCCAGCCAAATACTCTAAGTGCGTTTCTAAACATAATATGAATCTGATGCAAAATGTTTCTTTGAAAATCTTTATTTAAACACAGTTGCCGAGCACAGACCAAAACGCCCAAAACGCCAAGCAGCAAGCAACAAACATCACCTTTGAAGTTGTTTTAGATAAGATTTACAGGCAGACCTCGCTTAGCGCTCGTGATGCGTTCCTGGAGAAGTGGGCACTAATCGAATTAGTGCTAAAAGAGGTCATTATACCGTTGTATATATGGGGATGCATTCCCAATAGCGGCGTTATTAATTTAACATGAGCAACATATTGGGGTATTGGTAATAGCGCTCATATTTCAGATGGGAAACAATATTTCATGAGTAAAAATATTAATGTATTATTATAACATAAATATTATGTATTGTGCTCACAAGTGCATTCTACTCCTACAAGGCAGCGGTGGGAGAATGGGTTGGAGGATCTTCTGCTGCACTCCCAATCTGCGTCAATCTCAGAGAAGAGCTCCAGGACCTCCGTCATCTTAATAATGCCCTCGGTCTACATTTCTGTGGTGAGGCTTCTTTCAGATGGAGCCTGAGAGTCTATACTGGTTCCGTGAGTTCTCACCTGACTCCTCACCTGACTCAACGAATACTGTAAATATTGAAAAAGTTAGATTTAAAAAAATGTAATCGTGACTATAAATAGTGATAATCGAACCTCGGGGGGGAGGTGGGTCTGGTTGGCTTAGTGTACGTCGTTCTCATTGGTCACACGAATGATGGGGGTTGGGACATTTCCTTGCCCAGCGCTTCTGCGTGTTCTCACTCGTAAGCACTTTATAATATTTTAAGTTTTTGTTCATTTGTTTTAGTAAACCAAAACATCCAGGACGTAGAGCGCTTCGACGAATCGACGTGTAACGTGTTTCTCGAATTGAGCAAGGTTATAGCTGATGGGACGGAATTTACAAAGTCGGGCAGTGTGAGAAAAGCAGGTTAAATGTTTTAACCTGCAGTACTGCGGTTTGACGCGGTACGGACGATAAATGACAGTTTCAGTGGACCGAGTCATCGGCATGGGTGGTATGCACTGCGTGGACTTGGCCACTGAGCTGTGCGGAGTTGGGAATTGATCCAACGTGCCGCGGGGTTTTGCGCGAGGGAACGCCTCTCCATGGCCTGCTCGCTTAACACGCGGTCGGGGTTAGAGGAGAACACAAACACCGCAGTGTTCATGAACGCCCCCCAATGCTCGTTGGCCAAGAGTCGGCCACTACCCCCTGAGACTCCCATCGGCAGCTCCCAAGTTGCGTCAGTTGTGTTCAGTTGGGCTCGGTCGTCTGTATGAACCTCACTGGAATTTAATGACCGGCGATAACTCGCCACCAGCTTCGGTAATTCTGGTCACTGTGGCCACATTTAGAAATTTGAGATGATTTAACGGAGACATTTTTATTCTTATTTATCGTTCACTGTGAGTCTTATCACTAGATTAAATGGGGTGCACCCACCCCATCTCGTCAGATCTCGGAAGCCAAGCAGGCTTGAGCCTGGATAGTGCTGGTACAGGTGACTGCCATGCATAAAACAAGTGGTGTAGGCTATTGTAGGGTTACATTGTCAGCAGAGAGCAGGAGAGAAAAAATGCTTTGTTGTACTGTACCATGTTTCCAACGCCTATACTCTTCAAATAACCCTCACGATCTACATGACGTGGGGAGGCCCTCATCCAGCAGTGGATTGACAAAGGGCTGTAAATTTTTCTAATAAATAATAATTGTTTTGCTTGGTGGTTGGATATATTTGTAAAGGAGACACGAGCTGACAATCTTGAAACAAGCTTTAAAATGTGGGCAGTACAATACAGGATTAATATAATATTACATTGCTATTTACGATTGAGAGGGTATGCATCGGTGGCAATTTAGTGATATCTGAACCCATCGTGCCTCTTTACTCTTCGGTTCTTTCGGTAAAGTCATCACGTAGGTATAAAATAAATTAAATCACGACGTTTCAGGCGCAACATAAGCGCCCGTCATCAGGTGGAAACAACCCCAGCAATAAAAAAATTGCTGAAATGGGCAAAAGGAGGCTGCTTGTGACACGAGGCTATATATACGTAAGAGGGGGGGGAGGAGCCAGGGAGGAGAGATAGAGGGGGTGGGGGAGGTGGGGTAGGGGGCGTGGCGAAGTGCAAGCTCCAACCCGAGCCCGAGTACGACAAAATGCCGGGTCTGGGAAGTGAGCGGGACTGGAGGGTAGGAGGCTGAAGAAACTGGAGATGCGGATATGAAGGCAAACTATAAAGCAGTTAAGGTTTTACCTGGTTAATAACGTCCTTCCAATGATTGCTCAATTTGTACCCATCTTCTGGGTTGAAGTTATGTTTATATATCTGGATGGCTTCATGAACAAAACCTTTGATAGTAGCCCGAAGGTTTGCAGAGCAACCTTGGTCTCAGAACAAAACAATATCATGAGAGCCCACAGCGTTATAGCAATGGTCAGCCACGGCGGAGGTATTGGTCCTGCCGTGTTTCAGATCTGCCTTGTGCTCGCGAACACGGTCCGACACATGTCGTTTCGTTTCCCCAATGTAACAATCACCACAGGAGCAACTTAGTTTGTAGACTCCCGGATATTGCATGTCAGGAATGACATCCTTCACAGATGGGATTAGATCACAAATTTTATGTACTGTATTGAACCGGACCTGGATCTTGTGTTTGTTTAGAATTTTGGAAATCTTTTTAGTAACGCCTGCTATATATGGTAGTGTGATGGTTTTGATCGGATCCTCCCCCCCTCCCTCTTACGTATATATAGCCTCGTGTCACAAGCAGCCTTCTTTTGCCCATTTCAGCAATTTGTTTATTTCTGGGGTTGTTTCCACCTGATGACGGGCACTTGTGTTGCGCCCGAAACGTCGTGATTTAATTTATTTTTTACCTGCGTGATGACTTTACCGAAAGAACCAAAGAGTATGGATTCCTGCAGTCACGAAAACTTCAAATCTAGATTCATCTTGTCTCTTCTTCGTGAACTCGCGCTGACCAGAGTGGTGAAGTATGGTCGGACATTCACCATGACCAACGTGCCGTGGGGAGGCCTTCAATGATGGATGCTCTAAGAGGGCTGAAAATTGTCCTGGACTTCAGCGGTATATATTTTTAAAAGAAGCGTTATTTTGATTCAAAAAAATGTTTGGCTCGAATAAGCTCCTCAAAACGCAAACTGGAAGCCCAGTCGATGTGTTCTAAAGAAGGGTCATTTCCGAAAAGATGTTAGCACAAGCGGTGGACAAATATCATGTGCTGGGTGCGTGCAAGTTATCTCACAATAACTCATTAAAATGGCAAAACTGGGTCAAGAATTGGAACGTGTGGAATTTTCAGGATGGACTCGTTTAAAATTGTTTTGCAAACAGTGATAAGTGCTCGGCGAGTAAATAATCCGTAAATTGTTTCAAGCAGCCCAATAAAATAGAGGAAAGAGCAGAAAAAAATGGACCATTTGTCGTTGGACTCCCTAGGATATTGATATGTTCTTGCAGTAGACAAAACATACTACAGTTGTGGACCAGGAAACTCAAGGTTTCCTTAATATGGCTCCCCCGCACAGTAAATTTTAGAATGTAAAAAACAAATCCGTGTTCACATTGTTCGTACAATGGTTTAACACGTAGGCTTTCGTGACCAATATACAGGGGTTTTTTTTTTGGTTGTAACTACCGACAAAACGTTGTACTCGAATTGTAAGTGTTGTGGGTTTACTCTCCAACACACCAGTGTAACTAGTAACCCATTGGCATGTTTTGTTTACGTGACAAACCTTACTAATTGGCTGTGTCGGCTGGTTTAACGACACATTTATGCGATCTAACTTAAAAAAAAAACTCTTATTGACGTTGTTCGCTGTAAGCTGGTTGGATGCTACTATGGTCCATCAGTATGTGTAGAAATTAGCTAATGGGATGAGGTACCTGCAGCCCGTGACTTCACTTCATACGGCCACAAGAGGTCTGTCGCTTCGAAACGACTCAAAACATGAATAAGCAGGTCTCTTTCATATCTCCGTCACCATGTAAAAAATATATATTTCTTACACAGCCAATCAGCTGCACAGCTTTCTGGGAGTGTGTAATTCCAGCAGCATAGATTCAAGACAAGTAATCTCTGGACCGGTTTCAACGCACATTGTCTCATGAGTAGAGTCAGGCTTGCTTGAATCAAGGGTGAACTGCCGGTCTTACGAGCAAGGCGGGCGAGGACTCTGTCTTTACGCTATGGCGTCCTAGTTTTTCAGCAAAATTAAATAACGCGGAATATGTTGTGTTCTCCGCAATGACGTGAATGATTATTTTGAGTTACGCAAACAATATCATCGGCCTCCAAGTTATATGCGCTAATCATGTTCTCTACTAAACCTAGATTGAAAACTCATTTGTTTAGAACCGCTTTTTGTGTTTAGTTGTCCTTGCCCCGCACCTCCGGTAAGCACGGTTGGCTGTGTAAGGTGCGAAATAAGTTCATCATCCATAATACCAAGTTTTTTGGGTTAGATCGCGTGAATATGTAAATGTGCCGTTAAACCCGCCACCACCCGACACAGCCAATTTCTCAGGTTTGTCACGTAAACAGAGCATGGCAATTCGTCACTAGTACAGCACTAACCGGTGTGTTGGAGAGCCAAGCCACAACATTTACAATCTGAGTACGACGTTTTGCCAGTAATTACAACTAGCTTCATCAGGCGACACACATTTACGCGATCTAACCCAAAAAAAACCCACTATGTATGACATTGGTCGCGAAAGCCTATGCGTTAAACTAAGTTCAACATACATTTCATGCACTCGAGTTGAAATATTTTCCGGCTGACCACAGCGCTGCTAATTTTAACACGCTCGGTCACTTCTCTAAATGCTTGGGCCTTTGCAGTGACAGAAGTGACGAAGGTGCTTGTTAAGGCGTTTCTCCCGACCGGTATTGGAAAGTCATATTTCGCCCTCGACTTGGAAAAGGTTCCCCACCGCTGTTTTTTACGAGGGCTGTATCCAAATATTTCTCCGAGCTATTTGATGAGTCGACTTGACTCATAGCGCGAAGTTTTGTTTCCAATGGAACATCATTTTTCCACTCATCGTTCCACTCTCCTGGCCCGCTACGATCGCATGGATGCTCTCTGGCCATTGCTCATGTAGCGTGATTAATCGTGGGCTCCCGGGGGGGACGACGGGTGCGGTCAAAATGCAAGTCTAGGTGTAATCAAGGAGGTGTAGCACTGATATATATTTTATTATGTGTCAGGAAACTGGCTTGTCGGTTTATTTTTCGTTCTTTTGAAGGCGTAAAATTATCGTAAACATTATTTCGTTTCCAGTTGGCACCACTGAAGCTGAGACTGGTTTCTGTTTCCTGGCAGGATGTTCAGAACCTGGCAAGCCGGGGGGCGGGGGGGGGGGCGGGGGGGTTCCTCTGGACCTTTTTGTGCTGCCAGCCTAATCTACCCACAATGCCGCTACAACCGCCTGTTGGCTGCATCTCTCAACAAATGGAACGTTTGCATCACAGCATTGTCGACGAACTCGCGTGGGATTTTAGCGTTGTAAAAAAAAACATCAGAAACACCTCATGTTTTTAAATGTAACCCCCTTTTTTTACATATAACAATCGATCAATTGTACACTTGAAAGTCTGGGAGCGAATTGTGAATTGTGTGGACAGTTACAATAGAGTGGGGATCTGCTGCCAAAATGAAATATGACAGTGCTGACCGTTGCAAACCCCCGAAACAAATAAAGCAACCGCTGCAAACAATAGCACCGCTTCGATACTCGATGCCAGATATATTTCGTGGATACTCCCCTCTCATGAAAATTCACATCACTGTATATATCGCGCTTCCAATATGGATGTAATGAGTTCCTTCAAATAATTATTTTAACAAGATGGGATTCCAATGCGGGGATAACAATTGCTAATCATGGAAGGCGTAGGCTTAAAACTACACTTGAAAGATCAGTATCTTCCAAACGTCGTGTGAAACTCTGGAGATGAAATGAATACCGTTG
Organism: Petromyzon marinus; assembly: GCF_048934315.1. NCBI lineage: Eukaryota > Metazoa > Chordata > Hyperoartia > Petromyzontiformes > Petromyzontidae > Petromyzon > Petromyzon marinus. Next base: position 6,657,668 of record NC_133674.1, read on the forward strand.
AAGAATCATCTTCTTGGCGAGATCTGTCCTTACCGATACTTGCGAAGATATTAAAACGTAGTGTGAGCGGCCCACAAATGTGAGAGCTCCCAAATTTTTCCAACACAACGTAAAGTGTTCGTGTGAAATAATCGAGAAATGAGCGGGTCACGCCGAGTGAGGAGGGTGCACGTGTTCGTGGGTGCCCCCATCGTTAACCCCGATTGTTGTGACATGAGGAACAACGTGCCGGGGTCGTCAAGACCTCCAACGGGCTTCCAGGAATTCCTGTGCACTTGGCAAAAATCCACGTCGCAGCTCCTGCTGAAATGCACCTCAAGTGGCAGTGGCGGCGGTGACGGCAGGATTCCAATGTCGGCTTCTACAGCGGGAAGCGACGCGACCGAGCAAAGGGTGGACCGCGATTGGGAGGATGAGAGCGAGCCTTGCGTGATGGACGGCTCCCAAGAACTCTTCGACTTGCAGCCGTCTCTGCAGGAGTACATCGACAGCACGTTACCCGGGCCGTGCGACGACTTGACCCTCGGCAGCGCCGCCGCTGGCAACCATCACAAATGGTTCACGAATCCATCGGCGAGGACGTTGCAGGCTTCGGGGATCCTCGCGAGCCAGTCCTCCGCCGACGACTATTCCCAAGTAACCTTTCCTTCCCTTCTCACCCAGCAGCCGCCACTGGTTGCGGCGTCGGCCTCGGACCGGCTGCTATCACCTCCGTCGTTGGCAAAATGGAACGAGGAGCCCGGCGGCGGTGGTGGCGCCGGCACCGTCTGCGAGGAGTACCGGCGCGGTCACCCCAGTGGCCGTGACGTCGCGTTCAAGCGTGGCCTCGGTGCCGATGCCGCGGAGCTCGGGCGCACCTCATGCAGCTTCGGCCTAGAGGAGCTAAGTTTCGAAGCGTTTGGATCGGGGGTTCTGTGCTCACAGGTCGTGCCGCCGACCCCCGTGGCGCTCGCCAAGCGCGGCGGAAAGGCGGCTCGGTTGAAACAACACTTCGTTAGGAAGAGGAAGTTGGAACAAGAGGTCAGAGGTCACGGCAAAGCCCTCAGAGGTGAAAATAACAAATTGGCGACTTGTGAAAATGAGAAAGATGCTTCCGTAATTTTGAGTGGAAATGAGAAATGTGAAGTGGAAGCATCCCACCCTTTAACCCAATCCCCTTCTATTGTTGAAACTAAATATGCTATGGGGGGTGCTGGGGAAATTATATCAGAAAATCCACAAACACCAATGCTGCCTTTGCCTGAAATCAATGAGTGTGAGCTTGCAAGTCAAGCCGATTGGGTCGAAGAGGCGGTTTCAGCCACGGACCCAAAAACCGAACGGCCAAGAGATGGCGATGACAGTGAAGCACGGGCGCCGGCGCCGATTGTCTCCGACCTGGGGAGGCTGCTGCAGCGGCAGCAGCAGCAGCAGCAGCGGCAGGAGAGGGCGGCTCGAACGCGGCGCGGCGACCCTCAAATGCGCGCCGTCCACACCACCCCGCTCGCCGAATGCACCGGTGGCGGCGGCCGCGGCGGTCCCGGCAGCGGCAGCGGCCGCGGCGGCAGCTTCGGCGCGAAGCGGCGGAACGTGCTGGTGGCCGTGCTGGCCTGCCTGCCGGTGCGAGACGTGCGAGTGAAGAGAGGCGCATCGGCGGGTCGCTCCGTGCCGGTGGCGGGCGTGGTGGCCACGGACCAGTCGTTGGCGAGCGCCAGGGTGGTGATGTGGAGGCTGGCGGCGTTCTGGGCCCTTCTGCTGACGCCGGGCGACGTCGTCATGCTCACAGGTAAAGTGGCGGCGGCGGGGGGGGAGGGGGTTGCGAGGGGCAACTCTGCCAAGGTGTACGATGCGGCGGCGGCGGTGGCTTTCTCGTGAATGCGGTCCACGTGTCTCCCTGTTCAGATGAGCGATGGAGATGGTGCTCATCTCCTACTGGCGTATCTGAGCCATTTGCAGAAATGACATTCGCATAGGAGCGAGCAGTGCTCATTTTTATTAACAATTGGAAGGGTCATGTGTCGGCACCCTCGATTGGGCTTGAGCAGAAACCATCTCCTTGTGAGTTGAGTGCTTGAACCGCAGTGCTATGTGTGTGCCGCACGTCAAACTGAAATTATTGTGAAGTCTTGGGGAGTCAAGGATGTAATTTGAAAAGTGTATACTGGGTAGAGATGGGGACGAGGCCATGAGGGGTGAAAAATTCGTGGTGATTTTATTAAAAGCCTTGGCTTTGGTCACCAAATATTTCAATTCGTATCATCAAATCGATTGCGACACCTATCTACTGGAGCATTGGCTGACCGGCAGATCCCTCATTCAGCCGGATGTTCTCTTGAACCGTAGACATCACAGTGTCCGTTATAAATTCAAATTAAAAACTGTAATTATATTTTACCAGGTAGAGCCCACTGAGCTATGAGCTCTTTTTTTAGAGGTGACCTAGCCACACATGGTCCCTCATGAAAGTGGCTTATATCATCTAATGTGGGAATTTATAGTCGCAGCCAAATCATCTAAGCGCATGTTTCTAAATGTGGAAGGACAAACCGTAAGAACCCTCAGAAAATTCCATGTGACCCAGGAAGAAAACATATGGACAAATATACAATATTCATTGTACAATATCCAAATGTACAATATCCAGGCATTGTCAGGGTTGGAATCGAACCCAAGACCCCCTGCATACCATGCGAGGGACATAACATCTCCTCGCCACCACGGCACCCCATTAGAAGAAAATAAGTCAAAACGTCGAATAGAACCAAAGAGTAAGTCAAGGTGGGTCGGTGGCTCAGAGGGCTAATGCACCGCCAGTGCACTGATGCAGCACCACTGACATTTCTCGACGCCACCCATGATTAAACTAGAATCTCAAGACGTTTCGGCCACAACACAAGCGGCCTTCATCAGGTGAAGGGACGAGACTGTCTGGAGGACAGTCTGGAGGACAGTCTCGTCCCTTCACCTGATGAAGGCCGCTTGTGTTGTGGCCGAAACGTCGTGAGAATATTATTGTGTTATTTTATTTTATCAATTTATTATTTTATTCTCATTCTACGTGACTTTACCGAAAGAACCAAAGAAGATGAATCCTTGCAGTCACGAAAGCTTTAAATCGAAATTTAGAATCTCAAGGACAAGAAGTTGATGGTTGAAGCTCGGTCACCAATGGCTGTACAAAAACATCTGAAAATAAAAATGTCGAAAGGCAGCGGTGTCAACTGTGTGTGCCGACTGCCGAGTTTGCGTACAGAGGCCTGTTGAAGTGGCCTACAATGGTAGTTCTTGTGACATGATTTTTCCGGGGTTGTTTTCTCACCATCACAAGGTAGGGCACAGGCTCTCTGTGAGCGGAAAACGTCTTTGTCTCGTGACGCGTGACGCAGGTAGCAACACAATTCAAATTGGAAACAAAGCAGAAAATAACCATGAGGAAAATAGGTCGGGTGGTACATTGCCCTGCCGCTCCAATGCCGGTATACGTTGTGTGCAGATGAGGATGATAAAATGCTGTCCCTGGCCTTGGAAAGAGCCCAGCATTGTCTGTGAGAATCCTGCTTCCTGTTTACAGGGTGGGGGTAGGGTGGGGCAGTGGGAATGACAAGCGGTCCACTTGCAATGAACATTTTAACTAATCTGAAACATTATTTTACCAGGTAAAGCCCACTGAGCTATGTAGCTCTTTTTCACAAGTGACCTGGCCACAGATGATAGCTCAACGAAGTTGGCTTATCATCACGTGGATATTTATTGCAGCCAAATACTCTCAACGCATGATTCTAAACATGGAGGGAAAATAGCAGGGGACCCGGAGAGAAATCCACGTGACCAAGGGGAGAACATGCAAACTCCAAATACACAGGCGTCAGCGTCGGGATCAAACCCACGTCCTCCTCCACACCAGACGAGGGAGTTAATATCTCGCTGCCGCGCCGCATTTGAAACGGTCACAAATCCAAAACTTTCTCTTGCACTCCGTGCTTTTCTAAAAGGCGGTCAGTAACGGCTGAGCGCGTTGGTCAAGAATAATTACGGGAGTGTCCAACTGTGAGATGGAGCGATGAAATCATCCCGTGTGCAGGTGCAAGGTGAATTGGGGGGAGGCCTTCATCTAGCACTGGATTGACCATGGCTGCTGCTGCTGATGATGATTGTGTGAAGCCAAATGACCTCACTTTTTCGGGGTGAACAACAATGGTGTCAAAAATGCAGCTCGAGTTATTTAACCATTTTTTTTTCCCCCTATCCTTTCTGTTGATTGTCCCACCGAGGGGGCACTGTGTAAACGTTCCCACAGATACAAAGAGGCCCCTGCATAACTCTTGCACGGCCCCGAATAACAAACTGTGGGTGGGGGGGGCATTGTGCGGCACGGCACTCGCTCGCCGTACCAGGCTACGCCACCCCGCCGTTTCCAAGCCTTCCTTCCATTATTTTCCGCCCGTCCAAGAACAACCGCGCCCACGGCACTGGCGGGGGTGTTTTTTTTTTTTGCGTGTTTTACACGAGGAATGTTTTACAAAAACACTTGGAGCCGCAGTCAAGTAATGTTGTGTGCTGTACGTGTGTATGTTGAACTTCTTTCGCACCGTACGCAGGCGACCGTGCTCGATTGTGTGCTCGCGATTGATCGGCGGTGAGATGAGGTGTGTGCCCCTCTTTGCGTGTTTTTTTTTTAAATGATTAGTACAACCGGACATGTCACAGCAGGTGAGATATCTCCTCATCGGCGTCTTCCTTCTTGAGGCACGTTTTGTATGAAACTATCGATTTACAACAACAACTCCAACACGCTCGTCAATAACACTGTGACGTTATAAGGAAGACAAATATATGAAAATAGGTGATGGTTCGGGCAATTGCCCTTCTTCGTAGCACATGTTTTCTAAATTATTTACTTGCTATGAAGACAAGCCATTGCCCAATACTTCACCTATTGTATATATTTCCATTTAAGCCCACACAGTTTATTGATGAATGTGTTTTGTTGTTATGTGTGCACCACTACCAATGGGAGTACCACTAGATAATTGGAGTAGACTTTAGCTGTGTTGCTGTGTATATATATATCTATCTCTCCGACGCATATTCTGGGTGTACCGCGAGGTGTTTGTTGAGCACGATGGGAGCCTCCGTACGTCACGGCAGGGGCTCGACGTTGAAGAAGCTCCCACCACGCGGAGCGAAACGTCGGACTTCACGCCGAGCAACGCGCGGTACAACCAGAAAATGGAAGAGCGGAGCTCTTGCATTGGTGCAGTATGTTGCCTTCCATTCAGTAAGTTCAGTTTTCCATAAGCACTGCAGCCTGCTTATCATCTTTTTAAACGTGGGCGTTGATACGGAAAATGGAACAAAAGCTGGAAAGCATTGAGAGGTGCGTGCTTGGAATCACGTCTGGAAGACAGGTGGCGAGATGTTACAGTGAGGGAAAAAAGTATTTGATCCCCTGCTGATTTTGTACGTTTGCCCACTGACTAAGAAATGATCAGTCTATAATTTTAATGGTAGGTTTATTTGAACAGTGAGAGACAGAATAACAACAAAAAAATCCAGAAAAACGCATGTCAAAATGATATAAATTCATTTGCATTTTAATGAGGGAAATAAGTATTTGACCCCTCTGCAAAACATGACTTAGTACTTGGTGGCAAAACCCTTGTTGGCAATCACAGAGGTCAGACGTTTCTTGTAGTTGGCCACCAGGTTTGCACACATCTCATGAGGGATTTTGTCCCACTCCTCTTTGCAGATCTTCTCCAAGTCATTAAGGTTTCGAGGCTGACGTTTGGCAACTCGAACCTTCAGCTCCCTCCACATATTTTCTATGGGATTAAGGTCTGGAGACTGGCTAAGCCACTCCAGGACCTTAATGTGCTTCTTCTTGAGCCACTCCTTTGTTGCCTTGGCTGTGTGTTTTGGGTCATTGTCATGCTGGAATACCTATCCACGACCCATTTTCAATGCCCTGGCTGAGGGAAGGAGGTTCTCACCCAAGATTTGACGGTACATGGCCCCGTCCATAGTCCTTTTGATGCGGTGAAGTAGTCCTGTCCCCTTAGCAGAAAACACCCCCAAAGCATAATGTTTCCACCTCCATGTTTGACGGTGGGGATGATGTTCTTGGGGTCATAGCATTCCTCCTCCTCTAAACACGGCGAGTTGAGTTGATGCCAAAGAGCTCCATTTTGGTCTCATCTGACCACAACACTTTCACCCAGTTGTCGTCTGAATCATTCAGATGTTCATTGGCAAACTTCAGACGGGCATGTATATGTGCTTTCTTGAGCAGGGGGACGTTGCGGGCGCTGCAGGATTTCAGTCCTTCACGGCGTAGTGTGTTACCAATTGTTTTCTTGGTGACTGTGGTCCCAGCTGCCTTGAGATCATTCACAAGATCCTCCCCTGTAGTTCTGGGCTGATTCCTCACCGTTCTCATGATCATTGCTACTCCACGGGGTGAGATTTTGCATGGAGCCCCAGACCGAGGGAGATTGACAGTTCTTTTGTGTTTCTTCCATTTGCGAATAATCGCACCAACTGTTGTCACCTTCTCACCAAGCTGCTTGGCAATGGTCTTGTAGCCCATTCCAGCCTTGTGTAGGTCTACAATCTTGTCCCTGACATCCTTGGATAACTCTTTGGTCTTGGCCATGGTGAAGAGTTTGGCATCTGATTGATTGATTGCTTCTGTGGACAGGTGTCTTTTATACAGGTAACAAGTTGAGATTAGGAGCACTCCCTTTAAGAGTGTGCTCCTAATCTCAGCTCGTTACCTGTATAAAAGATACCTGGGAGCCAGAAATCTTTCTGATTGAGAGGGGGTCAAATTCTTTTTCCCTCATTAAAATGCATATCAATTTATAACATTTTTGATATGCGTTTTTCCTGATTTTTGTTGTTATTCTGTCTCTCACTGTTCAAATAAACCTACTATTAAAATTATAGACTGATCATATCTTTATCAGTGGGCAAACGTACAAAATCAGCAGGGGATCAAATACTTTTTTCCCTCACTGTACATATCTCAGTGGGCCTTACCTGGTAAAATAAAAAAATATAGTTAATAGAGCAGAAACAAATGGAATAGAGAACTTACATTAATGAAAGGCATTGGAATTGACTGTTAATGACAGTAAGTGGGCTTGGACAGCACACTTTCGCTAGAAGGGATGATGATGATAGCCAGGAGTCGAGACGAACGACGGAGCTGCAGCCGAAGGAGGGAGCGTGCTTGAGATGACGTCGGCTGCCCGGTCCCCCCCCACCGATGTCCACTGCGAGTGCCCCCCCCCCCCGAGCATGCCTGAGATTTCTCCAGGAACTCCGGCTTCCTCCCACATTACCAAACGAAACTCATCGATGGAATCGGCCAAGCACCCAATGCAGGCTCCTCCTGTAAAAGAGTCTCTTGACTCAAGAGGAGGCTTTTCCTGGGCAAGCGACTTCTCATCATTTGTATTGTTATTCCGGAGGGTGCCTTCCGTGTACGCGGCCGTGTCACTTTCCAAAGCGGCGTACGGGAACGAAGGGGGCATGCTTTTCCAAATGGATCTTTTAAATGTCAGCCTCACCTTGCGACTGACAGCATCTCTGCTTATTTATGCTCCCATTGTGTTGCGCGTAAGTGTTTGCGGAACAGAAAGCGCTGGTCGCGTGCCACGCGCATTCCAGGGCCCCTCCTTCCACTGCGAGGAATTGTCTCTCGGATAGGAAAAATACGTTTTAAGCTTTCTCCCTTTCCTGTCCAAACTGGGGTTGTGTTGGCACCGCAAATGGAGCGGCACCTCGCCGGCACGGCAGAGACAACGAATCCGGCCCCCCCCCCCCCCCACTCCGCGGCGTTTCACCCGCGCGCTGCCCTCTCTCGGCGGAACGATGCAGAGGAACGGTGCGGAAGAACCGTGTGGCGGAATGATCCGGTGCCGGCTGCGGCGTAGCTGACCGATCGAGCAGGCGGTGCAACTGCAATTTTATAAAGCGCCTTTCATCTTGAAGTATCTGAAAGCAAAGTGCGTCAAAATAAAACTTACACTCGCAAGTATAGATATAGAATCTAAGTGAAATAGAAAGCTGATAACAATATAAAATACTTACAATCGAAATTCCAATAAAATGAACAACTATGATAAAAGCGAATAATAATAATAATTACAGAGTAATCCAATCAGACGAGGTTTTTTTTTATTTACAGCGAAACTCTGCAGTACAAAAGTCTGCAGTACAAATAGGGGAGTTTTAAGACCGATTTAAAAAGTGAAACAGACTCGGAATCTTTTATAAACCGAAGAAGGAGATTTCACAATCGCGCAGCCTGGCTGCAGACGGCTCCGTGTCTCCCTTAGAACAACAATACCACAGTGTCCTGTCTTTGGATAGAGCCCATGCCAACCACGTTTCATCCGACTACGCACGGCATATTTCTGCGTTGAGTAACACCGACCCCTGCCAATGGAGTGCACGGTGGCCACAAGATTAGCTTTTTCTACACGCATGTGCTTTCTTTTGGGCGTGGATTTAATGGAATGTCCAGCTTCGTTAGAGAGAAGCTATTTCGTTGTAATTTGTAATGTAGCCTTTTGGGAGAAATCTGCCCAGCCCAAAAAACGTTTCCGTATTGTGATGAGAATAGCACCACTTCGCCGACCAGTACGAACCAGCGTGGTCAAGTATAGTCATGCAACCCACACAACTCCCCTGCGCTCAAGCATATGAATTGGGTGCCATATGATATTGTCTTTACAGAATTATGCAGATTGTATTATCAATTTCTGCACCATATTTACAATTTTATTTAAATATTTATTTTAATATTTACTTTATACGGCACGGTACCCGCCCTAGAACATAACTCTACCTAATATAGCGCATACATTACTCTGCCAGAACCTGCATTGGAAAATCGGTCACCCGTCCAAGTGTAATCCACATCCAAATCTGTTTAGACATCGAACGTAATGAAAGTCCGTGGCTCAGTAAGTTAATTATATTATGCAACGGGCGTGTTTTCTTGCGGAGATTAAATTCCGTACCGGTAAAATTCTCGTTTTGCATTTACAGCGACGGAATGTTCGAAACTGTTCACTGTGCCAGTATAACCACCTCCCCTGCGCATCAGCTGTGCCAGTATAACCACCTGTCCTGCGTGTCAGCTGTGCCAGTATAACCACCTGTCCTGCGCATCAGCTGTGCCAGTATAACCCCATGTCCTGCGTGTCAGCTGTGCCAGTATAACCCCATGTCCTGCGTGCCAGCTGTGTCAGTATAACCACCTGTCCTGCTTGCCAGCTGTGCCAGTATAACCCCATGTCCTGCGTGTCAGCTGTGCCAGTATAACCCCATGTCCTGCGTGCCAGCTGTGTCAGTATAACCACCTGTCCTGCTTGCCAGCTGTGCCAGTATAACCCCATGTCCTGCGCATCAGCTGTGCCAGTATAACCCCATGTCCTGCGCATCAGCTGTGCCAGTATAACCACCTCCCCTGTGCATCAGCTGTGCCAGTATAACCCCATGCCCTGCGTGCCATCTGTGCCAGTATAACCACCTGTCCTGCGTGACATCAGTGCCAGTATAACCCCATGTCCTGCGTGTCAGCTGTGCCAGTATAACCCCATGCCCTGCGTGACAGCTGTGCCAGTATAACCACCTGTCCTGCGTGACAGCTGTGCCAGTATAACCACCTGTCCTGCTTGCCAGCTGTGCCAGTATAACCACCTCCCCTGTGCATCAGCTGTGCCAGTATAACCCCATGCCCTGCGTGACAGCTGTGCCAGTATAACCCTATGCCCTGCGTGCCAGCTGTGTCAGTATAACCCCATGTCCTGCGTGTCAGCTGTGCCAGTATAACCACCTGTCCTGCGTGACAGCTGTGCCAGTATAACCACCTGTCCTGCGCATCAGCTGTGCCAGTATAACCACCTGTCCTGTGCATCAGCTGTGCCAGTATAACCCCATGTCCTGCGTGCCATCAGTGCCAGTATAACCCCATGCCCTGCGTGCCAGCTGTGCCAGTATAACCACCTGTCCTGCTTGCCAGCTGTGCCAGTATAACCCCATGTCCTGCGTGACAGCCTGCCTTGTTTTTCGAGCATGACTTAATACCTATTTAGGAACAAAAAGGAGTGGTTATTAATAAACACTATCCCAAGGGTTGCGTAAAAAAAAAGTTACGTAAGAAAAAACAATGCACAAGAAGGTTTGAACGAACAAACAACGCCGAGTGAGTCACGGTGGTGGTGGTGGGGCACGGGTGCCCGCCCGTCCGTGCGCGTGTGTAGGAAGGAAGGGTTGTACCGCTTCTGCTGCTGCTGCTGCTGCTGCTTCAACGGCTGCCGCTGCTAGCTAGCACGGCAAGCGATAAAATTAAATTGAATGTCTCCGTTCCGGAAAGCGCAGGGCGGTGTTGCGGGCGGAATAGACGCTTTCCACCCCAACAATAACACGCGGCCTGCAGTCGTGTGTTTCCTGCGCGCACACTTGCACGTGTGTGTGTGCGCGTGCAAAGTGAGTGGCCGTGTGTGTGTGTGAGAGCGCACGTGCACACTTACACGCGTATGCACGTGTGCGCACACGTGTAAGAGTGTGTATGCGTGCAAGTGAGTGGCCGTGCATGTGTGTGCGTGCATACTTGCACGTGTGTGTTTGACCAGGTGTGCGTGTACACGCGTTATTGTGTGTGAGCGTGTGTCTTTGGCCCGCCTGCTATGCATCCTGGGTTTATACCAGGCTGGATTGTGTGAGGAGCTCACAAATCCTTGAAAGATCTGAACACATTCCCACCAGTCGGCTCCTCCGGCAGGCAAGGCTGCGTTGGCTAGGTCATGTTGTTCGCATGCCCAACCACCACATGCCCAAGCAGCTTCTGTGTAGCCGGATAGAGGGGGTTAAACGGGCACGACATGGCTTGGAGAGAATATGGACTAATGTGGTACAGGGGGATGTGGATCTGAGTGGACTTGCCGAAGACTGGCACCAGTGGTGTCAAGATCGGCCTCTATGGAGGAGTCTCGTGAAGGACGCTACTGGGCATTTGAAGGCAGTTGCCCAACAACAATGAGTGGAGCACCGAGGGCAAAAATGCACCAAGTTGGCATAGTAGGGGGTACAGCTGGTGCATCTGCCAGTCATCAGCCAAGCCATGGCACCTGAGTCTGTCACATGGTATCCTGTCAGCGCGCCTTCGACACTTCACGTGGCCTCAAAGTGCACTTGGCCTGGCACAGGCGCTGTGGTGACATCACCGTCACTGTGGCAAATGGCGGGTATTCGCATTAGTCTTTGCACGTGTGTGTGTGTTAGCATGATCAAATTCTCAGGAAATCATCAACTACATGAAATGTAACTCAACACAATTTGTCGGATTGTGCACAACACTGCCGCTATATTTATTTTTGTTCTAATTTATCTTTTCATATCGAACAATTCGTCACTTCCCCCATCTCATCTGCAGGCAGGGATCTGGTTTCAGTCTCGCGGCTGAGCAGCCACAGAGCCCGAGCAATAAACCGCACGTTAGCGACACCCTACGAACTCGGTCGCTCGCGTCACCGCCCAGCGCGTTATCAAATCTGAAATCTGCTCTCCCAATGAGCTAAACAGCTCTCTTTCAGAAGTGACCTGGCCAGCTGGCCTTCCACACTCTTGTGGGCTCAAAGTGCACCTTGTCTGGCACAACCCCCATGGTGTTGTCACCACCACTTCGTGGTGAATAGCTCCTGTTGTATGCCAGAGATGTGCTTCAGCAGGGTGGTAGATACTCTTTGGTTCTATTCGGTAAAGTCACGTAGGTAAAAAAATTAAACAACAAAAATCACGACGTTTCGGCCACAACACAAGCGGCCTTCATCAGGTGAAGGGACCAGACTGTCTCGAAGACTGCGCTGGAGTGAAACAGAGCCAAGCTCAGACTACAACCTTTAAGCTGTGTGAAAGGGATTAAGGTGCCTCGACAAAGGAATTAGCATAAAAAATTAGCATTTGATTGGCGGACTTAGCATTATGAAAGGTGTAGCACGCGGCAGTGCACCTTTAAGCTGTGTGAGAGGGATTAAGGTGCCTTGACAAAGGAATTAGCGTAAAAATGAGCATTTGATTGGCGGACTAATCATGATGAAAGGTGTAGCACAGTGATCGGCACCGGCAGTGCACCCGCCTGTGCTGCGAAAGTTTGGGGTACCACTACTTGAAAAAATATACTGTACCAATGAAAATTAGTTTAATGTTTGGTTCGATTTAGAACATCTTTCCAATGGTTGCTTAATTTGAAACCATCTTCTCGGTTGAAATTGTGTCTGTGTTTGTAAATCTGAATTGCCTCGTGAACAAATCTCTGATAAAAACCCGTGGGTTTGCAAAGAACCTTGGTATCGGAGAAAATTATATCGTGATCACCCACAGCGTTGTAACAGTGATCAGCTACGGCAGAAGAATTCGTTCTGCCGTGTTTAAAATCTGATTTGTGCTCGCGAATTCGGTCAGAGACATGTCGCTTCGTCTCCCCGATATAGCAATCACCGCAGGTACAACTCAATTTGTAAACCCCGGGGTACTCTAAGTCAGGAATGACATCCTTCACGGATGGGATCAGATCACGAATTTTATGTACTGTATTGAACCGGACCTGGATCTTGTGTTTGTTTAGAATTTTGGAAATCTTTTTAGTAACGCCTGCTATATATGGTAGTGTGATGGTTTTGACCGGAGTATCAAGTGGTTGTTTCTGTATGGAGGGAGAAACAGCTTGGCAGATGGTACGGTCAGAGTATCCATTCCTTTTGAGGGCCAGGTGTACATGTTTTAATTCACTGGTCAGGTGGTGTTGGTCCGAAATGCAATGAGTCCTATGGTATAATGTTTTGATGAGAGAATTATTTTGGACTGGGTGGTGATGGGAATCAGGCTTCAAGTAGGAATCTGTGTCGGTGGGTTTCCTGTAGACAGAATGCCCCAATGAGCCATCAGGTCTCCTCTCAAACAGAACATCCAAGAATGGTAGCTTGCCATTTTGAATTTGATGGCGGGATGTCTGGAATTTATGTGGTGTAGGAAAAGGTTCAGAGCTGGGAGGCCATGTGGCCAAATGACGAAAGTGTCATCCACATATCTCTTCCACAGGGAAGGTCTGAGGGTGGAAGTCTGGATGACGTCCGATTCAAATTTCTCCATGAAAATATTGGCTATCACTGGTGACAAAGGGGAACCCATGGGAGTACCCTCATTTTGCTTGTAGAAGGAACCATTCCAAGTGAAGTAGGTGTTGGTGAGGCAGTGCCTGACCAGCGTAGGTACCTCGGGGTCTAGTCCATGTTGTACCAAATTTTCAATTATATCAATGGTATCAGGTACCGGGACCTTGGTGAACAAGGAGACCACATCGAAGCTGACGAGGATATCGTCAGGGGACAGTACAACGTCTTTGACCATAGAAACCAATTGGGTTGAGTTAAGTACTGCTGAGGCGGTCTTGCCAGTGAAAGGTAGCAAGGTATCCGACAGAAAACGTGCTAGCTTATAGGTAGGGGAGTTGATCGTGGATACGATGGGTCGTAGTGGAGTGCCTTCTTTATGAATCTTTGGAAGACCATAGAATCTAGGGGGTCTTGCAGCAGAAGGTTTTAGGGAGGGACGTTTAGTTGGTTCAATTAGGGAGGTCGAACTTGTGATGATCTTGGTGCACTGCCGTGTGCTACACCTTTCATCATGCTAAGTCCACCAATCAAATGCTAATTTTTACGCTAATTCCTTTGTCAAGGCACCTTAATCCCTCTCACACAGCTTAAAGGTGCACTGCCGTGTGCTACACCTTTCATCATGCTAAGTCCGCCAATCAAATGCTATTTTTTACGCTAATTCTGTTGTCGAGGCACCTTAATCCCTCTCACACAGCTTAAAGGTGCACTGCCGCGTGCTACACCTTTCATCATGCTAAGTCCGCCAATCAAATGCTAATTTTTTATGCTAATTCCTTTGTCGAGGCACCTTAATCCCTCTCACACAGCTTAAAGGTCGTAGTCTGAACTTGGCTCTGTTTCACTCCAGTGCAGTCTTCGAGACAGTCTGGTCCCTTCACCTGATGAAGGCCGCTTGTGTTGTGGCCGAAACGTCGTGATTTTTGTTGTTTTATTTTTTTACCTACGTGACTTTACCAAATAGAACCAAAGAGTATGGATCCTTGCAGTCACGAAAGCTTCAAATCTAGAAAGGGTGGTAGATGTGGAGGTGATGGTGATAGTAGTCGTGGTGGTAATGTTTGTGGTGTTAGTGAAGAACGTCGTGGTTGTGGAGGTAATAGTGGTTGTGGTTTTTGTGAGTGTGGCGATGGCAGCGGTTGTAATCGTGGTGATGGTAGTAGTAGTGGGGAGCATTGTAGCGGTTAGCACGCTGCGTTACGAACCCAGCGACCCGAGTTTGATTCCTGTTCACGGCTAACACCAGTGATCATTATCTGAACCGGTCCTGGGCCTCCCCAAGGTCGACTCAGCCTCAAATGAAGACCTGATGTGGTGTGTAAACATCGCCACTTGGGAGACAAAGGCGGTCGGGCGTGGTGTTGACCACCCACCCCCTCGTGTACCGTGCCGGCCTTCATAGTTGCTCGCTCACAGCACTTTCCCCAAGTCTGCTAAGGCTATACAGGGGATCTTTGTCTTTTGATAGAAGTCGTATTCGTAGGAGGACTTAACAGGGTGGTAGTTGTGGAGGTTGTGATGGTGGTAATAGTGGCGCAGCTTTTGAGTGTGCAGGCGGTGCAACCGCAGCGGGGCCCACGGTGCTGGAGGATTGTGGTTGTGACCGTGATGGATATCGTGGTGGTGGTGGCGGTGGTTTTAGCGGTGGTGACGGTGATGGCAGTGCTATTGATGAGCTGCAGAGAGAAACTGGCACCCTCTGCTGTTCACGAGCGACATTCTCACGTCGGCTTCTGGCTTGAGACGTCCGTTTAGAACGTGCATTACCGCTCATGAACACAGGTGCGCAAATGTTGATATATTTAAACGTGTAATTTGGTGATGCTGCTGCTGCGTTGGCAGTGGGGCAGAAGCACACTTACCAACAAAAAAATTCAACGCACTCATTAAGAGGAAAGAATATATAGTTCGCGACGTTTCAGGAAATGACCCGACTTCATGTTGCCCTATCAAGCAGGGCCATTGCCTGAAATGTCACCAATTATATATTTCTTTTTTTCAAGGCACTGTTGTTGGCAAGTGCGTTGATATATAGATTATACAGGGTAGCCCAAAAGTCAGCACACATACCGCGAGGTAATTTTTTTATACTTCCAGTTTGTTTGTTGAACTTCTTTCGCACCGTACGTAGCGAACCGCGGGAACCGGAGGTAATGCTTGTGGGTTTGAGGCGAAGCAAATCAGGCAACGGGATTAATAACAAAGTGACGACGTATTTGCGAGACCACGTTAAAGGGGGAGACGTAAATGGGGGGTTTTGCCGTACCGGATTTTGCCAAAGCGTTAGCCAGAGCCGATGGTGAATTATTTAATAGCTGCATCGTTATTACCTAAATGCGTTGCAGGTTCTTTGTGCCACAGTGGTGAGATGTTAACTCCCTCGCCTGGTCTGCAGGAGTTTGTGGGTTCGATCCCGACCCTGAAGCCTGTATATTTGGAGTTTGCATGTCTCTCTCCCTGTGGACGCGTGGATTTTTCTCTGGGTCCTCCTGTTTCACCCTCCACATTTAGAAAAATGCGTTTCGAGTATTTGGCTGCTATCAAGTTACACGTGATAAGTCACTTCGTTGAACTGTCATTGGTGGCCCAGGTCACTTCTGAAAAAGAGCTCTATAGGTCAGTGGGCCTTACATGGTCAAATAAAAAAAATGTAGATTAGTTTTTTTAATAAATGTCCCTTCCGTCGCCCCTCCCCCCCTCTCGTTTTCGCCTGCCCACTCCCCCCCCTCCCCCCAGACGTTTGCCCCCATATGGACACGTGGAGGCAGGAGGAGGTACTGCAGCTGAGCCCAGCGAGCCGCATGCTCAAGCTTGGGCTGTGGCCACTGGTGCAAGCCTCCCACTGTGAGCGACGCACACTCGCACACATTCGCAAATCGCGTTGCGTTACATTTCATGCAGTTGATGATTTCCTGACAATTTGATCCAAGTTACGTGGTTGTATTTGCATGGGTCCTACCAAATAGCTCTGTGGGCTTTTTCCTGGTAAAATAGAATATTTAAATAGTTTTTTTTTTAAATGAAGAGAGAGAGGGGTCTGAAAAGGGTCCCCAATTTATTTCCTACCGACGGGGCCCACGGCACTGCGCGGCGCGTCCCGTTAACGTCCCGTTAACATCCTGCTAGCATCCCACTAACGTCCCTCTAACATCCCGCTAACGTCCCGCTAAAATCCCGCTAACGTCCCGTTAACATCCCGCTAACATCCCGCTAAAATCCCACTAACGTCCCGTTAACATCCCGTTAACATCCCGTTAGTGTCCTGTTAACGTCCCACTAACGTCCCGTTAACATCCCACTAACATCCCATTAACATCCCAATAACGTCCCGTTAACATCCCGCTATTGTCCCGCTAACATCCCACTAACATCCCATTAACGTCCCGTTAACATCCCGTTAACGTCCCGTTAACATCCTGTTAACGTCCCATTTACGTCCCGCTTACGTCCCACTAACGTCTCTCTTACATCCCACTAACGTCCCGTGAACGTACCATTAACATCCCACTAACGTCCCGTTAACATCCCACTAACGTCCCGTTAACGTCCCGTTAACATCCCACTAACGTCCCGCTTACGTCCCGTTAACATCCTGATAACGTCCCGCTAACATCCCACTAACGTCCCGTGAACGTACCATTAACATCCCACTAACGTCCCGTTAACATCCCACTAACGTCCCGTTAACATCCCACTAACGTCCCATTAACATCCCACTAACGTCCCATTAACGTCCCGTTAACATCCCACTAACGTCCCGCTTACGTCCCGTTAACATTCCGCTAACATCCCGTTAACGTCCCGCTTACGTCCCGCTAACGTCCTGTTAACATCCCACTAACGTCCAGTTAACATCCCACTATCGTCCCGTTAACATCCCACTAACGTCCCATTAACGTCCCGTTAACATCCCACTAACGTCCCGTTAACATCCCACTAACGTCCCGCTAACGTCCTGTTAACATCCCACTATCGTCCAGTTAACATCCCACTACCGTCCTGTTAACGTCCCGCTTACGTCCCGCTAACGTCCTGTTAACATCCCACTAACGTCCAGTTAACATCCCACTATCGTCCCGTTAACATCCCGCTAACGTCCCGTTAACGTCCCGTTAACATCCCACTAACGTCCCGTTAACATCCCACTAACGTCCCGCTAACGTGCTGTTAACATCCCACTAACGTCCAGTTAACATCCCACTACCGTCCTGTTAACGTCCCGCTTACGTCCCGCTAACGTCCTGTTAACATCCCACTACCGTCCCGTTAACATCCCACTACCGTCCCGTTAACATCCCGCTAACGTCCCGTTAATGTCCCGTTAACATCCCACTAACGTCCCGTTAACATCCCACTAACGTCCAGTTAACATCCCACTATCGTCCCGTTAACATCCCGCTAACGTCCCATTAACGTCCCGTTAACATCCCACTAACGTCCCGTTAACATCCCACTAACGTCCCGCTAACGTCCTGTTAACATCCCACTACCGTCCCGTTAACATCCCACTACCGTCCCGTTAACATCCCGCTAACGTCCCGTTAACGTCCCGTTAACATCACACTAACGTCCCGTTAACATCCCACTAACGTCCCGTTAACATCCCACTAACGTCCCGTTAACATCCCACTAACGTCCCGTTAACATCCCACTAACGTCCCGTTAACATCCCACTAACGTCCCGTTAACATCCTGCTAACGTCCCGTTAACATCCCACTACCGTCCCGTTAACATCCCACTAACGTCCTGCTAACATCCTGCTAACGTCCCGTTAACGTCCCGCTAACGTCCCGTTAACATCCCACTACTGTCCCGTTAACATCCCACTAACGTCCCGTTAACATCCCACTAACGTCTCGTTAACGTCCCGTTAACATCCCGCTAACGTCCCGTTAACATCCCACTAACGTCCCGTTAACATCCCACTACCGTCCCGTTAACGTCCCGCTTACGTCCCGCTAAGGTCCCGTTAACATCCCGCTACCGTCCCGTTAACATCCCACTAACGTCCCGTTAACGTCCCGCTTACGTCCCGCTAACGTCCCGTTAACACGCACGCCCACGTTGCGCCGGTCTCGCTACGAGCGGCAGGGCGGGAGGTGGTGGACGTGCGCAAGTTGGACGCCCTGCTGCGCCACCTGTCGGAGCGCCACCCGCACCTGGGAGTGGTGGGGCCTCGCCTGGGCCTGGCTCACACGTCGAGCGTGCGCTACCGCGACCCGCGCACCTCTGAGCCCGACTCCATCCTCCATTGCGCCGGCCGGGTTACCGGCGTCGTCACACGCACAGGTGAGGTCATCGGGTCAAGGTCAAAGTCACTGTTTTTGCCTCTTGAACAGTGGGGTGAGCGGTGGATGATTCCCCATTGCCATGGGGGTAATATGAAGAAACGGGTAGACACTCTGGGGATATATTTTATATGACAGCAGTTGGCACTTTGGCCGAGAGGGCTTACAATGGCTGTGCTAGAGACTTCGAGAAAGCGACATTGAGGTGTTGTGTTTGAATTCTGGTTCCAATTGCCTGCAATGAAACCATTTTCTGAATTGTGCGGAGTTGATGGTCTCCGTGCTTTCTTCATGGAAGACAATCCACAGCAGTGTGATTGCGGCCATGCAACACAAACTGTGGGCCATCTAGTCCACCACTGTAGTCTGCACTCATTCACTGAAGGAGGCACAGGTACCCCGCTGAGGCCTACTCATCGTGGCTCGCCGACCTCAACTTGAAAATTTAGCTCCTGAACACAATGCCATCATGCGCAGGAATAGAATTGACCATTCAAGATAAATTTTCCCCACTGTGGTTTTTCACTCAGGATATTTTAAACTAATTCAACAAAACTTTTTTTTTTTTACCAGGTAAGGCCCATTGACCTATATAGCTCTTTTTCAGATGCGACCTGGCCACAAATGGTAGCTCAACAAAGTGGCTTGTGATGTGGACATGTTTTGCAGCCCAATACTCTAAACGCATTGTTTATAAATGTGGAGGGAAAAACCGGAGGACCCGGATAAAAATCCACACGACAATGGGGAGAGAGACATGCAGACTCCAAATATATAGGCACTAGCTGGTTTGCCCGTCCTAGGATGGAAGTTGTAATATTTACGAAGCAATTGAGCAGAGTATAATTGTATCTTGTGTAAATTTAATGGCAGTGAATCTTGCACGAAAGTATGTCATCAAACACTTCACTGCATTTCACTGTAGCACTATGTAACTGACCTTCAATTTGTTCAAATTCACTGCTTTGATACTTTTTCTCTTCTGCATTCGGTCGCTGAGTTTGAAATAAATTATAATTCGATACAATATCTGGAAAATCACAGAGAAATGTCTATTTTTACCATAATGTAGAAGCATAAATTAGACTTACCTTTTGTCTGAAGTGCATTGTTACGTGCAACATGTGTGCTTACCTGCGTAGCAGTATTGTATGGGTCACGTACACTCATCTCTAGTGGCGCCCTCTGTGTAGGGGGCGCAGAACAGCCAAGGGGGCTGTTGAGTGACAGTTGTACGACCCACGACTACAATAAACGTTGACCAGGGGTGAGGGGGCCAGAGCCCACTGAGGGAGGGATTTGGGGGGGGGGCAACGGTCAGACCCAGACCCTCGGGAGAGAGAGGACGTTTGGGAGAGAGGAAGGATATAAAGGGCAGCAGCTCTCCCAGCGTGAGTCAGTCCGCACTCACCTCAAGACCCGAAGACATCGAGATAGCGCCCTGGGACTTCCGACCCCCGGCCCTTGTCAGTGCCAGGTCCGAACGGCCCAGTGGCGGCACCCGTTACCCTGGCAAGGTCGGGTGAGCATGGCCTCCCCTAGGTCCCTTAGCGGAGGAATTCCCGATAGCAGAGTATAGTGTGAGGGCACACTAAGAGTGAGGACGTATCATCTAGGCTATCGGGTGGGAGAGGCCGTTACCTCTCTGTGTTAGGGACGTTCTCTATCGTTAGAGTGAATAAACGGTGTTGCCTACAAAGACGAAGTCTCTGCCTACTTTGTCAACACTACAAAGACACCAAATCCACTTTGTTGCTGCGTGGAATTATTTATTAGATTTACCTTTCAATAAAGAAACGTCAAACTTAAAGCGAATTTGCGGAAAAAAAAAAATTTCCGCTCGACCTTCTTAAGCGTGAATGTAAAAAAATCCACCCGCTCATGAATATTAAAAGACGGGGGTGGGGGCATGTGGAGTGACGTCACACGCGTTACACACAAACAGACATCCTTGGCTCATTATAGTAGCAATCAGGGTCGGGATCAAACCCGCAGCCTTCTGTTTAATAGCCGAGGTAGTTAGCATCTCGCCGTATACAGTCATACCCCTGTTTACGCCGGAAATACGTTCCTGAATTACGGTGCAACAAATATCGGAACGACGTAAATCAAAGCAATTTTTTTCCCGAATCACCAAAATACCGTACGTGAATCATACGTTGTAATCTACAGCACGGTACAGTTCTGTACGTACGATACGCAGTAGTTCGTGTACAGGGTTGGTGGAGGCGAAGACTGAGGCGACGTGAGAGTGGGGGTTGAGGCGATGAAAGTCGTGTAGCGGTGTTAATGATAAAGTTACGACGTATTTGCGTAAAAGGGGGGAGACTTAAATCGGGGGAATTACTTTAAATAGATTTCGATTTAAAGCTTTCGTGACTGCAGGGATTCATATTCTTGGGTCTTTCGGTAAAGTCACGTAGAAGGGAAATAATAAAAATAAAACAATAAAATGATCAAACTTGCTGTCGGTTTCACACCTGATGATGATTGCTTGTGTTGAAATCGAAACGTCGTGAGAATTTTATTGTTTTATTTTTGTTATTTTACTATTTCCCTTCTATGTCACTTTAGCGAAAGAACCAAGAATATTTTAAGTAGATTGAATCGCTATTCGCGGGAAAGATCGCCATCTAGCGTTGGCTGTCAAGGGGCTAATTTGTAATGGCTTCTGTGGACATTCCCACACAACGTGAGGCTTTGCGAATTGGAGAAGAGCCATAAATAAATGTCTTCCTCTTGTGACACGACCACCATAGTACAGTTAGTGTCCAAGCGTGGCGTTCCATTTTCAAAATGATTGCAAGCACATTTTAATTGCACACGTAAAAAAGGACTTAATAACCTGAGGTATTGCGACAAGTGGCGTCAGCGAGCGATCTATTAAGGCCAGCGCAAGGCACACGGAGGTCCTGGGGCGATCGCTGCGCTAGCCCTGCCACCTTTGTCTCCGCGGGACTGTTTTAGGGTTGCAATTTAATGCCGAGCTGACCTAGGCGTGGTCCAGGACCGTATTCGGATGCCGCTTATCTGTGGCCCGGGAATCGAGCTCGCGTTGCTGGCTTTGCGTTTGCTTGCCACTCTAAAAAACGTTCCACCACACACGCGCAAGTTGACACACGGGGATACACACAGCGAAATACGTCGGGTTTATCTCGAATCTGACCACATCACCGGGAATTCGGCCAGTCTCATCAGATCTCGGAAGCTAAAGCAGGTCTGAAACTGGATAATTGTCGGATCGGTCCGTGACCCATCATGCACAAACAGTTTGTCGTCGGTGTTAATATCTCGGTGTGCTCTGCCTGGAAGGATGGGATTGGTTTCGTTTTATTCGTACGTTTTTGGGTGATTTGTTTGCCTTTCCTGTACTCTGCACTCCTATCGTGTTTTTGTATTGTTTGTTGTAACATTCTTACCCGCCCCTACTGGACATCTGTGAAAAAGAGCTTTACAGCTCATCGGATTCATCCAGTAAAAATCAAATATTCAGATTCGTGCGGGGCTGCGTTACAGTTTGGGCAGCAGAGGGCAGTGCGGCAAAAGAATCCTGCCAATTGACCGACGTGGTGAAGTACGGTCAAATATCTCCCACTGCCCGCACGGGCGTGCGGGGCCATCCTCATTCAGCACTCGATTTACAAAAACGGCTTTACACTTGCAAAAGGCGTACAGTGTCTGCGGCGTGCGCTCTGGCAGCAGCGAGCATTTTGGCGTCTGCAGAGGGGAGGGAACGCAACAAAAATAGCCGCTTGGTCTGCGGTGATAATTGCCGGGAGGGTGCAAAATGATGGGAAAACCGTTGCAGAGTAATGAGCGTGTGATTTATTGCGCCGTAGCATTCCCATGCAAGGCCGCCGTTACACATTCGGAATTTTAAGCAGTACGTAAAAAAAAAGCGATGTTTAACGCGTGATGAATCCTGTTCTGTTCATAACCTTGAAGGCGGCGGCGTCTTGCGAAAAGGCTCGCTGTAAATTGTGCTCGCAATCAGATTCAGTGAGCAGGATCTGTAGTTTTTTTGGGGGTTTTTTTTTAATCAATTCTCGCGCCCCCTTTTTTGTGTGTGTTTTTTTGCCACCCACGGTGAAGCTGTCACGCGCTCTAACTGCGCATCACATTTTGATCGCAGTTTTCTGAAAATGTAATGGGCAGTGGAGCGATTGTGTGGTGCCGAATGCGGTTGCACCCTGAACCCAGCAACCTGAGTTAAATTCCCGGCCACGTGGTTTGTAATGTCCAAAACCAGTCCGGAGCCCGAACCCCTTGTCCCCCAACGTGTTGACCTGCACTGATCAGCGTGGACGTGTATGATCAAACAACCCCTCACGATGAACGAGGCACGGGGAGGCCTTAGGCTTTCGTTCAGTGCAGGATTAACAGAGGTGCCTAATATATCAGTGACTTGGACTGGGACAAAAAACATCTACCCGGCCATTTGTAAACACACCGAGCCCAAATGGGCCGGTGAGGGTGAATCTTTGGGGCTGCCGAATATGGGGACTTAATGCCAACTGAGAGTGTAGATAAGCAATGCATCTGTAATGAAATATTTTAATTACAAATATTTTTCTTTTACTGTGATCACAGTTCCAATTTTCTCACACAGAACGGCCCACCAGCCCTCGGAATTGACCGGCCCACCGGGCATTTGCCGTGTGGACTGCCAGTCTGGGCCTTGCTGTACACTGTACAGAAAGGTCATTACTTTTTCTGTCAAATAAGCAAAAGGATAGTGTTATTGAGTTTTGATTTATTTCCAAGTTCCGCAAAGGCATTGGGCAGCCGAGTTTAACTCGGCGATATTTTTAGCTACCATTGTGAGTGCTGGGAGAGAGAGGGAGAGAACGATTGTGGCTCAGCTGCTGAGTTACAAGCGCCACATGCGGGTAAACAGGACGAAGGGGGGAAGTGCATCCTGCCGATCGAGCTGTCGCTGGGAGTGTCAAGATTCTTCCGTTCGATTTGATGGCTCAGCAATGGCCGGCCTCGCTGATGAACGGCGGTAGCGTGTGTGCGTCTGTGTGGCACCGTACGGAGCTGATTTCCACGAGGAGCGGCAGTGTAGCAGTTGGCATACCACGCTACGAACCTCGAGACCCGAGTTTGATTCCCGCTCACGGCCAATAACAGTGACGATTATCTGAACCGGTCTTGGGCCTCCCCTAGGTTGACTCGGCCTCAAATGAGTACCTGGTGCGGTGTATAAAAACATTGGCACTGGGGAGACAAAGGCGGTCGGGTGTGGTGCTGACTACCCCCACCCCCTCGTGTGCCCTGCCGGCCTTCAAAGGTGCTCGCTAACAGCACTTGCCCCAACAGTCCGTTAAGGCTATATAGGGGATCTTTATCTTAATCTTTTGGGGTGACTTCCCCTCTTTCTTATTATTTTCCTTTTTTTTTCCAGGCAATGCCAACTGAGCTCTGTAGATCTTTTTCAGAAGCGACCTGGCCACAAATGATAGCTCAACGAAGTGGCTTAGCAGGTGAAAATGTTTTGCAGCCAAAATAATCTAAACGCACGTCGATTCTAAAATGTGGTGGGGGGGGGGTGGGAAACCGGAGGACCCGGAGAAAAATCTACGCAACCACGGGGAGGGAGACACGCAGACGTTAATAATATTAATTACATTAATAACAAATATCATAAGCGATACAAATATACTTACCTCACCACAGACTGGCTGAAGCACAGGGAGCGACGATGTGATGGTGGCCATGTTGCATGGGGACTACGCGGTGGCCATGTTGCATGGGGGTTGTCTTCCTGGCAGCTGATTGGTGTAGTGCGGTGGCACGCGTTGCGATCTGGCCACGACGTTGGCAAATACTTCACGTTTTGACCTAAACCGTTTCGGATCGTATGACTATCGCTGTCCGTTGGGGTTTACGTGCATTTTCTGTACTCGGGCACTAGATATGCAGGTTTAATGAGGTAATTGGAGGGAGTTTAACACGTAGGCTTTCGCGACCAATATTATCCATAACAAAAAAGTTTTGAGGTTATATCGCTTAAATATAAATGTGTCGTTACACCCGCCACCACCCAACACAGCCACGTGAACAAAACGTGCCAATTTGATACTAGTTCAGCACACCGGTGTGTTAGAGAGTAAACCCACAACATTTTACAATTCGAGTACGTCATTTCGCTGGTGATCACAACAACTATCATCATCGGGCGACATCCAGAATTGTGACGACGGCCTCTGGTTTCGGTCTCGTTTACGTGACAAACCTTTCTCATTGGCTGTCTCGGGCGGTGGTGGATTTAACCAAAACGCCCTTTATTATGGGTGACTGGAGGGGAATTTCAGAGTTGAGCGGCGTTAGGAACAGAAGGTGGATGAGAAATGTTGCATCCAACAGACGCAGTTATGACGCTGCTCAAAAGACAATACGTTGCAGAGGAAACGAGTCATCAACGTAGCAAACGTTTCTCGTTTCCTACCCGCTCCCCCGCCTCCCTCCCATCCCTGCAGAGTGGGACCCGTACACGCTGAACGGAAGAGCGCAGGCCGGCTACGGGCGACTGGTGGCCACCGCGAGGCTCCAACAGAGCTCCAGGGTGGAGCACACCCTCCAGCTGACGGGCCAGGCCGCGTCGTGGGCCGGGCACATCCGCAGAGCGCCCCTTGGTGAAACGTAGCACCACGATCGCGTTCTCTCCCCCCCCCCCCCTCCAAATAAATATTCAGAATCAGAAGATTTATTTATCCTGGAGAAATCCAATGAGCTATGAAGCTCCTTTTTCACAGATTTCCAGTAGGGGGTGCATGGCGTGAGAAAGTAACAACAACAACGAACGAAACAAAAACAACGATGGGAGTCCAGGGTATCGGAAAGGGAAGCAAATCACTCCAAATAAATGAACTAAAGTTAAACTATCTTTTATTTTAATCTTGATTTGAAGCTTTCGTGACTGCAGGAATCCGTACTCTTTGGTTCTTTCGGTAAAGTCACGTAGGTATAAAACAGTCTGCATCAGCAGCAGACCACGCTTTCCCACCTGATGATGGACGCTTGTGTTGCTCCCGAAACGTCGTGATTTTTATTTTTATTTTATACCTACGTGGCTTTACCGAAAGAACCAAAGAGCATCTTTTATTTTACCAGGTAAGGCCCACCCAGGTATTAGTTATTTTTCAGAAGTGACTTGGCCAAAAATGACAGCTCAGCAAAGTGGCTAATCACAGGCGTAGTTCGCCTTTACGTCGAACCTGGAGTTTTATTTTGTCACCTAAACACGGCTGATTGCTTCAAGTTGGGATTTCATTTGAAACTTAACCCTTTCCCGTTCCGAGAGCTGCGGGGTGCGTCCCGTTCACCGATTATTCTTGGAAGCGCGAAAGCGGTTCAGCGTTCATTTTTATTTTGAGGGGCGTAACGGCGCCGTTCTTAAAGACATTGGACTCACCGCAGAGAACTGTAGCGACACGACCGCACTCTATGATAGCCGACGCCAAACTGTGGCACACGCCCTCCCGCATGGCCTTGTGGGAGCCTCGGTGCCTATCAAGTTATTTTTCAATATTTTTTTCTTTGGAGGTGGCGATGGATCAGAGAAATATGGAGAGG
The DNA here is from genome assembly GCF_048934315.1 of Petromyzon marinus. NCBI lineage: Eukaryota > Metazoa > Chordata > Hyperoartia > Petromyzontiformes > Petromyzontidae > Petromyzon > Petromyzon marinus. Next base: position 6,683,701 of record NC_133674.1, read on the forward strand.
ACTCGGACGTGGCCTTCACGCCTAGTGGGACAAGTGCTTGGGAGAAGAAGATACGAACTGTCTTTGTGCACTTTCACAGCCAATACCCAGACATGTCTAATGTAACGTGCATTTGTATAAATGGCTGCGGCTTTGATGATTGAGTTGACCGCTGAGCTCAACGTCGTCCCCCCCGTCGACAAAGGAGGAAGCCCCCCTCGTCAGGGCGACGCGCGCCCTCTAGTGGTAGCACTGGCTCCATCGCCACGTTCGGTAGCAATGAACGAGAGAGAGACCACGACATTGCCAAGGTGAGGGAATTCGTTTTCCCTTAGAGCCCCCTCCTCATGGTAAGTTAATTTTGAAGTGCGTAGGCCCATCCGAATGGTATAAAATGTTAGTCATTTAATACTTGTTTTTATTATTATTATTACATTAATTCTACAGACACCATCTGGGCCTTCCACTACTTGGTGGTGCGCAAAGACCCGGCAGTCGCCACGGAGATAGAGCTGTGGAGCACGCCGCTCTCGTCGTGCGAGCGCCTGTTCCCCGACGACCCCAGAGCTGCCCTCTGCGCCGACCTCGTGCCCGAGGGAGCCGTCGCCCGGCCCTCCAGCCTGGCCGGCCTGCTCGCCGCTCACATCACAGGTAGGCTGGCGAGGGGGCGGAGGAGGCGGCGGGGGAGTGAAAGCTAAAATAATTTGGCATCGTGCGCAGTGCTCGCTCTTCTCCAGACGAGCGAGTGAATCCGAATATTTATACTGGAGGAATCCGATGAGCTGTGAAGCTCTTTTTCAAAGATGTCCGGTCGGGGCGAGTAAGGACGTTCCAACAATAAATAATACAAAAACACGATAGGAGTGCAAAGTCTAGCAAAGGTAAACAAATCGCTTAAAAATATACAAATAAAACAAAAATTGTATCTAACCAGGTAAAGCCCACTGCGGTATGAATTTATTTTTCAGAAGCAACCTGGCCACAAATGATAGCCCAACGAAGTGGCTTATCATGGAGACATTTATATCAGCCAAATACTCAACACATTTTATTACATGTAGAGGGAAAACCGGAGGACCTGGAGAAAAATCCACGCGACCACAAGGAGAGAGACACCGCAAACTCCAAGGTGGCCGGGGAGTGAAAGCTAAAATCATTTGGCACCATGCACAACGCTCACTGTTCTACAGACGAGCCAGTCGGAGTGGGGGGAAGGGTTGCTGTCAGATCTCCAGCATCGTAGACAACCACAATGCGGGTGGAATTTAATAATCATCAAACTAGCCGGCCTGCTGCGGCCGCATCTGTGGCACCAGACGTACGCTGACCGCTGCACGTATTTGATTCTACGCGTCGATGGCCTGAAATTATCGGGGAAGTTCAATCCCTGTGGGCCCTTTCTCTTTAGGCCTCACCTCCTTCCGCTTGATGCCCCACCCGAGTCCTCTTCATGAACTGCCCCCTTAATTCTTAGGCCCCAGCCCTACCTGGTGAGACCCCATCTTCTCTAGGCGCCGTCTCTTTCCGTTTAGGCACCCACCCCTTCCCCCCACCCCCGCCAGGACGCAGGGTTTGGCTGCTCATCACTCCATCTCCATCACCCCACCAGTGTTGTGTGAGATCATAACCCCTCCCCCCCTCCTCTGCTCACCACTCCCATGTCTCTTGATGTCATCACCCCTCTCCTCACCTGCCCAGTTTTGTATGACGTCATCACGCCTGTTCCTCACCTCCCCAGCGTCTCGTGACGTCATCACACCTGTCCCTCACCTCCCCAGTGTCGCGTGACGTCGCAACCCCCGTTCGCCCTCTCCGCGTCGCGTGATGTCATCGCCCCCTCCCCTCCCCCTCGCCCCAATCTCGTGTGACGTCATCCCGGTGCGTCACAGACAGACAGGCAAACAAGCACATTGTTATTATGTAGAGATCATCTCTGTATAATAATAGGTGACGTTTCGGGCACTGGCCCTACGTCACAGAGCATAGAGTCTCCACCTCTCTAACCTCTCTCGTACTTCATGAAAAGTGGATCTCACAATCGCCGTGGAACCAGACAAGCTGGTAGGCAACAAACGAGCGGTGAGCCTGCGCCAGCAATTGCCCAAGTTCTGCAGTCCCCTATATATCAAGATTTTTCCGTCAATTAAAGGAGTGTTTATTCATTTATGCATCGAACAGATTGTGACGATTTGTCTCATTGCCAGGGATGTGACTCATTGTATGCCAGGCCATCGTGAAGCCACCAAGTGGAGAAACACAGGTTGATGATCGGTATTTAAAATACAGTTTTCTTGATGCTGGCCTGAAAGTAATTTCCGCTGGAGGCCGCACGGGTCTTTTGCTAAACCTGCGTTGAAGAGTTAGATAATATTTCATGTGTGTTTAGTTAGTTCTTTGGAAGGTAAGCCAGATGGCATTACATGTCTTCTGTGGCTTATTTGTGGTCTTTAGTCAGACTTAACAATTCACTCTATTTCTTAGATGTTAAATGTTTTCCTGCAAAGCCACCAATTATATTATTACTCTCGTTTGTGTCTTAACATCCAATCCGACACATTCTCTTCATAAATTGTCACTATACCAAAGAGCTCGAGCCCAGTGGTGCATGTGTGGATGTCTTTGTGTGTGCACGTGCATGTGTGTGCACGTGTATAGTGTATGTCTTTGTGTGTGTATGTCTTTATGTGTGCACGTTTATGTGTGTGCACGTGTATATGTGTGTGTCTGTCTTTGTGTGTGCATGTCTTTGTGTGTGCATGTCTTTGTGTGTGTGCACGTGTATATGTGTGTGTATGTCTTTGTGTGTGCACATATATGTGTGCACGTGTATGTGTGTGTATGTCTTTGTGTGTGCACGTGTATGTGTGTGCACATGTATGTGTGTATGTCTTTGTGTGTGTACGTGCATGTGTGTGCACGTGTATGTGTGTATGTCTTTGTGTGTATGTCTTTGTGTGTGCACGTGTATGTGTGTGCACATGTATGTGTGCACTTGTATGTGTGTGTGTGCACGTGTACAGTGAGGGAAAAAAGTATTTGATCCCCTGCTGATTTTGTACGTTTGCCCACTGACTAAGAAATGATCAGTCTATAATTTTAATGGTAGGTTTATTTGAACAGTGAGAGACAGAATAACAAAAACAAAATGCAGAAAAACGCATGTCAAAAATGTTATGAATTGATTTGCATTTTAATGAGGGAAATAAGTGGCAAAACCCTTGTTGGCAATCACAGAGGTCAGACGTTTCTTGTAGTTGGCCACCAGGTTTGCACACATCTCAGGAGGGATTTTGTCCCACTCTTCTTTGCAGATCTTCTCCAAGTCATTAAGGTTTCGAGGCTGACGTTTGGCAACTCGAACCTTCAGCTCCCTCCACAGATTTTCTATGGGATTAAGGTCTGGAGACTGGCTAGGCCACTCCAGGACCTTAATGTGCTTCTTCTTGAGCCACTCCTTTGTTGCCTTGGCCGTGTGTTTTGGGTCATTGTCATGCTGGAATACCCATCCACGACCCATTTTCAATGCCCTGGCTGAGGGAAGGAGGTTCTCACCCCAGATTTGACGGTACATGGCCTCGTCCATCGTCCCTTTGATGCGGTGAAGTTGTCCTGTCCCCTTAGCAGAAAAACACCCCCAAAGCATAATGTTTCCACCTCCATGTTTGACGGTGGGGATGGTGTTCTTGGGGTCATAGGCAGCATTCCTCCTCCTCCAACCACGGCGAATTGAGTTTATGCCAAAGAGCTCCATTTTGGTCTCATCTGACCAAAACACTTTCACCCAGTTGTCCTCTGAATCATTCAGATGTTCATTGGCAAACTTCAGACGGGCATGTATATGTGCTTTCTTGAGCAGGGGGACCTTGCAGGCGCTGCAGGATTTCAGTCCTTCACGGCGTAGTGTGTTATCAATTGTTTTCTTGGTGACTATGGTCCCAGCTGCCTTGAGATCATTGACAAGATCCTCCCGTGTAGTTCTGGGCTGATTCCTCACCGTTCTCATGATCATTGCAACTCCACGAGGTGAGATCTTGCATGGAGCCCCAGGCCGAGGGAGATTAACAGTTCTTTTGTGTTTCTTCCATTTGCGAATAATCGCACCAACTGTTGTCACCTTCTCACCAAGCTGCTTGGCAATGGTCTCGTAGCCCATTCCAGCTTTGTGTAGGTCTACAATCTTGTCCCTGACACCCTTGGAGTGCTCTTTGGTCTTGGCCATGATGGAGAGTTTGGATTCTGATTGATTGCTTCTGTGGACAGGTGTCTTTTATACAGGTAACAAGCTGAGATTAGGAGCACTCCCTTTAAGAGTGTGCTCCTAATCTCAGCTCGTTACCTGTATAAAAGACACCTGGGAGCCAGAAATCTTTATGATTGAGAGGGGGTCAAATACTTATTTCCCTCATTAAAATGCAAATAAATTTATAACATTTTTGACATGCGTTTTTCTGGATTTTTTTGTTGTTATTCTGTCTCTCACTGTTCAAATAAACCTACCATTAAAATTATAGACTGATAATTTCTTTGTCAGTGGGCAAACGTACAAAATCAGCAGGGGATCAAATACTTTTTTCCCTCACTGTATGTGTGTGCACATGTATGTGTGTGTATGTCTTTGTGTGTGCATATGTATGTGTGCACGTGTATGTGTGTGTGTGTATGTCTTTGTGTGTATGTCTTTGTGTGTGCACGTGTATGTGTGTGCACGTGTATGTGGGTGTGCACGTGTATGTGTGTGCACGTGTATGTGTGTATTAACGTTGCCACTGCAGTGTTTATAAACATCGCCACTGGAGAGACAAAGGCGGTCGGGCGTGGTGCTGGCCACCCACCCCCTTGTGTGCCCTGCCGGCCTTCACAGGTGCTCGTGACCAGCACTTGCCCCAACAGTCTGTTAAGGCTATACGGGGAGGGATCCTTGTCATTTAGTGTCTGTCCACACGTGTCTGTGTGTGGGAGGGTGAGTTCAGCACGTGTATGTGTGTGTATGTATTTGTGTGTGCACGTGTGTGTGTATGTCCACACGTGTGTGTGTGGGGGGGGGGTGAGTTCAGCATGTGTATGGAATCCTAGACAGAGGCACCCAGGCATTTAAATTGTGAACAGCTGCTGGACTCTCTCCGGAGATTTTAAATGAATTTGTTAAAATGAATTCAACTCAGTACTGCTCCTTATAAGATTCCATACATAATGGACTGCGATGGAAGGTGTGTGTGTGGTGGGTGCGGGAATGCTTCCGTGGTGTAATGGTGAGCACGCTGGACTTGCAATCCAGAGGTCGCCAGTTCAATTTGATCTCTTGGGCACCTCAGTCTAAACAAAGGGGTAAGTTTATTAAGTTCCAACCAGCAGTATAAATTGGTTCACCACAGTTTAGTTGACCAGGAGGTTTGTGTGTGGTTGAGTGAAGTGTGGGTTCTCCCACCTTCACCAAAGTCTACATATGGCCAACGTGGAAGAGTAGGCCAAATAGTCTCATAAGAGGAGCTTTGTTGAGCTCTCTCTCGGAGATGGCGGGGTGGGCGGTGGGGCGTCCACCAGCAGTGGTGTGAGTGAGCAGTTAAAGCGGATTCCTCACAGTATAAATAAAGTTTCTGATGCTGCTTGGCTCGGCAAGCGAATGTCGCACCAGGGCACCTTTACCTTTCTGATTAATATTGCGCGCAACGGAATGAGAGCGTAGGGAAGAAAGCCGTGAGAATTGGAGACGTTCCACCGCCCAACAGCTCGCCAAGGCGATAGTTGCGGAGTGGCGCAGGTCAAGAAAGGCCGTCGCTCGCGTCCACAATGGCAGGAAGCCTGCCACCGGCGTTCGGGAGGCCGCCGTAGCCGGCTGGTTGCGTGCGCGCGCCCTCTCTCCTGTTTGTGCATGAGCGTACGAGGCGGCAATAATATTTGTTTTACGTAACCCCCGTTATTTCACGCTCGCGCCAAGGTTTGCGAAACTAAATCGGGCCCACGGCGTGCACCTTACGCCCCAACCGTGGAGTAACTTGCCGATTCCTGGATGCAGCCCCGTGGCTTCCTCTGATTATTGGGACCCTCTCGTGGGACCGGAGACGCTTTGGTTTCTAATCCCCATCGAGTTGCCTTTGCTCTCTCCGCCGGCCCCGCGCGCGGGAGGATTAGCTTCATCGAACCGGCGAGGAACGGGCGCCTCCGGGATGGGCGGCGGTGAAGGGTGCTCTACGCTGTTTGGTCAGCGGGCCGGGTGGTGGCACACGTGCCGCGCCGCGCCGCGCCGCCCGGCAGTGGCGTGACTTTCGTGGTGTTGGTGATTGTGGCCCTTCGAGGCCAGGAGCGGCGGTGATGCGAGTTTGCGCTCGGAAAATAAAGAGTTGCCATTGGACGTGAGCATCTGTGAAAAAGAGCTTTGTAGCTCATCGGATTGTTCCAGTATAAATGAAGTTTCTGATGCTGTGTGGCTCGGCAAGCGAACGTCGCACCAGGGCACCGAACCGACACGGCTGGGATCCTGGGTTTAAATCTGGCGTGGTTCAGCCTCCCGGAATTATAGCAAGGTTGCAATTTAGAGAGATTTAATGGTCTCAGCCTGGGCAACAATTAGGCACGATAAACATTCATTTAAATTGGGCCTTTGTCTAAATTTAGCTTCTTCCAGCCCTGATAATTGTCACGTTTTGCTTTGATCACTGTCCGAGGAACACTGTAGTGGAGCGTGCAAAAACGATGCTTCATCTCAGCTTGATTAGCACACTGCTTAAACGAACCTCAGGATTATTATCCGACACGTTTTGCCTTCTGGGGAACTTTTCCAAATGAAATCCCCCCTCCCCCACCCACCCCCCCCCCCCACAATCTCACAATAACATAACGCTGACATCCCACGCACGCAGCGGGGAGAAAAACATCTTGCGGCGGCGGCGTGCGAATCCAGTGCCCACGCGTCGTTTGCCGTGCCCCAGGCCGCGTGGAGGTGACGGCGCGCGTCGCCTCCCTGCTCTTCCTCCGCGCCGGCCGCCCGCCGCGCGGACGGCAGCCCGGGGGTCAAGCGGAGCGGCCCGGAGACGGCGGTGGCGGCACCCGCCCCGCCGGCCTCCGCGTCGACGCGACGACGCCGCTCGTCGCCGTGGCTGCGGCTCTGCCGGGCCTGCTGCTGCGGGGCTGCGCGGGATGCGGACGCGAGCTGTGGGAGGATGCCCTCGGCGTCGTGGCGCCGTGCCTGCCCTGCGCGCCAAGGGCCACGCGGCTCTTCTACCCGTGCGTGGGAAAACCGAACGGGGGGGGGGGGAGGCACTCGGTCGGTGGGGGAACGGTGTTTGTCCGTTTTTCTGCTCGGGCAATCATTTTAGTGCACGACCAATCGTCGCTTCGTGGTTAATGAATGGAATGCTGCCGTGGTCGAGCCTGCTAGGGATTGGCATGTGCTGTGCCCTAATGGCACTCGGTCAGACCGCACGACCAAAACGTTAGCCGTTAGCGTCGATGGAGGAGTGCGTTTACGTAGTTGAACGGTTACTATTTGCCCATTCTGCTCATGAACACCGGACGTTACGTGGAGAGGAACGGTCAACGTGCGATCGATACATTGACGCCGCGGTGGCGAGATGTTCATTTCCGTAGCCACGGCGACGCGTAGTCGCGTGGATTTCTCTCCAGGTCCGCCGAGTTTTCCCTCCACATTTAGAATCAACATGCGTTCAGAGTATTTGGCTGGTATAAATATCCACGTGACGACCAACTTCGTTGAGCCTATCATTTGTGGCCAAGTGGCTTCTGTAAAAGAGCTCTATATACCTCACTGGGCACCACATGGTAAAAAAAAAATAGCATAATCTAGTGGTATATAAAGTAGGTGACATAGATATTTGATTAATTGTAAATGGTTTTCGGTAACGCAACCAAGTGCTGTATTTCCGAGTGATCGTAATCGGCGGTGCGGTCGCCAGCCAAGGCAGTCTGACTGGTGCAACGTTTGCACAAGCTGTCGCGTTTCCCACCGCCAATCGTTGAGGAGGCGGCGGCGGTGGCGGCGGCCCAGCGGGTAGCGAGCGCCTCCCCCGCTGGTGGCAGAGCTTCACAGTTCCCGGGGTTATTTACCGCAGGTGTAATTTGCGTGGCGATAAAACCGCGCGCCCGCCATCTGCTTCACAGAGCGAACCCTAAGCCTCCCCTGACGTCACTCGCGAGTCCACCGTGCTGGCAGTCACGAGTTCAAGTTGGTCGAATTCTAAAATTGCGCCCAGCAGATTACTCGATTGGGACCATACACCCCCAGCAGTCATCAACATCTTCTAGCATACGAATGCCCCCAAGGCTATCCTTGCAAATGAGACTGTCCTGGTCGTTTTGAGTTCTCACCGAGTGAAACAAATTTAAACTCGAACCTCATCCATCGTCGCCACCTACAATTGAAATGGCTCCGTATGATCAGTCCACCGACCTCACGATACAATCACAACGTGGATTTAAGCACTGTCCAAATGAACACCGTATCTCAGTATGCTGTACAGACGCAGTAACATTCGTTTTTGGCTGAGAGAAACAAAGAAAGGTCTTGAGACTGGGCTTTAACATGGGCAGGGAGTTGACAGCACGGGACGTCTGTGGGTAGGGACTTCTCACCTTGCCACAATAACCTCTGGACAAATCCTGTCACATCACAACTTCCCAAGGGTCTACGCAGGGGGTTAGTTTTCAATCTGACCCTGGTTCGGTCAGATTGAAAACTAATTTCCTCTTAACTGGATTTTGTGTTTGGTTTGTTGTCCTTCCCCCGCACCTTCGATTCGCACGGTTAGCTACGGACGGTGCGAAAGAAGTTCAAAATCATTGAACAAGCTACATGCGCGCTCCGTACAGACGTCAGGGCTGGGCAGTCGCCACGAGGTGGCGCCGTCATCACACTGCTTCATCGTTCAGTTCTCCCAGGCGGGGAATCCAGCGGGGAACCCAGTGGGGTGACGCTGATGCGATTAGAAGAACCTGGCCCTTCCGACAGTCGTCAGTGAAATTGTAAATAATAATAACAATAAAAACATACACCACGTGGTCAGAGCTGCCTTTACAATACAAGCCTTTACCCCGTCTCGTTTCCCCGTTCCATTCCGCTGTCATTCGAAACCTCCATCGATGTTAACCTAATTACTTGCCATCTGTTTCTCATTTCTGCGTCATTACTGCTTATGTCACGAAAGGCCATCGTTTATCTCGCGCGGTGATTCCGCGCGGTAACGGGAGATGAGCCGTACCCAACTCTGTGGCTCCGTTGCTCAAGCGACGCTTGAGTGCGAACGCGTGCGTGAGTATGTGTGTGGGGAGCGGTAGCAGTGTAGCGATTAGAACGCTGCGCTATAAACCCAGCGACCCCGCGTTTCCATTCCCACTCATGGCAAAACACCACTGACGATTATCTGAACCGGTCCTGGGCGTCCCCTAGGTTGACATAGCCTCAAATGAGTACCTGGTGCGATGTGTAAAAACGTCGCCACTAGGGAGACAGGCAGCCGGGCGTAGTGTTGGCCACCCACCCCCCTCGTGTGCCGTGCCGGCCTTCATAGGTGCTCGCTAACAGCACTTGCCCCAACAGTCTGCTAAGGCTATACGGGTCGGGGGGGGTCATTGTTTTACTAAAACATTGCTCACTCCGTCTCTTTCCATGAATGCCTAAATGATAAGTCCAGAACTTGCAATTCAGGGGTAACGAGTTCGATCCGATTCGATCTCCCGGCGCTACCCGCCGCTCGCATTTGAAACTCTACACAACTATTGCATCGAGAGAGAGAGAGAAAGAGAAGTGAAGTGATGAGATAAAGTGATGAGAGAGTATGTGATGCGAGAAAGTGACGAGAGAAAGTGATGAAATTCATCATTTAAGGCCATTCACAAAATATATAGGTTTTTGTATTTAGGCCCAATCTCAGCGCTGGAGCTTCTGAGCTATAATCTCGGAGACAAGGAAGAAGAATACAGCACGTGCATGGGGTCCATTCGTAAACCTTCGAAGAGTCTTAAATACCTGCGCCCAGAACGTCAATGACCTGGCCAACCAACCCCCCCCCCCCCCCCCAAAGACAATCTCGCGGTGCTGCGCATTTAAGCTTTGACCTCTCATGTCCTCGACAGGCCGGCGGTGCTGTGCGTGACCGACGGAGTGGAACGCGTGGAGGTGCACGTATCCCCGCGTACCGTCGAGAAGCTGCTTCTCAACATCCCCCCCAGCTGGCTGCACAGACCTGCAGGTGCGCGGGGGGTGGGGGGGGGTGGAGGGGGGTGGAGGGGGGGGTTTCCCAGCTGCCCGATTTTTCATCCCGACATTCCCGGAAGTGGCCCGTCGACCAACTGGCTTTCGGGGATTTAAGGCAGCGTCTCGGATTTTTGACAAGGTCGGAAGGGAGCTTGGCGAAACCGTGAGAGGCCCTCATCCAGCAGTGGATTAATCACGGCTGATGATAATGATGATGCAAAAACGCTGAAAGGTAATTTTTAATTCCTGCCTGGTCATAATGATTAAAGTTGAGCTCTAGGGATATATATGATGAGACTGGTTCCCCGAAAGGAAATGTGGAATTTCCACCTCTGGAAATTCCACATTTGGAGCATACATAAAGTGTGTCGGTGCGTGTGTACTTGTGTGTGTACACGTGTGTGTGTGTGTACATGTATTCATGTGTGTGGGGAGCGGTGGCGTAGCGGTAAGCACGCTGCGCTATGAACCCAGCGACCCGGGCTCAATTTCCACTCACGGCCAACACCAGTAACGATTGTCTGAACTGGTCCTGAGCCTCCCCTAGGTCGACCCAGCCTTAAATGAGTACCTGTTGCAGAGGGTAAATGTCACCAGTGGGGAAACAAAGGCGGCCTCTGGTGGTGTTGGCCACTCACCACCTCGCGTGTCGTGCCGACCTTCATAGGTGCTGCTCGCTAACAGCACTCGCCTCAAAGGTCTGTTGAGGCTTTATACAGCGAGGGAAAAAAGTATTTGATCCCCTGCTGATTTTGTACGTGTGCCCACTGACAAAGAAATGATCAGTCTATAATTTTAATGGTAGGTTTATTTGAACAGTGAGAGACAGAATAACAACAAAAAAATCCAGAAAAACGCATGTCAAAAATGTTATAAATTGATTTTGCCACCAAGTACTAACATGACTTAGTACTTGGTGGCAAAACCCTTGTTGGCAATCACAGAGGTCAGACGTTTCTTGTAGTTGGCCACCAGGTTTGCACACATCTCAGGAGGGATTTTGTCCCACTCCTCTTTGCAGATCTTTTCCAAGTCATTAAGGTTTCGAGGCTGACGTTTGGAAACTCAAACCTTCAGCTCCCTCCACAGATTTTCTATGGGATTAAGGTCTGGAGACTGGCTAGGCCACTCCAGGACCTTAGTGTGCTTCTTCTTGAGCCACTCCTTTGTTGCCTTGGCCATGTGTTTTGGGTCATTGTCATGCTGGAATACCCATCCACGACCCATTTTGAATGCCCTGGCTGAGGGAAGGAGGTTCTCACCCAAGATTTGACGGTACATGGCCCCGTCCATCGTCCTTTTGATACGGTGAAGTTGTCCTGTCCCCTTAGCAGAAAAACACCCCCAAAGCATAATGTTTCCACCTCCATGTTTGACGGTGGGGATGGTGTTCTTGGGGTCATAGGCAGCATTCCTCCTCCTCCAAACACGGCGAGTTGAGTTGATACCAAAGAGCTCCATTTTTGTCTCATCTGACCACAACACTTTCACCCAGTTGTCCTCTGAATCATTCAGATGTTCATTGGCAAACTTCAGACGGGCATGTATATGTGCTTTCTTGAGCAGGGGGACCTTGCAGGCGCTGCAGGATTCCTTCACGGCGTAGTGTGTTACCAATTGTTTTCTTGGTGACTATGGTCCCAGCTGCCTTGAGATAGTTGTAAGATCCTCCCTTGTAGTTCTGGGCTGATTCCTCACCGTTCTCATGATCATTGCAACTCCACGAGGTGAGATCTTGCATGGAGCTCCAGGCTGAGGGAGATTGACAGTTCTTTTGTGTTTATTCCATTTGTGAATAATCGCACCAACTGTTGTCACCTTCTCACCAAGCTGCTTGGCAATGGTCTTGTAGCCCATTCCAGCCTTGTGTAGGTCTACAATCTTGTCCCTGACATCCTTGGAGAGCTCTTTGGTCTTGGCCATGGTGGAGAGTTTGGAATCTGATTGATTGATTGCTTCTGTGGACAGGTGTCTTTTATACAGGTAACAAGCTGAGATTAGGAGCACTCCCTTTAAGAATGTGCTCCTAATCTCAGCTCGTTACCTATATAAAAGACACCTGGGAGCCAGAAATCTTTCTGATTGAGAGGGGGTCAAACTCTTATTTCCCTCATTAAAATGCAAATCAATTTATAACATTTTTGACATGCGTTTTTCCGGATTTTGTTGTTATTCTGTCTCTCGCTGTTCAAATAAACCTACCATTCAAATTATAGACTGATAATTTCTTTGTCAGTGTGCAAACGTACAAAATCAGCAGGGGATCAAATACTTTTTTCCCTCACTGCATTTGTGCATGCATATGCGTGCCTCCTTGTAAGCGTGCTCGCGTGCGTGCTCTGCATTTAGGCTACGGGTTGACGTTCTCTGACCTCGTGGCTGACCTCTGCTCGGCGCTGGTTCGGGGCACCGAGCGCTTCCGGCTGCTGCTGGCGTCGCTGTCTGAGTGCGATGAGAACGACGTGGAAACACGTCGCTCCCTCACGCTGCTGCACCTCTCGCTCGACACCACGCTCCTCCCGCCGTGAGCTCCACCAGCCATGAGCTCCACCAGCCGTGAGCTCCACCAGCCGTGAGCTCCACCAGCCGTGAGCTCCGCCAGCCGTGAGCTCCGCCAGCCGTGAGCTCCGCCAGCCGTGAGCTCCACCAGCCGTGAGCTCCGCCAGCCGTGAGCTCCGCCAGCCGTGAGCTCCGCCAGCCGTGAGCTCCACCAATCTCCTGTGGCCATGACCTCTCTCGTTGACCCTCCAGCTGGGTCGCCGAGCCACGTGCTGCCCTTCCCCGTGACTCGCGCGGCCACAGCAGGGAACCGCTGCCGAAGACTTCCCGTCTCTCCCTCTCTCGTGGGAATCTTTCATCGCGGGACGATGTCGAGGATCGAGAAGATAAAATGGAGACTTTGAGTTTAGGCCGGGACACTCTGTCGCTCTCGGGTGAAGATTACCACATCACCATCGCGAATTAAATTTTAACATCTTGCAAATGATGGCATGCCTATAAGACGAGGCTATTTCTTAATATCCAAAGTGACATTTTACGAATGTTTTTTTTCTTCATTTAAGCACCTGACCTTCACGCCTTGCAATTGGCACGACCCTCAAATGAACCCCCCCGAGCGTTCTCGGCCTAAACAGCCACAAAATATTAATTAGCATGCAAATGACGAATGAATTAATGATGACTCAATCCTGCACCACGTTAGCTCTGCTGCACGTGGCTGGCTGCCTGCGGCCCAGCACCGTGGAGGCCGCAGTGTTAGTTGGCGGATCGCCACACAGATTGCTCGTGAAACTCCCTTCCTGTGGCCGTTGAGGTGCCTTGTCCTGGCTCGCCAGGGAGAAGGCGGCACAGCGAGTGTGAAAACTGATCTCCATCTGTTTCCACCTGTACGGGGATAGAGCGTTGTCCCCCCCCCCCCCCCCCTACGTGTGGGTGTTCAAAGGGCGCTCCGCTTTCCACCCATGTGTTTAACAAACGCTCATCGTTAATTGGCCGATAACATCTTTAAAATAAAAGAAAACGCAATGTGGCAGGACCCTCGTGAAAACAAGCGCCCTTGGACCCTGTGTGTTTCCCTTCCTGGATATATAAGTTATTGTTAAAAAAGAAGCTGCGCATGAAAACGAGCGCGCCAATGCTTCCACGCGATGAGCCGTCAACCAAAGAGTTTCGCAAAACATCGGCCCGCAAGTCTGCGTCGGCGGAGCGTCGCAGGGGCTGCCACGGTTGTTGGGGAGGCCTTTAGCGGCTGTGGCTTCGAGGGGGAGCGTGGGGGTAGGGGGGTGAGGGATGTTTCCGACCACTCGAGGGCCTCGTTGACGCCGTGACACAAGAGGGTTTATCCGCCGGTCGATGCGAGCGCACGCAACGAGCGGGGAGAGCGGTAGCGACTCGGACGCGGATGTCCATTGATCGTCCCTCACTACCCCCCCCCCCAGACGTCACGCAGAGGCATGGCAGTTTTTATGTGAACAGTCCCGTGCCGATGTGAAGTGAGTACGTGTGCGTGCGTGTTGAACGATGTGAAGTGAGTGAGTACGTGTGCGTGCGTGTTGAACGATGTGAAGTGAGTACGTGTACGTGCGCGTTGAGCGATGTGAAGTGAGTACGTGTGCGTGCGTGTTGAACGATGTGAAGTGAGTGAGTACGTGTGCGTGCGTGTTGAACGATGTGAAGTGAGTACGTGTGCGTGCGTGTTGAACGATGTGAAGTGAGTACGTGTGCGTGCGTGTTGAACGATGTGACGTGAGTACGTGTGCGTGCGTGTTGAACGATGTGAAGTGAGTACGTGTGCGTGCGTGTTGAACGATGTGAAGTGAGTACGTGTGCGTGCGTGTTGAACGATGTGAAGTGAGTACGTGTGCGTGCGTGTTGAACGATGTGAAGTGAGTGAGTACGTGTGCGTGCGTGTTGAACGATGTGAAGTGAGTACGTGTGCGTGCGCGTTGAGCGATGTGAAGTGAGTACGTGTGCGTGCGTGTTGAACGATGTGAAGTGAGTACGTGTGCGTGTTGAACTTTTTTTTGCACCGCACGTAGCCGGCCGTGCTGATCGGAGTAGAGGCCACACGGCGTTTAATTCCGCAATGGCAGCACTGAGAGGCGGTCGGTCACAGGATATAAAAGGCCTCTCTCGAGCCTCAACTTGAACAGGGACAGGGAGTCAACAGCATGAATGGCTGGTGGGGGGCAAGGGACTGTCAGAATTCGGAGGGGGGGGGACAGCTGACAAGAATGATGTTTACCAATCCTCCCCGCTGCAATACAAACCTAGCCGCAGCATGCCCCCCCCCCCCCCCATCCAATGAGTGCCAAACGCGGCCCACGCGATGTAGCAGCGCCGATTACAATTGATAGAAATCTCGCGTGCGTCTGTGCGTGTGTGTGCGTGTGTGTGTGAGTGACATCATCATATAGATCGTCTGGATGGGGAGCGGTGGCGGTTAGCGCACTGCGCTATGAACCTGGCAACTTGAGTTCGATTCCCGCTCACGGCCAACACCGGCGACGATTAAGTATAACCTGAACCGTTCCTGGGCCTGCCCTCGGTCGACTCAGCCTCAAATGAGTACCTGGTGCGGTGTGTAAACATCGCCACTGGGGAGACAAATGTGGTCGGGCGTGGTGTTGGCCACCCACCCCCTCGTGTGCCGTGCCGGCCTTCATAGGCGCTCGCGAACAGCACTTGCCCCAACAGTCTGTTAAAGACTACACAGATGGGGGATCTTTGTCTTTGTTATCGACATCCATCGTATACATGGTCTGTGCGCAGGATGCCCAGAGCGTCTGGATTGGACATCGTCAACCACTGTTCTTCAAGGATCGTGGCCCCAGTACGATGAGCAGGAGCTTCTCAATGCTTTGCAACTGTCGTATGCAATGCCCTTGGTCTTCCTCGTGCTCTGTGTCCAGAGTACCCATCTCTGGATGGTCTCCTCTTCGTTAACCGCGGACAGCAAAATTATAGGCGTCTGTGGACTGAGCTAACTGGCCGCCTTGTGTGGCTTCACCAGTGGTAGCGTACGGCCCTTTGTCAATCCTCCGCCGGATGAAGGCCTCGGCATTTCCTTTTCGGTCATGGGGGCTGTTCCGCCCATAGTTGACCACGGCGATCTTGTGCGGGTTTGGAACGGGCATTGCTCGGGGGTCGGTTCAAGAGATCACTTGCAGCCGATATGTTCACACCGTGACGGGGATTGGAACCCAGGTCGCCGGCGATCATGGTGATAGTGACGCGCTGCTTCCGTCCGCTGATAACCGCTTCGTTAGTCACGCGCTGTCTCTGCGACACATCGAAGTTGGTTGCACGCTGCGTTATAACTGTTTTTCTCTCTCTCTCTCTCTCATCTCGCCCAGAGTCTCCGACGCACGAAAGATGAGCTGGTCCGTGCGAAGGTGCTAAATTAATTTCTGATAATCGCCGTTGTGTGTTTGGAGTGGCTCTCCCCGACCCGGCTACAGCCACTATATTGGCAACTCGTCTCGCCTGCGCAATTCGATTTTCCGCTAACAATTTCCCTGAAAGTGGTGTAACGCAACGCTCTCCCCCCCCCACCCCCACCCACCCCCCTCGAGAGATTAAATCAGGCGGCTTTGTTTACACCGAGCAGAGAGAGAGAGAGAGAGAAAGGGCCCCCCCCCCCGCCCTAACCACGTTTGGCATTTTCCCGTCTGCAACATTCCACGCAGACTCACCGACGCGGGGAAATCGTCGGCCCTTGGCCGAGCCCAACGAAGAATCGCATTGGAGGCACGACGGCCGTGGTGCACGATTTTAACCGGGCGACCCTTTTTTTGTGATGTGGCTCTCACGAGACGCAAGTCCTGACCCGTCGATGGCGATGACGGTGAATTTTGAGTTCGTGCGGTAAGGCGGTGCCGTTATGGGTGCCGTTGCGGTGGAAGTTTCGAACCGGTCTGAGCGTTGAGGTGCGGGGTGTCCGCCCCTGTGCGCGGCTGGGGTTTTCTCCAGCCGCACCTTGTGACTTCATTCCACGAGCGACACACGTGACCCTTCGTTAGTGATCACAATGCTGACTCGGAGCGGTGGTGCAGTGGTTAGCGCACTGCACTATGAAACCCGCACGCTGGGTGGGTTTTGAGGTCCCGGCCGCTATGAAACCCGCACGCTGGGTGGGTTTTGAGGTCCCGGCCGCTATGAAACCCGCACGCTGGGTGGGTTTTGAGGTCCCGGCCGCTATGAAACCCGCACGCTGGGTAGGTTTTGAGGTCCCGGCCGCTATGAAACCCGCACGCTGGGTGGGTTTTGAGGTCCTGGCCACTGCTGACATTAGCGGTGACTCGCGATGACAAATTTTGTGAAGCACGGTCTTGACAAACCCTGTGAGTGCCACAGTTTTAGGGTAGGCTTTCGACCAGAGTTGCACTACTCAACGGCAGTGAGTTTACCGTGTTCGCCTCGGCGAGGTTAAGATTTAGAACAGATTAAAACCGATCGCATTGCCCTGCGATACAAAAGCCACTTAATTTTAATTCCGATAAACGGCATCGGAGTTGTTCCCTGTAATTTGTCGTTTTGTGATTATTGTTATTTTTTCACGCATTTGGCAGGACCCGTAACAAATGCAACCACGACATTTGGATCAAATTCCCAGGAAATTATGAGCTGCGTGAAATGTGTGTTCACCATAACCCCCGCCAAAAAAAAACCCAACGCAACACAATTTGTAGTAATATGTTTTACCCTTTTAACTGGCACAAAAACTGACACCTTTATTCAAGGCATCATGTTTGCAATAACCACAACACAAGCAGTCAAAATGCAAACAAAAGAGACAACTCTGATACTAATATTGGCACTGTCCTTGAATTTGATTGGTCCACACCCGAGACAGCTTTTCTTAGAGCCTAGTCTCCACTGGTGTTGGACCAGAAGACGCCGAAAGGCGACACAATTTGTCGGATTGTGCACAACACTGCCGCTAGATTGATTTCTCGTCGGCATATTTACATATATTTCCATATCGAACAATTCGTCACTTCGCGCATCTCATCTGCAGGCAGGGATCTGGGTTCAGTCTCGCGGCCGAGCAGCCACACAGCCCGAGCAATAAACCGCGCGTTAGCGACACCCTACCCGCTCGGTCGCTCGCATCACCGTCCAGCGCGTTATCAAATCTGAGCGCGCGTGAAATCTGCTCTGCCACTGAGCCATTTCAGAAGTTACCAGGCCACAAATGATCGCTCAACAAAGTGGGCTTTATCATCACGTGGAAATTGAGAGTAGCAGCCAGATACTCTAAACGCGTGGTGACGTTGATTCTAAATGTGAAGGGGAAAAAACGGAGAACCCGGAGAAAAATCCACGGGACCACGGGGAGAGAGACACGCAGACTGCAAACATACAGCAGCAGGCGTCAAGGTCGGGATCAAACCCACGACCTCCTGTATACCAGGCGAGGTAGTTAACATCTCATAGCCACCGTGGTGATGATGAGCGAGAGAGACACGCAAACTCCAAACATACAGCAGCAGGCGTCAAGGTCGGGATCAAACCCACGACCTCCTGCATACCAGGCGAGGTAGTTAACATCTCCTAGCCACCGTGGTGATGATGAGAGACACGCAAACTCCAAACATACAGCAGCAGGCGTCAAGGTCGAGATCAAACCCACGACCTCCTGTATACCAGGCGAGGTAGTTAACATCTCCTAGCCACCGTGGCGAGATGTTAACTCTCATCGCTCCCGTCTCCGAAGCGGTCATCCCCTTCACGGGCGAGTTTCCCATCCTTTGGCTGTCGCTCCATCATCAGTCTCGACCACTGGCCGTCAGCAAGCTAAAATCAGTTTCTTTCAACGTAAATGTTTTCTTTCTCACGTTGCTTTTATTCACAGTATGATGTCGTGTACAATAAAGTCGAGCACAATGAAGTTCGCGAAACACCACGGGACGTTCAATGTGTGCACCACTGGAAAAGCGCGCGTTCATACATCACTCTAAACGTAGTGTAGTTACAATACATCGCTCTAAACGTAGTGTGGTTACAATACATCGCTCTAAACGTAGTGTAGTTACAATACATCGCTCTAAACGTAGTCCCTATTGGACCACCCGATAGGACAACCCTATTGGGCCCCACCCGATTGGGACCCACCCTATTGGACCACCCTATTGGGTCCACACCCTATTGGGACCCACCCTATTGGGATCACACCCAATTGGGACCCACCCTATTGGGACCCACCCTATTGGGACCACACCCGATTGGGACCCACCCTATTGGGACCCACCCTATTGGACGTGTTAATGGGATCGCCATAACCACGCACGGGGGACACGGGGATGGAGTGGAGAGATTTGAGGTCAGGATTTGGAGTAATCGCGATGATGGCAACGATTGTGCGTCACACGCATCACGTCTGTAATCGAGGAACCCGTCCGTGCCTCATTATGATGCTCATTCTAAACACCATCGCACCGTAATAAAGATCGCGTAAATGTGAATATGTCGTGAACCCACCACCACCCGACACAGCCAATTAGTAAGGCTTGTCAGGTAAACCAAAACGTGCCAATCACATTACTGCTTCAGCACACCGGTGTGTTGGGAGAGGAAAACCCCACGGCGTTTGCAATCCGAGTACTGTGACGTTTCGCTTGCGATTACAACAGCCAGCTTCCTCGGGCGATTTGCCAGAATTAGTGAAGAAGTCCTTGCTGTTTTCGGCCTTGGGGACTGACCATCGTGCCACACGCAGCAGCTGTGACCCCACGTGGCGTGCAGCCGGCAGACCAAGCGTGGTCTTCCCCTGCGTGAGAAAGGGGCCACACTCGAATTGAAAAATCCTTTACGAAACAGCCCGGTTTTTTTTTTTTGGGGGGGGGGGCTGATAAAATCAAAGGAGGGCACCACCAAAATTGACGTCTGAGATCGCTTTCAGTGGCGTGGCTATCGAGTGCGCAGGCGGTGCAACTGCGCTGAGGAGGCCCAGGCGCCGGGCTACAAAGAGGAGAGAGGTGGGGGGGGGGGGAGGCAGACAAGGTGGGGAGTAGGGGGGGTCCCAATTCCATTCCTTGCATCAGTGCGGATGCCACCCGGCGCCACCCGGCACCACCCGGGTGGGGGTGGTTGGCAGTGTCACGATGACCTGGGGGCAGTCCGCTGATTGTCATCGCCGTGATGGGCCGTGTCTTGCGTATGGGGGGTGGGGGGGAGCGGCGGGGTTCGTGAGTTCCAGTGCAGGTGCGGGTGGTGTCCACGGACCGCCTTCACGCCCCCGACGATTGTCTTGCGGTCGGTTTCGCGAGTGGGTGCCGTTCCTCACGGTTGGCGCTGCCGCTGCTGGCGTTGCTGCTGCCGCTGCTGCTGCTGCTGCTGCCGCTGCTGCTGCTGCCGCTGCTGCTGCTGCCGCCCCTGCTGCCGCTGCTGCTGCCGCTGCCACTGCTGCTGCCCCTGCTGCCACTGCCGCCGCTGCTGCCGCCGCCGCCGCTACTGCTGCGGCCGCTGCCGCCGCTGCTGCTCTGTCATCTCGGCGACGGGGCGGCACTAGGAGTCGGGGCTGAGCGCGTGCCACCTCTTGACCATCTCCTTGGGCTTGGCGATCATCTCCTCCCAGTGCTCCAGGCCCCGTCCCCGCGCGTACATGAAGGGCCCCACCACCACGCGGCCCAGGGTCAGTTCACCTGCGAGGGAAGCGAGACAACAGCGACGTCACAATTTTACTGAACTTTTTTTTTAATGAGTACCTGCTGCTGCGTTTATAAACATCGCCACTGGGGAGACAAAGGCGGTCCGGGCGTGGTGCTTGTCACCTACCCCCTCGTGCACCGTGCCGGCCTTCATAGGTGCTGCTCGCTAACAGCATTTGCCCCTTACAGTCTGTTACAGGCTACACGGGGGATCTTTGTCTTTGATGTCTGTCAAACTCACAACACCTGGGTCTGTGTCGTGGCCTCCTGCCAGCAGCGATCCTTCGACACTTCACGTGACCTCAGGGTGTACCTAGCCTGGCACAAGCGCCGTGGTGACGTTACCGCTAGCTATCTACTGGAAAACGACGGCCGTTGTGTGAGCGCGCTGCCCTACGAACACGGCGACTCGAGTTCGATTCCCGCTCACCGCCATCACGACGATGATTTGAGCCGGTTCTGGGCCTCCGCTAGTTGAACTCAAATGAGTGGCTGGCGTGGTGCTGGCCACCCACCCCCTCGTGTGCCGTGCCCGGCCTTCATAGGCGCTGCTACTCGCTAACAGCACGAACAGTCTGTTAATGCTATACGGGGGCGGGGGGGGGGCGGTTCTTTGTCTTTTATCACCGGCAACCACTCGGGTGAGCGAACCTCTCACCTCCGTCTCCCGCGCCGGCGCCCGTGTGCAGCACGCAGAGGCTCAGGCTCGAGGAGTCGAGGTTCGTGGGCGGCAGGGGAAAGCTGAGCGTCTCGTTGTAGGGGGGGCTCGAGGAGCCGCGCGCCCGGGCCGTGCTCTTGTCGCGCACGCGCTGGTTCTGGTTGAGCAGCGTCGCCCGCACGTGCACCTCTGTCCGCACGCGGCAATCGCCGTCGTCATCGTCGTCGTCATCGTCGTCGTCATCATCAATCGGCAGCAGTCACGATCGACCACTCTGACGGATGCGCGCGTTCTACAAGCTGATGGCGTCTCTCACGCGGTTATACATTTCGATGTTATCGGTCGTGGTGAGTGACGTACCTCTGGATGGCCAAACGGTGCGCTTCGTCGGTGTTTGAAAATCCTAACCGGTACTTAGTGATGAAAAGGGATCCCGAGTCCTGACATAGGTCAGCGGTTATGGTTACTTATGATGATGATGCTGATGTATGTTGAACTTATTTCGCAGCGTACGTAGCCACCCACGCGGTTCGGAGCTGCGGGGAAATGAAGTTTGCTGCCGATGGTGGAGATGATGACAGAGAGCTAGATGCTTATCGTTCTGTTGTGCACATTGGCAATGCGTGCGATCATTCACGTGACCGCGGCTGTGCAGGACGCTGCCAAGATCGGTGTCGCTCGAGAGCCGGGCGAGAGGCGATGAGGCCTTTCGGTGCCGCGGTGGCTAGGGGATGTTAACTACCTCGCCTGGTATGCAGGAGGGCGTGGGTGCGATCCCAACCCTGCCGCCTCTTGTATATTTGGAATGTGCGGTGTCTCTCTCCCCGTGGTCGCGTGGATTTTTGCCCGGATCCTGCGGGTGTTTACATTCCTTTGGGAATATTTGGCTCCTTTGAATTTCCACGTGATGATAAGCCACTTCGTTTAGCTATCATTTGTGTTATCCAGGTCGCTTCTAAAAAAATATCTGTATAGCACAGTGGGCCTTACCTGGTAAAATAAAAAGTGTTTAGTTTGCAATCGGTGTGGATTGCTGCGAACGTGCAGCAGCGGGATGATTTTGTTTATGATGATTTTTTTCTGCTGATGATTTTTGCCGATGGTGATTTTTGCTGCTGATGACGATTTTGCCGATGGTGATTTTGTGGATCATGATGATTGTGCTGCCGATGCCAAGCGATGATTTTGCTGTTGATGATTCTGCCGACGATGATGATGATGATGATGTTTTTGCTACTGCTCATGATGCTGACGGGACGCACCGAGCTCCGAGCTGTCCCCGTGGAAGCGCAGACCTTTGGCCCGGAGCACCACCACGGTGAGACGGCTCAGGTAGGCGTTGTAGCTGAGAGAGAAGTGCAGGTCCCCGTGCTCCGAGCTGGGCTGAAGCGCAAGGAGCGGGCAGTGAGTGACACTGTGTGTGCACGTGTGTGTGTCTGTGTGTATGTATAATGGGGAGCGGTGGTGCAGCGGTTGCCGCGCTGCACTACGAACCTGGCGACCCGAGTTCGATTCCCGCTCAAGGCCAAAACTAGTGACGATTATATGAACCGGTCCTGGGCCTCCCCTAGGTCTACTCAGCCACAAATGAGTACCTGATGCGGTGTGTAAACATCGCCACTGGTGAGACAAAGGGGCCCTAGGGGGCATGGTTCTGGTGACGGTCAGAGAGAGGGCAAGTGAAGACGTGACAGTCTGGGTGAGCCCGAGAGGGCACGTGACCGTGACAGAGTAGCGAGGGGGCCCCAAAGGGTAGCTTGAGGGATACGTGGTGCTCGTTCGAGAACCTTCTGGTGAGATCCAGAAGGGGGCGTGGCCGAGGGCGGAGCGAGGTCACGCTCGGGAGCATAAAAGGGAAGTCCTGAGAGCGATCGCGGCTGTCTTCTAGAATCAACCCGCCGGGTTACGTCTCTTCTAGAATCAACCCGCCGGGTTACGTCTCTTCTGGAATCAACCCGCCGGGTTACGTCTCTTCTAGAATCAACCCGCCAGGTTACGTCTCTTCTGGAATCAACCCGCCGGGTTACGTCTCTTCTGGAATCAACCAGCCGGGTTACGTCTCTTCTAGAATCAACCCGCCGGGTTACGTCTCTTCTGGAATCAACCCGCCGGGTTACGTCTCTTCTGGAATCAACCCGCCGGGTTACGTCTCTTCTAGAATCAACCCGCCGGGTTACGTCTCTTAGATCTTTGTTCTTCGGTCGTCACGTTCGGCATCGTGGGTGAGGCAGTGTGTTACTGACTGACCCGGTTGTGTAGTTACCCTGTTGGGGTCTAGGTAACCCGTTGTAACGTTTAAGCCCTGTTAGGGCCGTGTAATAAACGTGCTACCTCCAAGTTCAAGTGTATGCCTCTGTAGAACCAACTACACTGGTGTGGGCCTTCCCTAGGCTGACTCAGCCTCAAATGAGTACCCGGTGCGGTGTGTAAACATCGCCACTTGGGAGACAAAGACGGCCAGCAGTGGTGTTGGCCACCCACCCGCTCGTGTGCCGTGCCGACCTTTAAGAGGTGCTCGCTCACAGCACATGCAAACATGCGGGCGATATTTGCATGTGCCATGGGTATGCATGCATGCTTTACAATCTCAAGATTGCCCAAGTCGATTGAGGAAGGGAGCACGTGACTAGTAACCGCAGCCAGCCTGAAAGGTATACTGGGTGTTGTGTGCCGGGTGGGATTACTCCCTGCACCTATGGATCAGTGTGTGTGCGTTCGCTCATTCTCCTGCCTGGGTCCGATCACCGGCTGGGGTCAATTTCAGGAGCCACTGGTAACCTGCGCTAAGGTCGACTTAGCCTTCAATGAGTGCCTGGTGCAATGTGTTAAAAACACCTTACCACCAGGGAGACAAAGGCGTGGTGCTGGCCACATCAAACCACTCGCTCGAGCGCCACTCTTGCCTTGACAGGTGCTCGCTAACAACACTTCCTCCAACAATCTTGCTTGACTGCACGACGATAGAATAATAATCTTGGTTTACATATTGCGTGCTAGGATGGACGACTTCAAGCGCAACGCAACCGGAATCTCAGGACGAACGTCCCCGCGCATGGCGAGATATCGTCGCCAACCAAACTTTTCATGCCCTGCAACGGCCTTGCGACAACCACAGCTCGAGAGCCGAGAGCAGCGGCATCTTACGTAACGTCGCTTGCGGGAGAAGCTCAACCAAAGGGTCAATCGCAATTGCGACTCATCACCACGAGTGAAGCCACCATTGCCTACCGCTGCCAATTGTGCCTGAGAGGCCTGTGTTGAGCAGCCCACACACAAACCTCCCCCTCTCGAGTGGCGTCGCTATCGAGTGCGCAGGCGGTGCAACTGCACAGAGGCGTGCGGGCCAGAGGGGGGAAGGAGGGGGGGGGGGGGGCAGGTGCCGGGCTACGAAGACGAAAGGGGGACGTTGGGACGGGGGGCAGGGTGAGAGGTGGGGGGGGTGGCATTTCGGTCCTTGTACCAGGGCCAATGCCATCAACGCCACTCCGATGCCCCCACTCTGCACGGTCGCGACGAATGGCAACATCGTCCAGGCACTTGCAGATGAGGAGGCAATGTGTCTGTGGCGTGGCGGTTAGCGCGCTGCGCTACGAATCCCGGTGGCGATCTGAGTTCGGCAGGTGCTCGCGAGAACAACATTTGCGGTACTCGCGCGTAGGGGTAGCACCCAAACATGCGGACTAGAAAAAGGGCGCTGGGGTGACGAGATGTTAACTACCTCGCCCGTTATACAGGAGGTCGTGGGTTCGATCCCAACCCTGATGCCTGCCGTTTATTTATAATGGGGAGCGGTGGTTCAGCGGTTACCGCGCTGCGCTACGAACCTGGCGAACCGGAGTTCGATTCCTACTCACGGCCAACACCGGTGACGATTATTTGGACCGGTCCTGGGCCTCCTCTAGGGTTGCTTATTCTCGCCGTGGTCGCGTGGAATTTTCTGCGAGTCCTCCGGTTTTACCCTCCACATTTCGAAACATGCGTTTAGAGTATTTGTCTTGCTTTAAATTTGCACGTGACAAGCCACTTCGTTGAACTATCATTTGTGGAAAAGTTTCTTGTGAAAAAGAGCTACATAGCTCAATGGGCCTTACCTGGTGAAATATAAATAGTAAAACAATATCTCATTCGTGACTCAAACATCATCGCACATCCTGGCTTTGACATTCCTCCTCGAAGACACCGGTGGTACAACCATCAACCGCTTTCAGAACATCAACAACTTCACGAATGGAAAATTAAAGACGCAAGTCACAGTAGTGCGTGTGATTGTGGCCGTGCAACACAAACTATCGACCACATAGACACTAGAGATACATAGAGACTCGGAGAGATACATAGAGATACATAGTAAACCCATAGACACATAGAGATACATAGAGATACATAGAGACTCGGAGAGATACATAGAGATACATAGAGACACATAGAGATACATAGAGATACATAGAGACACAGAGATACAGAGACTCGGAGAGATACATAGAGATACATAGAGATACATAGAGACTCGGAGAGATACATGGGGTCTATGGGCAGTGTTCAGTCTATGGGCAATGTTCAGTGTATGGGCAATTTTTGATTTAAAGCTTTCGTGACTGCAGTAATTCATATTCTTAGTTCTTTCGGTAAAGTCACGTTGAAGGGAAACAATAAAATAATAAAATATATATAAAACAATAAAAATTCTCACGACGTTTCGACCATAACACAAACGGTCGTCATCAGGTGTGTAGGATTGCATACATTTATTTATTTTTAAACGGTGTATTTATTTATTAAAAAAAAACGTTACTGCCACGCGCAGCGATTTGGCAGTTTATTTAGAAGGACTAGTCCATCTATGTTCTGAAAAGAGGAGGGGGGAGACGAAAAATGTAATGTATGCTGTCTGAAAGCCACTGTAAGCATGAACAATCAGTTAAGACCTGAAATGGTTTATCAAATCTTTCCAATGATTGCTAAGCCAGAATCCATCTTCTCGGTTGAAATTGTCTCTGTGCTTGTATAAGTGGATAGCCTCATGAACGAATCTCTCATGGTAGCCAGATGGCTTAGAAAGAACCTCTGTCTTGGAAAAGTCAATGTCATGTGAGCCTACTGAATTATAACAATGATCTGCCACGGCCGAGGTGTTGGTCCTACCGTGTTTAAGGTCTGCTTTGTGTTCACGAATGCGGTCCGAGACATGGCGTTTAAAAATAAATAAATTTATGCAAACCGACACACCTGATGACGACCGTTTGTGTTATGGTCGAAACGTCGTGAGAATTTTTATTGTTTTATATATATTTTATTATTTTATTGTTTCCCTTCAACGTGACTTTACCGAAAGAACTAAGATTATGTATGGGCAATGTTCAGTGTATGGGCAATGTTCAGTGTATGGGCAATGTTCATTGTATGGGCAATGTTCAGTGTATGGGCAATGTTCAGTGTATGGGGAATGTTCAGTCTATGGGCAATGTTCAGTGTATGGGCAATGTTCAGTGTATGGGCAATGTTCAGTGTATGGGCAATGTTCAGTCTATGGGCAGTGTTCATTGTATGGGCAATGTTCAGTGTATGGGCAATGTTCAGTGTATGGGGAATGTTCAGTGTATGGGGAATGTTCAGTATGGGGAATGTTCAGTGTATGGGGAATGTTCAGTGTATGGGCAATGTTCAGTCTATGGGCAATGTTCATTGTATGGGCAATGTTCAGTGTATGGGCAGTGTTCAGTGTATGGGCAATGTTCAGTGTATGGGGAATGTTCAGTGTATGGGGAATGTTCAGTGTATGGGCAATGTTCAGTGTATGGGGAATGTTCAGTGTATAGGCAATGTTCATTGTATGGGGAATGTTCAGTGTATGGGCAATGTTCAGTGTATGGGGAATGTTCAGTGTATGGGGAATGTTCAGTGTATGGGGAATATTCAGTGTATGGGCAATGTTCAGTGTATGGGGACTGTTCAGTGTATGGGGAATGTTCAGTGTATGGGCAATGTTCAGTGTATGGGGAATGTTCAGTGTATGGGGATGTTCAGTGTATGGGGAATGTTCAGTGTATGGGGAATGTTCAGTGTATGGGGAATGTTCAGTGTATTGGCAATGTTCAGTGTATGGGCAATGTTCAGTGTATGGGGAATGTTCAGTGTATGGGCAATGTTCATTGTATGGGCAGTGTTCAGTGTATGGGCAATGTTCAGTGTATGGAGAATGTTCAGTGTATGGGCAGTGTTCAGTGTATGGAGAATGTTCAGTGTATGGGCAATATTCAGTGTATGGGGAATGTTCAGCGTATGGGGAATGTTCAGTGTGTGGGCAATGTTCAGTGTATGGGCAGTGTTCAGTGTATGGGCAATGTTCAGTGTATGGGCAGTGTTCAGTGTATGGGGAATGTTCAGTGTATGGGGAATGTTCACTGTATGGGCAATGTTCAGTGTATGGGCAATGTTCACTGTATGGGCAATGTTCAGTGTATGGGCAATGTTCAGTGTATGGGCAATGTTCAGTGTATGAGGAATGTTCAGTGTATGGGGAATGTTCAGTGTATGGGGAATGTTCAGTGTATGGGGAATGTTCAGTGTATGGGCAGTGTTCAGTGTATGGGGAATGTTCAGTGTATAGGCAATGTTCAGTGTATGGGGAATGTTCAGTGTATGGGCAGTGTTCAGTGTATGGGGAATGTTCAGTGTATGGGCAATGTTCAGTGTATGGGCAATGTTCATTGTATGGGCAGTGTTCAGTGTATGGGCAATGTTTAGTGTATGGGCAATGTTCAGTGTATGGGGAATGTTCAGTGTATGGAGAATGTTCAGTGTATGGGGAATGTTCAGTGTATGGGCAATGTTCAGTGTATGGGGAATGTTCAGTGTATGGGCAATGTTCAGTGTATGGGGAATGTTCATTGTATGGGCAATGTTCAGTGTGTGGGGAATGTTCAGTGTATGGGCAATGTTCAGTGTATGGGGAATGTTCAGTGTATGGGGAATGTTCAGTGTATGGGGAATGTTCAGTGTATGGGCAGTGTTCAGTGTATGGGCAATGTTCAGTGTATGGGGAATGTTCAGTGTATGGGGAATGTTCAGTGTATGGGGAATGTTCAGTGTATGGGCAATGTTCAGTGTATGGGGAATGTTCAGTGTATGGGCAATGTTCAGTGTGTGGGCAATGTTCAGTGTGTGGGCAATGTTCATTGTATGGGCAGTGTTCAGTGTATGGGGAATGTTCAGTGTATGGGGAATGTTCAGTGTATGGAGAATGTTCAGTGTATGGGGAATGTTCAGTGTATGGGCAATGTTCAGTGTATGGGGAATGTTCAGTGTATGGGCAATGTTCAGTGTGTGGGCAATGTTCATTGTATGGGCAGTGTTCAGTGTATGGGCAATGTTCAGTGTATGGGCAATGTTCAGTGTATGGGGAATGTTCAGTGTATGGGCAATGTTCAGTATGTGGGCAATGTTCATTGTATGGGCAGTGTTTAGTGTATGGGCAATGTTCAGTGTATGGGCAATGTTCAGTGTATGGGGAATGTTCATTGTATGGGGAATGTTCAGTGTATGGGCAGTGTTCAGTGTATGGGGAATGTTCAGTGTATGGGCAATGTTCAGTGTATGGGGAATGTTCAGTGTATGGGGAATGTTCAGTGTATGGGGAATGTTCAGTGTATGGGCAGTGTTCAGTGTATGGGCAGTGTTCAGTGTATGGGCAGTGTTTAGTGTATGGGGAATGTTCAGTGTATGGGCAATGTTCAGTGTATGGGGAATGTTCAGTGTATGGGCAATGTTCAGTGTATGGGGAATGTTCAGTGTATGGGCAGTGTTCAGTGTATGGGAAATGTTCAGTGTATGGGGAATGTTCAGGGTATGGGGAATGTTCAGTGTTTGGGGAATGTTCAGTGTATGGGCAATGTTCAGTGTATGGGCAGTGTTCAGTGTATGGGAAATGTTCAGTGTATGGGGAATGTTCAGGGTATGGGGAATGTTCAGTGTATGGGGAATGTTCAGTGTATGGGGGCAGTGTTCAGTGTATGGGCAATGTTCATTGTATGGGCCATGTTCAGTGTATGGGGAATATTCAGTGTATGGGGAATGTTCAGTGTATGGGCAATGTTCAGTGTATGGGGAATGTTCAGTGTATGGGGAATGTTCAGTGTATGGGCAATGTTCAGTGTATGGGGAATGTTCAGTGTAAGGGGAATGTTCAGTGTAAGGGGAATGTTCAGTGTATGGGGAATGTTCAGTGTATGGGCAGTGTTCAGTGTATGGGGAATGTTCAGTGTATGGGCAGTGTTCAGTGTATGGGGAATGTTCAGTGTAAGGGGAATGTTCAGTGTATGGGGAATGTTCAGTGTATGGGCAGTGTTCAGTGTATGGGGAATGTTCAGTGTATGGGGAATGTTCAGTGTATGGGGAGTGTTCAGTGTATGGGGAATGTTCAGTGTATGGGGGATGTTCAGTGTATGGGAATGTTCAGTGTATAGGGGCAGTGTTCATTCTATTGGCCAGATAGTAAAGCCACTATGGCCTGCGCTCCATCAAAGGAAGATCAACAAGACGACACAACCTCTCCATCTCTCCCTCCTGAGAGAGAGATGGACCAGCACACAAGCACATTGCCCTGCGTACGCACGACTCCTAACAGCCTCCTCAAGGCGACACGGCGAGCAGGAGAAGGCGGGGGGGTCGTGGTGGTGGTCGTGGTGGTGGTGGTGGTCGTAGTGGTGGTGGTGGTCGTGGTGGTGGTGGTCGTGGTGGTGGTGGTCGTGGTGGTGGTCGTAGTGGTGGTTGTTGTGGTGGTGGTCGTGGTGGTGGTCGTGGTGGTTGTTGTGGTGGTGGTGGTGGTGGTCGTGGTGGGGGTGGTCGTGGTGGTAGTGGTCGTGGTGGTGGTGGTCGTGGTGGTGGTGGTTGTGGTGGTGGTGGTAGTGGTGGTGGTTGTTGTGGTGGTGGTGGTGGTCGTGGTGGTCGTGGTAGTGGTGGTTGTTGTTGTCGTGGTGGTGGTCGTGGTGGTGGTGGTGGTCGTGGTGGTGGTGACGGTACCTCGAGCGCGTCCGCGTCGAGCTCGCGCCACAGCACGAGGCGCGAGCGCGTGCACCTCTGCGCGTGCGCGCGCATGGGGATGAGCGCGTGGCCGAGCGCGCGGTGCTTCCTGTGCACGTCGACGGCCAGGGCCGAGAGGCGCAGCGTTCGTTCGCTCAGACTCCCGTGCGACACCTGCGAGGGACAGCGACACAGCCCCCCACCCCCGCGTAGCCTTCGATGGATTCTCCCGGGGCAAGTGCTGTTAGGGAGTAGCAGCGGCGGCTACGAAGACAGCCGGCGCAGTTCACGTCGGGATGGGCGGCCAACACACCACGCACGGCCGCCTTTGTCTCCCCCCCCCCCCCAGCGGCGATGTCTGCACATCGCGCCCAGGCACTCAGGCGAGGCTGAGTCGACCTAGAGGAAGCCCAGGACCCGTGTTGACCGTGGCCGCAGGATCGTGTGAGGTGGCTACGCGGGGGGGGGGGGGGGGGGGAGGGGGCCTTCATCCAGCGGTGGATTGGCCGTGGCTGACGGTGTCATAACACGGCACGCAGGCCCGCTAGATCGTGGCGTCTCGCTGGGGCGATTAGCGCCGTGGTGAGGAGGGAGCGGAGCGCCGCGATCTGTGGCTGTCGGGGCGGGTCGATTGTGACTCCAGGCTGCACGCCCCATGCGTGTTGTTGATGGTGGTGGTGGTGGTGAATGACAGTTTTGTTGTTGATGGTGGTGGTGGTGAATGACAGTTTTGTTGTTGTTATTGATGGTGGTGGTGGTGAGTGACAGTTTTGTTGTTGTTGATGGTGGTGGTGGTGAGTGACAGTTTTGTTGTTGTTGATGGTGGTGGTGGTGAATGACAGTTTTGTTGTTGTTGATGATGGTGGTGGTGAATGACAGTTTTGTTGTTGTTGATGATGGTGGTGGTGAATGACAGTTTTGTTGTTGTTGTTGTTGATTGTTATAACGATGATGCTGCGGCTGCTGCTAATGGTGGTGGGACTGCTGCTACTGGTGGTGGTTATGATGGATGATAGTGTTGCTGTTGTTGATGATGATGGTGGTGGTAATAGCGATGCTGATGGTGATACTGCAACTGCTGCTAATAATGGTGGTGCTGTAGCTCATATTGCTGCTGCTGATGATGATGGCTATGGTGCATGATAGTGTTGATGATTATGATGTTAGTGGTGGTTGCAATAATCATGCAGGATAAATTGGTGATGACGGTAGTGGCGGTTTTGATGGTGGTGGTGATGATGATGATGCTGCTGCTGCTTCTGCTCATGATTATACTGCTGATGATTATGCATGCTACTTCTGCAGCTGATGATGATCATCATCGTATCAATGTAGGTTTTTTATCATCATCATCATAGATTTTAAAAGTATGCAATGCAACTGCTGTTGTCCAAATACCTAAATGCTGAAAACTCGCTTGTAGGTTACTCAAAAGGGATCACACGCAGCAGCATCAGCAGCATCAGCAGCATCAGCAGCATCACCCCCAACTGTGAAAGCATGGCAGCACCCTCCTGAATACAAAAAAAGAGTCCTAAGACTTGGTGAGGTTTACTTTTTTTTTACGAAAAGTAATAATAATGTCAATTCGTAACGTCGCCACAGTATTCGCTCGCTCTCAGAGACAGTGAGAGAGACAGAGAGAGGAGGAACCACAGACAACAGGCAGGCATGGCAAATTTCGCCGCGGTGAGCCGGCGCAAACAAATTGCCAAAGCTCTGCGGCCCTCCACATGTAAGGGTGTTGTCGGCGCATTTCCCGAATATCTCCGATGAGCGCGGTTGGCTACGCGCGGACCAAAAGAAGTGCAACATACGTACGCACGTACAATGAAATGACGGGTGTGTACACGGTGTGGGAAGACCTACACACGTGGGGAGGGGGGCAAACACTATATCCCATACAGATGGAACAGATGGAGGTTAGTTCACACTTGCTGCCTGTACCACATTGTCCGGATAAGTCCAAGGGTACGGCACCTCCTCGACGCCCACGGGAAGAAGGGAGTTCCACAACAAGTGTGTGCGGTGATACACCAACCCCTCGCTGCTGCTGCTGCTGCTGCCGCCACAGTGCTCGATCACAGGCGGACACTCGGTGCAACAGGGTAGCCACAAGCGCACTGACACAGACATAAATAAACCATCATCATTGTCGTCGTCTTCATCGTCGTCATCATCGTCATCATCGTCGTCGTCACCTGGAAGACGAACGTCTCGTTGAAGGTGGGGTGCGCCGTCTTGCGCCGGACCTTGGACTGCACGTGCCTCCTCTCGTCGGGCAGGAGGAAGACCTTGACCAGGGGGTCTCCGACCTCCTCGGCGTCGCGTGGTGGTGCCGCGTGGTGGACCCCCCCCGGCAGCCACAGATTGCGCCCCTTGAGCAGCGTCACGTGGAGGCGCTCGGAGGCGAGCTCGTAGTGAAGCGACAGGCAGATGCGCGGAGTGTCGGGACCCCTGGGGCCCGACACGTGCTCCCACTCGCCCTCCTCGTCGCCCGTCGAGCCGTACAGCTCGGGGTTTATGGAGCCCAGCGCGAAGCTCTCTAAGTTTGGGGGGGTGGGGGGAGGAGGTGGTGGTGGTGGTAGCGGAGGTGTCGACGCTCGTTGACTTGGAAAGAGACTCGTTTTCATTTAGCGCCTCTGCTTTGGCGATAAATTGTGTTCGTTATGAAGTGACTTTTGGTGGGGGTGCGGTGGGTGGGGGGGGTGTTAGTTCGCGTGAGTGTGTCGTAAATGCACCGCCTCCACAAAATCTACCGATTTGTTAAATACTCAGAGTTGTAAATGTTGCGGGTTTGCTCTCCAACACACCGGCGGCGCTGAAGTAGTCGCTCACTGGCACGTTTTGTTCACAACGTGACACAGCATACGATGGATATAGAGTGGGGGGCTGGGGGGTGGGCTGACCACACATTGATCACGTGGCTTCCCGGTGGCTTGAGATGATTTAGAGATAAGAGATCTGTCGATAGAAGGGAGCGATTTAGAGTCGGGGGGTGGTCACGCGGAAGTCACGTGATTTACCGAACGCTTGAGCTGGCGCGCCACGGTGGCTATGAGATGTTAACTATCTCGCCCGGTATACAGGAGGTCGTAGGTTCGATCCCAAACCCTGACGCCTGCTGTATACTTTGAGTTTGCGTATCGCTCTCTCCGTGGTCGCGTGGATTTTTCTCCGGGTTCTCCGGTTTTCCCCTCCACGTTAAAAATCACGCGTTTAGAGTATTTGGCTGCTTTAAATTTCCACGTGATGATAAGCCCACTTCGTTGGGCTATCATTTGTGGCCAGGTCGCTTCTGAAAACGAACTGCATAGCTCGGTGATCCTTACCTGCTGAAATAGAAAAATAAAATAGTTGATTCTTTACTTACTCTCTCTGGTCGACTGTTCCGACAAATCCGAGACTAGGCAGCGCAATTCGCCGCCGCTCCTTGTTGGCACGTGGCCCGGCCACTCGGCATCAACACAACGTGGCCGCGATTTCTCGCGGAACGGACGCACGAGCGTGCAACCCTGATGAGCGATGCGTCGTGGATTTTTCACGATCGATGCGTCGAGACACAGCGGAAATAGAACAACGCAGCAATCCACACGAAGATATAATGACGGGAAATGCTGCGATGATACGTAGACAGAGAGAAAGAGCTCTAGACACACGGAGGCAGACACAGAGAGCTCGAGACACGGAGAGACACGAAGACACCAAGGGAGGACGAACAGACAGCGATAGACTCGCAGAGACAAAACCACAGAGACACACATGGAGACAGAAAGAGAGACAACAAGACACATAGACACGCAGGGATACACACACACAACAAGACACATAGACACACAGGGATACACACACAACAAGACACATAGACACGCAGGGATACACACACACAACAAGACACATAGACACACAGGGACACACACAAACACAACAAGACACATAGACAAAGATCCCCCATATAGCCTTAACAGACTGTAGGGGCAAGTGCTGTTAGCGACACATAGACACACAGGGATACACACACACAACAAGACACATAGACACACACAGGGATACACACACACACAAGACACATAGACACACAGGGACACACACAAACACAACAAGACACATAGACACACAGGGACACACACAAACACAACAAGACACATAGACACAGGGATACACACACACACAAGACACATAGACACACAGGGACACACACAAACACAACAAGACACATAGACAAAGACAAAGATCCCCCATATAGCCTTAACAGACTGTAGGGGCAAGTGCTGTTAGCGACACATAGACACGCAGGGGCAAGTGCTGTTAGCGACACACAGACACACAGGGACACACACACAACAAGACACATAGACACACAGACACACACACAACAAGACACATTGACACACAGGAACACAACAAGACACATAGACACACAGGGACACACACACAAGACAGAGAGACACGCAGAGACACACACACAACAAGACACATACACACAAACAACAAGACACATAGACACACACACACAACAAGACACATATACACACAGGGACACACACAACAAGACACAGGGACACACAGACACACATAACAAGACACAGAGACACACAGGGACACAACCATACACAGAGACACACAGGGACACACACAACAAGACACACGGACACACACAACAAGACACACACACATAACAAGACACAGAGACACACAGGGACACAACAATACACAGAGACACGCAGGGACACACACACAAGACACATACACACAGGGACACACACAACAAGACACACGGACACACACAACAAGACACATAGACACACAGGGACACACACAACAAGACACATAGACACACAGGTACACACACACAACAACAAGACACAGAGACACACAGGGATACACACACACAACAAGACACATAGACACACAGGTACACACACACACACAACAAGACACAGAGACACACAGGGATACACACACACAACAAGACACAGAGACACACAGGGATACACACAACAATACACAGAGACAAACACAGGGACACAACAATACACAGAGACACACAGGGACACACACACACACAACAATACACAGAGACACGCAGGGACACACACACACACACAACAATACACAGGGACACACAGGGACACACACACACAACAATACACAGAAACACACAGGGACACAACAAGACACATAGACACACAGGGACACACACACAACAATACACAGAGACACACAGGGACACAACAATACACAGAGACACGCAGGGAGACACACACATAACAATACACAGACACACACAGGGACACACACAACAAGACACATAGACACATAGACACACACACACAACAATACACAGACACACACAGGGACACACACAACAATACACAGAGACACGCAGGGAGACCGCTGCACGCACCTCGCGGCCGGTAGCCGAACGTCCTCCTTGGCTCCACACCGCCGGGGTCAAATCCTCCCCCTGCTCCCCCTCCTCTTCCTCCTCCTCCTCCCCCCGCGGGCAACCCCCGCTCCTGGGCGCGAACCTCTCCCGCGCCTCCGGCCTCCCTTCTCGGCGGCACCACGAACGGGATCGGCCGCTCCATGGAGCCGCTGTCATAGAGCCACGCGCGCCCGGCTCCCGTTATTCCCGCAGCTCGCGACGCCTCGGAGTGAGTGGTTTGGGAGGGTGAGTGTGTGGGTGGGTGGGTGAGTGGGTGGGTGAGTGTGTGGGTGTGTGGGTGGGTGAGTGTGTGGGTGGGTGAGTGGGTGAGTGTGTGGGTGGGTGAGTGTGTGGGTGGGTGAGTGGGTGAGTGTGTGGGTGGGTGAGTGTGTGGGTGAGTGTGTGGGTGGGTGGGTGAGTGTGTGGGTAGGTGGGTGAGTATGTGGGTGGGTGAGTGGGTGAGTGTGTGGGTGGGTGAGTGTGTGGGTGGGTGAATGGGTGAGTGTGTGGGTGGGTGACCGTGAGTGTGTGGGTGGGTGAGTGTGTGGCTGGGTGAGTGTGTGGGTGGGTGAGTGGGTGGGTGAGTGTGTGGGTAGGTGAGCAGTGAGTGAGTGTGTGAGTGTGTGGGTGGGTGAGCGTGAGTGAGTGTGTGGGTGACCGTGAGTGTGTGGGTGTGTGGGTGGGTGTGTGGGTGGGTGAGTGTGTGTGTGAGTGAGTGTGTGGGTGAGTGTGTGGGTTGGTGAGCAGTGAGTGTGTGGGTGGGTGTGTGGGTGAGTGTGTGGGTGGGTGAGTGGGTGGGTGAGTGTGAGTGTGTGCAGTGTTGAGCGCACGCGCGCGCGAGGTATGGAAAACGAGCGCGTGCCGTGCTGTGTGTCTGCGTGTTTAGCCGGTGGGCAGATGAAGTGGTGTTATTATTGCGATCTGTCGTAATTTCCTAAAGGGGCGTTCGCGCGCAGCGACGAGTGACAGTGGGCATGGCAAATGTCGGTGGAGGAAGAGGAGGAGGAGGAGAGGGAGGGGGGTAGGAGCTTGGCAGAGAGAAAGAGAGAGCGGGGAGGGTGGGTGGTTGGGTGGGGGGGCGAGAAGCGGCATGGAGGCAGCAGCAGCAGCAGCACGAGAGGAATGTTTGCTCGAGATTGTTGAGACGCATCGAGCGCGACCGCGTGCTGTGCTCGTGTCAGCTGTTGTCTCGGCGCGTCGTGGCCGAGCGCGCAACGAGAGACATCTCTCACGCATCGGTGCCTCGTGTTTGCTGTAAGAATTTACCGGTTCGCGCTCGCTCGCTCACTCGCTCGCTCTCCGTCTCGCTCTTTCTTTTTTGCTGACTTTGTTTTGGTCGAACAAATAAAAAAAAGGAGTACGATAATCCCACACTACCGCTTGAAACGTATCCTGAAATAGCATTTTCTGAACGAGGTTTGTACGTACGTACGTACGCATGTGTTGAACTTCTTTCGCACCCTACCGTGCTGATCGCAGGGTATCAGGGGTTGTGAAGGTAACGCGAATGCGTAAAACTCTTCACGGATCGGCGCAGGTCGCTTTGACGCGAGCGCGGTTTGTGGATTTGATTGAGCGAGGGATTCCCACAACGGGTGTTGGATTTTTTTTTCACGAATGCCGACAGAGAACGAGAGAGCGAGCCTGCGAGTTCCTCTACCCACCCCTCCACCCCCACCGCACGCTACTGCGACTGTCGTCAGTGTGCAGGTTGCTGGTGGCTCGGGAGAGACATCAACAGCCTGCAGCCCACGTGGCTGGTGGCTGCAGATACTCCCACCACCTTGTGCCACTCGTCAATCTAAACTCAACTATTTTTTTTTTTTTTTTACCAGCTTGATAGATCTATTTTTTTTCAGAAGCGACCTGGCTATCACAAATGATAGCTCGACGATGTTGGCTTATCATCACGTTGCGATGTATAGCAGCCAAACTTACTCTAAACGCGCGATGTTGATTCGAAATGTGGAGAGGAAAACCGGATGACCCGGAGGAAAAAAAATCCACGCGGGGATAGAGAGAGAGACGCGCAAACTCCAAATATACAGCAGCAGGCGTCAGGGTCGGGATCGAACCCACGACCTCCTGTAGACCAGGCGAGGTAGTTAACATCTCCTAGCCACCGTGATTATGATGAGAGAGAGACGCGCAAACTCCAAATATACAGCAGGCATCAGGGTCGGGATCGAACCCACGACCTCCTGTATACCAGGCGAGGTAGTTAACATCTCCTAGCCACCGTGATTATGATGAGAGAGAGACGCGCAAACTCCAAATATACAGCAGGCGTCAGGGTCGGGATCGAACCCACGACCTCCTGTATACCAGGCGAGGTAGTTAACATCTCCTAGCCACCGTGATTCACAGATTTTTGTGCTGGGAACTGTCGCTTGTTTCCCCTCTTTTAGGGAAGTGTTATTGAGCAGTTTGCTGAGATGTTGTACGTGTTGTTGTCTTTTTTAAACTCATGCACCACTGAGAACGCAGCATCACATACAGTACAATTGTAATACATAATAATAATAATACAAATTATCCTCTCAAGATGACACCGTCTCTCCCGACCCCGGGGTTC
Organism: Petromyzon marinus; assembly: GCF_048934315.1. Lineage (NCBI taxonomy): Eukaryota > Metazoa > Chordata > Hyperoartia > Petromyzontiformes > Petromyzontidae > Petromyzon > Petromyzon marinus. The sequence goes on from NC_133674.1 coordinate 6,721,717, forward strand.
CTGAGATTTAAACCGAGCCATTTCCTGTCCCCGTCCCTGCGAGTGTCTCTCTCTTCCTGTCCTGTTTGTTCGATCAGGGAGGGCCCCACAATCGCCAGTCCATCTCTCTCTCTCTGTGTCTCTCTGAGTTATGAGACAGTAGCCCCAGCTCCCTCTGTAGACCCCCACCTATCATGGAGCATAAACCATCATCAAGCCAACTCCGGTCATCTTCGCAACATCAGCAGCGGCCGCTTTTGGCTGCGAGCCGTCGAACAAAACGGTCACCGCATCGCGCGGCGTTTTTAGACGCGCTTCATGTGCCCGTCCGGAACGCTCTTCCTTCCGACGTTAGGAAGCCACTGGGAGTTACGCACTGATAAATTAATCTAGATTGAACATTAATTTATATTAGAACTGCTTTTCGTGTTTCGTTTGTTGTCCTTCCCGCGCACCTCCGATTAGCGCTGTTGGCTACGTACGGTGCGTAAGAAGTTCAACGTACATTCATGCACACGTCACGTGTTCTCGTGTAGATGTTTATATCGAGCGCCTTCGCTCAAGGCACCCAATGGCGTAGCTTACAGCGCAGTGACACCCAATGTAATGATGTCGTTGACGGGGGGCGTGCTACAAGGATTGAGGAATGAGTGACAGCAGCGATCGAGGGGTGTTTGGGGATCACGAAAGGGTTCGAGGGGAGGGACGGGAAGGAGTGACGGGGCGAGGGGAGACTTTAAGAGAGGAACGGGAGCAGGTTGAGGAGGTGGGGACTGCTTAATACTGTAGTCATCTTGGGCGAAATGAACGTCGCTAATTAGAATCCAGATCAGTCGAGCGCACGTTTGGCTCGCTCTGTGCGGGATCGGTTCGTGCCGTTCCGCTTCTGTGTATATGCGGCTAACATATGTCTACCGAAAGTCGCTCTATGTGGTTTGAATTCACTCTACATGCGGCTATGCGGTTGGACGGGACGCAACATTGTGTGCGTGCTGTAAGGTCGTGTTACTGACGAATGTGTTGAGTTTCTGAGCATCGCTTAGGATGGGCGTAGTGTTAGTGCCTTTACGCCAATGATTCCTGCCCCCCAAGCCAGCCTACAGCGTTCCGGACAACATCTAGTGAGAGACGAATCCCCGGAATCGCACGCACAGTGACACTCGCGTATCGTGCGCGTGGCAGGTGGAGTGGTCGCGCAGCGATGAACGCACTGTGCTGTGAACTCTGCGACCTCGGTTCCATCGATTCCCCAGACACGGATATCGTCAGTGGCGAGTAATGTCTGAATCAGTCCTCGTCTCCCACCACCTCCGCCAACCCGCACTGACCAGCGTGCCGAAGTGTGGTCCAACAATCCCCATGGACAAACTTCGGCACGGGGTGGCCTTCATCCAGCAGTGGATTTGCAAAGTGCCGTACACTGTAGTGTTCACGATAGTGTACACACCAAAGTGTTAAGCATTCCCTGGGTGCCACAGCGGCAAGATGATAACTACCTCGACACGTGTACAAGGAGGTCGTTGGTTCGATTCCGACCCTCACGCCGCCTGTATATTTGGAGTTTGCGTGTCTCTCTCTCCCCGTGTCTCTCTCTCTTCCCGTGTCTCTCTCTCTCCCCGTGTCTCTCTCTCCCCGTGTCTCTCTCTCTCTCCCCGTGTCGTCTCTCTCTCCCCGTGTCTCTCTCTCTCCCCGTCTCTCTCTCTCTCCCCGTCTCTCTCTCTCCCCGTGTCTCTCTCTCCCCGTCTCTCTCTCTCCCCGTGTCTCTCTCTTTTATTTTATGCTTTGCTTTATGTAACCCCCCCCCCCCCTTTTAAATAAAAGACCCAACAGAATATTTTTTTTCTGCTCTCCTTACCCCTTCCCTCTCTCTCTACCTCCCTCTCTGCCCCCCTCTCTCTCTGCCCCCTCTCTTCCTACTCCATTTCGCTCTCTCTCACTCACTCTCTTTTTTATAACTACGACAAGTGCTGCATCTGCACGTAGCCCTTCCCACAGTCAAACGGCCTCCGACGGGTAGCTTTTATCTCTCTCTCCGTGTATCTCTCTCTCCCCGTGTCTCTCTCTCTCTCCCCGTGTCTCTCTCTCCCCGTGTCTCTCTCTCCCCGTGTCTCTCTCTCCCCGTGTCGTGTCTCTCTCTCTCTCCCCGTGTCTCTCTCTCCCCGTGTCTCTCTCCCCGTGTCGTCTCTCTCTCTCTCTCCCCGTGTCTCTCTCTCTCTCTCTCCCCGTGTCTCTCTCTCTCTCTCTCCCCGTCTCTCTCTCTCTCCGTCTCTCTCTCTCTCTCCCCGTGGTCGTGTGGATTTTTCTCCGGGTCCTCGGGATTTTCCCTCCGCATTTAAAATCGACATCACTCGTTTAGAGTATTTGGATGCAAAATGTAGCAATCATTGGAAGGACGTTGATCAACCAGGTAAAGTGTCAACTGTTGTGTTGGCCGACTCTCTGAGTTGCATTACATTTCTAAGTTTTATATTTTTTATTTTTCTCACCCTGTCCCCTCTTTGAATGTCACCCCCACCCTCTCGCCCGTTACGACAGCCCCCCCTCGGATTAGCCGAGGTATACCGAGCCCTGCGATCTTACATTGACTTGCAAATTCCATCTCCAGCCCCGCCCACTTACCCTTGGGTTGTACCCATCTCAGACCTATATCACCTTTGTCTGCAGTAGCTCTCTCGCTACATTTCTTCCTGCCTCAGCAGTCCGCCTGCTGTATTGTTTCACTTGGAGACGTGTTGCGATCGAAACGTCGTGTTCTATTATTATGTTTTCTATCTACGGGACTTTTATCGAAAGCACCCGAGAGTATGAACAAAATAGTTGAGTTTAGTCACAGCTTGGCGATGTACACGGACGTGAATGGAATGGGGGAATGTTGGCTGGGTTTAGACTGTGCTGAAGGTTATCAGCGAGGCGTGGCCTGGTTGAACCAATGCCACGGGATGCCTCGATCCTATCTTGCCTTGAGTCAATCCATTAACCATGTGAGACGCAGACATTGCATTTCATCCCTGGTAGGAAATGCAAACACTCTTGTCAAATTATATCCGGAAACTGGGCAGGAATGTGTTTTGCTGGCCGCTCCGTGCTGATGAAAATCAGATAAGTCTCAAATGAACTATCAAATGTGTTTTGTATGTTACGAGTTTAAGGCCTACTGACGGTTACAGCTCTTTTTCAGAAGCGACCTGGCCACCACAGATGACAGCTCAACGAAGTGGCGTATCGTCATGTGGAAATGTATAGCAGTCAAACACTCTAAACGTATGATGTTGAATCTAAAATACGGAGAAAAATCCACGCGACCACGGGGAGGACCTGCAACATTCAAATATATAGGCGGCGGCAGAGTCGGGATCAAACCCACGACCTTCCTGTACACCATTCGAGGTAGTTAACATCTCGCCACGAAACCAGCCTGCTTAAATATACAGTGCCGAAAAATATTGGTGAAGAAGGCTCCTCGGCTGATGGATTGGTGATGATGTTTGATATTGTGTGTGGGCGAGACGGGAACTTTCTCAATAATTATAAAAGGGTTTTTTTATTGCTGGAATTTAACCTTGAGATACACTGATCAATTGCTTTGAGCAAATGTCACTTACAGACACTTAAGTCTACTCCTGCCACCCCAGGCATTGTCTTACGGCTCACAAAACGTCGTCTTGAAGGGCGTTATTCCAGCCCGGTCGGCGACACGGACAAATAATTCCCCCACCCGGCATACAAACAACAAAAGCTGCCCCGTATAGCCTCAACAGGCTGTTGGGGCAAGTGTTGTTAGCGAGCACCTATGAAGGCCGGTGTGGTACACGAGGGGGTGGGTGGCCAACACCACGCCCGACCGCCTTTGTCTCCCCCAGTGGGCGATGTCTTTACACACCACTTCTATAACCTCCGAAATAGCACGTTCGGCTACATACGGTGCGAAAGAAGTTCAACATTACAGTCGGAAAAGGCGACCGGGAAAAATGATTCGGCGAGACATTAAAGCCACGGGCATAGAATCGTGGGCGGCGGTGGCGGTGGCGAGAGGGCGAATGCATTGCGACAGAAATCGTGCGGTCGAGTTAGAGTTGTGAGTGCGGGGGGGGGGGAGTGCGCCCGGGACCCCTCTCACTGTGAGTGGGGGGCTGGACGCTGCCACCCATTACTGCCGCTGCTGCTGCTCGTGGTCATCACGGGGGTCGCGGCGTCCCCGCTCGTAGGGGTCGAGGGGGCCCGGAGAATCACGGCGGTGCCCCGCGGCGACCCCCTCTCATCCAGCTCCTCGTAGCGCGACGTGGGGCCCAGCAGCGGTAGCGCCGCGTAGCAGCAGCAGCAGCTGTTGTTGCTGCTGCTGCTGCTGTCTGCCGTGCGAGTTGACCACCACCCGCTGGGCTCGCTCGATCCTACTGTCCGGTGCGGGGAGAGGTCGAGGCGGGGAGAGGTATGGAGCGGTGGTGGTTGTGGTGGCGGTGGTGTTTGTGAAGTTGGTGGTAGTGGATGTGGTGGTGGTGGTGGAGGTAGGGGTGACGGTTGTGGGTTTTTTTTAAGTGGGGGTGGTGGTAATGGATGTGATGGTGGTGGTCGTGGTTGTTGTGATGGTGGTGATGATGGGGAGCGGTGTAGTGGTTAGCGCACTGCGCTACAGACCTGGCGACAGGAGTTCAATTCCGGCTCACGACCAACAACAGTGGTGAATATTCTAATCGGTCCGGAGCCCTCCCTTGGATTGACTCAGCCTTAAATGAGCACCTGGTGCGGTGTGTAAACATCAGTACTGGGGAGACAAAGGCGGCCGGGCGTGGTGTTGGCCATCCAACCCCTTGTGTTCCATGCCTGCCATCATAGGTGATCGCTGACAGCACTTGGCCCAAAACATATGTTGAGGCTATACGGGGGATCTTTGGCAGTAGCGGGAGTTGTAGTGGTGTTATTTCAATTTATATAATTTAGCTAATCTGGTAAATATCACCATGAAAAATGCAAAACCGTGCATTTATTGCAACGTCATCAACATAATACGTAATAAGAAACAAGATACAAGAAGCTTAAATGTAATAATAAGGTTTTTCCCCTTTTTTCTGGCAACAAAGCTGAAACCTTTTTACAATGATTCATGTTGCTGCATCAACCACAATACCTGCAGTCAAAATGCAAACAAAAAACACACACTATGATACTATATGATGCACTGTCCTTGAAACTGATTGATCCACACCAAGGGACGGCTTTCTTTTGAGCCTCGACCCAATTGGTGCTCGACCAGGTGACGCCAAAAGCAACCAAATGTGTAAGATCTCGTGCGCCGTTTGCTCTATGGAGCGGTGGCACAGTGGTTAGCGCACTGTGCCATGAACCTCACGACCTTGAGTTCGATTCCCGGCCACGGCTAACATCAGTGGCGAGTGATATCTGAACCGGGTCCTGTCCCTACTTTCACCACAATTCACTGACCAGCGAAGTATGGTCAAACAATCCCCATGACCAACTTGGAGCGGGTGGAGGACTTCATCCAGCAGTCGGTTAACAAAAGACTGTAAATTATCATTACAATACAACGTGATAAGTTATCATTAATTACTGCGGACTGTTTAGTGACCTTATCCGATGATGATGATGATGTCCTACACTACCAGTGACATGAATTGTTGGGTTCACTATAACACGAACACGAGATCCTGGGTCCTGGCATCTGGAATATTTACCATCGAGTGATTTAGCCACTGAACCGCGTTGTTGTCCAGGGATAGGGTTCGATCCCTGGAGCCGGCGAGCCACGCCCGAATATCGCGTCCTGTCACACGACTCGCTTCGTCTGTTACATCAATCGCGAGGAGGTTGGAGCGGGGGGGGGTCTATAAATACCCGAGCAATGAACATTGTTGCGGTGTTCCGCTTCGTAGCCGAGGACACGAAGGTGGTGTGGGGTTGGGGGAGGATTAGCGCACACGCATACCTTGTAGATAAAATACTTTTACATGTAAAACGTAATAAAGTTATAGCTCGATGTAGTTTTACTGATGTTAATGACGATAATACTTTGTTATCCTTGCAGCAAAATCCGATGAGCACGGTTGGCTACGTACGGTGCAAAATAAGTTCAACATCCATATTGCACCGCCGCAGCACGGCATCCACTCGTCGCTCTTGTGGAGAGAGAGAGAGAGAGGACGACTCAGAGAGAGAGGACGACTCAGAGAGGACCTAGAGAGAGGGGACGACTCAGAGAGGATGACTCAGAGAGAGAGGACTCAGAGAGAGAGGACGACTCAGAGAGGACGACTCAGAGAGAGGGGGCGACTCAGAGAGGACGACTCAGAGAGGATGACTCAGAGAGGACGACTCAGAGAGAACGACTCAGAGAGGACGACTCAGAGAGAGGACGACTCAGAGAGGACGACTCAGAGAGAGGGGGCGACTCAGAGAGGACGACTCAGAGAGGATGACTCAGAGAGGACGACTCAGAGAGGATGACTCAGAGAGGGGGGGCGACTCAGAGAGGACGACTCAGAGAGGACGACTCAGAGAGGACGACTCAGAGAGGATGAATCAGAGGGGGGGGACGACTCAGAGAGGACGACTCAGAGAGGATGACTCAGAGAGGACGACTCAGAGAGGATGACTCAGAGAGAGGGGACGACTCAGAGAGGATGACTCAGAGAGGACGACTCAGAGAGGACGACTCAGAGAGGATGACTCAGAGAGGATTACTCAGAGAGAGGGGACGACTCAGAGAGGACAACTCAGAGAGGACGACTCAGAGAGGACGACTCAGAGAGGATGACTCAGAGAGGATGACTCAGAGAGAGGACGACTCAGAGAGGACGACTCAGAGAGGATGACTCAGAGAGGACGACGCAGAGAGGACGACTCAGAGAGGACGACTCAGAGAGGACGACTCAGAGAGGATGACTCAGAGAGGACGACTCAGAGAGAACGACTCAGAGAGGACGACTCAGAGAGAGGACGACTCAGAGAGGACGACTCAGAGAGAGGGGGCGACTCAGAGAGGACGACTCAGAGAGGATGACTCAGAGAGGACGACTCAGAGAGGATGACTCAGAGAGGGGGGGCGACTCAGAGAGGACGACTCAGAGAGGACGACTCAGAGAGGACGACTCAGAGAGGATGACTCAGAGGGGGGGACGACTCAGAGAGGACGACTCAGAGAGGATGACTCAGAGAGGACGACTCAGAGAGGATGACTCAGAGAGAGGGGACGACTCAGAGAGGATGACTCAGAGAGGACGACTCAGAGAGGACGACTCAGAGAGGACGACTCAGAGAGGATGACTCAGAGAGGATTACTCAGAGAGAGGGGACGACTCAGAGAGGACAACTCAGAGAGGACGACTCAGAGAGGACGACTCAGAAAGGATGACTCAGAGAGGATGACTCAGAGAGAGGACGACTCAGAGAGGACGACTCAGAGGGGATGACTCAGAGAGGACGACTCAGAGAGGACGACTCAGAGAGGACGACTCAGAGAGGATGACTCAGAGAGAGGGGACGACTCAGAGAGGACAACTCAGAGAGGACGACTCAGAGAGGACGACTCAGAGAGGACGACTCATAGAGAGGGGGCGACTCAGAGAGGACGACTCAGAGAGGACGACTCAGAGAGGATGACTCAGAGAGGGGGGACGACTCAGAGAGGACGACTCAGAGAGGACGACTCAGAGAGGATGACTCAGAGAGGGGGGACGACTCAGAGAGGACGACTCAGGGAGGACGACTCAGAGAGAGGGGGCGACTCAGAGAGGACAACTCAGAGAGAGGGGGCGACTCAGAGAGGACGACTCAGAGAGGATGACTCAGAGAGAGGGGGCGACTCAGAGAAGACGACTCAGAGAGGACGACTCAGAGAGGACGACTCAGAGAGGACAACTCAGAGAGGACGACTCAGAGAGGACGACTCAGAGAGGATGACTCAGAGAGAGAGAACGACTCAGAGAGGACGACTCAGGGAAGATGACTCAGAGAGGACGACTCAGAGAGGAGGCGACTCAGAGAGGGCGACTCAGAGAGGACGACTCAGTGAGAGGACGACTCAGAGAGGACGACTCAGAGAGGACGACTCAGAGAGGACGACTCAGAGAGAGGGGACATCTCAGAGAGGACGACTCAGAGAGAAGGCGACTCAGAGAGGGCGACTCAGAGAGGGCGACTCAGAGAGGACGACTCAGAGAGGATGACTCAGAGAGGATGACTCAGAGAGAGGGGACGACTCAGAGAGGACGACTCAGAGAGAGGACGACTCAGAGAGGTAGTGTAGCGGTTAGCGCGCTGCGCTACAAACCTGGCAACCCGGGTTCGATTCCCGCTCACGGCCGTCAGCAGTGACGATTATCTGAACCGGTCCTGGGCCTCCCCTAGGTCGACTCAGCCTCAAATGAGTACCTGGTGCGGTGTGTAAAACATCGCCACTGGGGAGACAAAGGCGGCCGGGCGTGGTTGCTGCCCACCCACCCCCTCGTGTACCGTGCCGGCCTTCATAGGTGCTCGCTAAAAGCACTTGCCCCTACAGTCTGTCAAGGCTATACGGGGGATGTTTTATGCGTGTGTGTGTGTGTTGAATTTCGTTTGCACCGTACGTAGCCACGCGTGCGAATCGGAGGAGAGCGGGAGAGGAGGAGAAACCGAAGACTCGCACAGCACAGCAGGCGGCTGCGAGCCGTGTGAGTGGTTCTCACACCACCGGGCTTGCAATCCAGAGGCCGACCGGTTCGGAACTCGCCGTCTCTCTGTCCAGCCTTGCCCGGCTCTGGGTTCACCAGAATCACAATCTCTATTGCGCCTGGGACGAGGTCTCGTGCGCTTGTGAAGCTCTTGCGATGGACTCTCCGCTCACCGCCGGTCTTGTCGGGAGTCGACGGCGCGTCACTGAAGAGCCGTGATCGCCGTGGGGGAACGCGGCGATCACGGCACGCGGGCAGCTTGGGAGTCAGCGCTGCCACGGATCATCGCGTCTCGCCAAACCGTGGTGGGTGGGTGAGTGGGTGGGGGTCTGTACCTGACATGAATCCTCCCCGGCTCGGATGAAGAAGAACCGTGGTTCTTCTCTTCTCTCTGCTTGGTCCGGGCGAGTGTCTTTGCGCGCGTTCCTCTGTGCCTGAAGATCGGTCACTGTGCTCGTGACGCTGCTACCCAGCTCTATTTATTGACTCGGAGATGAACGATCGCCCACCCCCCTTCCACCTCCTCCTCCTCCTCGTTCTCCGTTTGGCGACTCTATCCTTGTCGTGTGAACGGCTCTTTGCTCATCGATGGCAAAACAAAACAAAAGCTTTGGCTCGCGCAAAAATACAAAAAACGTCGGACACTTTTGACTGAGCGCGCGCGCGCGTGCGAGTGAGTGAGTGAACTTTGTCGACTCGACATGCGTGCTGTTAAAACTCGCGTCTTGTTGTTGTGGTTGTGGTGGTTGTTGTGGTTGTGGTTGTTGTTGTGTTCAGTTTGTTCTCCCTTCCCCCGCACCTCCGATTAGCACGGTTGGCTACGTACGGTGCGAAAGAAGTTCAACATCCATACACCGTGTGCTCGTGTGTGTACCAGCACGAGTGTGTGTCTCAGAGCGTTCGTGTGCTGTGGCGTGGGGAGCGGTGGTGCAGCGGTTAGCGCTACGCTGCGCTACGAACCCGGCGACCCGAGTTCGATTCCCGCTCACGGCCAACACCACAGTGACGATTATCTGGACAGGTCTTGGGCCTCCCCTAAGTCGGCTCAGCCTTTAAATTATCACCTGGGGCGGTGTGTAAACATCGCTACTGGGGAGACAAAGGCGGCCGGGCGTGGCCCTGGCCACCCACCCCGCCTCGTGTGCCGTAGCGGCCTTCGTACGGCACTCGCCCCAACGGTCTGTCGAGGCTGTACGGGGGATCTGTGTCTTTGTTATGCACCAGTTGTGAGCTTTACAGTCGCCGTCATCTGCCGCGGTTCCCGAGACACGTGGAGCGTGCTGCTGATAAATAAATAAATAATGCGACACCTCCGATGTCTGGCGGAGATGATCACCCGCCCCCCATCACCCCCCCCCCATCACCCATCACCCCCACCCCTGTCGCCCCCATCACCCCCCCGCTCCCCATCACCCCCCCCCTGTCGCCCCCATCACCCCCCCTGTCGCCCCCATCACCCCCCCCTGTCTCCCCATCACCCCCGTCCCCATCACCCCCCTGTCTCCCCCATCACCCCCCCCGCTCCCCATCACCCCCCCCCCCCCCCCACGTCTGAACGCGTTACCACCACAGCTGCCATTAACTTCACTGCTCATTGATGTATCTGTATCAAATGAGCAACGTGCAAACTTGAGGAGTTTGTCAAACAATGGACTATACATGAACCGATATCATTAACATAAGAAATGTTACATCCACAAACATTGTGGGGGGTGGTTTTTTTGTTTTGCTTAATTCGATTATTAATACCGCACTGTATATATAAGGAGGTGTTTTGGTTCGGTGTGGCAGGAACTCAGAGATGACCGGAGAGAACCCATCACACAGGAAGTTTCACAAATCATTGCGTGGTCCACTAACCCTCGCCTCTCATGCTGCTGGATCACACACGCGCGTTACCATCGCGGTGCGTCTCTGCTACGTACTTACAACACATTCATCAATAACAATGCGAACTTAAATGGGGGGGGGGGGTGGATTTTTTGTCATATATAATGGGAGACGTTTCGGGCAATGGTCCTGCATGATAGAAAGGGCCGGCGAGAAAGAGTTGATAACAAGATAACTCCTCTTAATTTTTTCTTTGTAAGGCCACGGTGTTATTCGAGAATGTGATTAATTGTTTTTGTGTTAATTGCTCTATTAAAGCAGCAGCAGCAACAGCAGCGCCATACTCAGTTGTATGTAGAGTCCAGTACATGTCGTACGTACTCTGCAGTAAATGTTGTATGTAGAGTTGAGTACACGTACCCGTCAACCTCTTATCAGACCAACTCAGACCTTATTCGTCACCCCGTGTCCTTATAAATCTCCACGTTCATCCTACAAAGTCCCATCACATGAGAGAAACACAAACACATTTAAACCGAATTTTGCCTCAATTTCCCTGCACAAGAATAGGGTAACCCATATGTATATACACGACAGTACATGTATATACACTACAGTACACGTTGTATGTACACTACATCACATGTATATACACTACATCACATGTTGTATATACACTACATTACGTGTTGTATGTACACTACATCACGTGTTGTATGTACACTACATCACGTGTTGTATGTACACTACATCACGTGTTGTATATACACTACATCACATGTTGTATGTACACTACATCACATGTTGTATGTACACTACATCACGTGTTGTATGTACACATCACGTGTTGTATGTACACTACATCAGGTGTTGTATGTACACTACATCACGTGTTGTATGTACACTACATCACGTGTTGTATGTACACTACATCACGTGTTGTATGTACACTACATCACATGTTGTATATACACTACATCACGTGTTGTATGTACACTACATCACATGTTGTATGTACACTACATCACACGTTGTATGTACACTACATCACGTGTTGTATATACACTACATCACGTGTTGTATGTACACTACATCACGTGTTGTATGTACACTACATCACGTGTTGTATGTACACTACATCACGTGTTGTATGTACACTACATCACGTGTTGTATGTACACTACATCACGTGTTGTATGTACACTACATCACGTGTTGTATGTACACTACATCACATGTTGTATATACACTACATCACGTGTTGTATGTACACTACATCACATGTTGTATGTACACTACATCACACGTTGTATGTACACTACATCACGTGTTGTATGTACACTACATCACGTGTTGTATGTACACTACATCACGTGTTGTATGTACACTACATCACGTGTTGTATGTACACTACATCACGTGTTGTATGTACACTACATCACGTGTTGCATGTACACTACATCACGTGTTGTATGTACACTACATCACGTGTTGTATGTACACTACATCACGTGTTGTATGTACACTACATCACGTGTTGTATGTACACTACAGTACATGTATATACACTACATCACGTGTTGTATGTACACTACATCACGTGTTGTATGTACACTACATCACGTGTTGTATATACACTACATCACGTGTTGTATGTACACTACATCACATGTTGTATGTACACTACATCACATGTTGTATGTACACTACATCACATGTTGTATGTACACTACATCACGTGTTGTATGTACACATCACGTGTTGTATGTACACTACATCACGTGTTGTATGTACACTACATCACGTGTTGTATGTACACTACATCACGTGTTGTATGTACACTACATCACGTGTTGTATGTACACTACATCACGTGTTGTAAATGCACTACATCACGTGTTGTATGTACGCTACATCACGTGTTGCATGTACACTACATCACGTGTTGTATGTACACTACATCACGTGTTGTAAATACACTACATCACGTGTTGTATGTACACTACATCACGTGTTGTATGTACACTACATCACATGTTGTATGTCCACTACATCACGTGTTGTATGTACACTACATCACGTGTTGTATGTACACATCACGTGTTGTATGTCCACTACATCACGTGTTGTATATATACTACATCACGTGTTGTATATACACTACATCACGTGTTGTATGTACACTACATCACGTGTTGTATGTACACTACATCACGTGTTGTATGTCCACTACATCACGTGTTGTATATACGCTACATCACGTGTTGTATGTACGCTACATCACGTGTTGTATGTACGCTACATCACGTGTTGTATGTACGCTACATCACGTGTTGTATGTACGCTACATCACGTGTCGTATGTACGCTACATCACGTGTTGTATGTACACTACATCACGTGTTGTATGTCCACTACATCACGTGTTGTATATACACTACATCACGTGTTGTATATACACTACATCACGTGTTGTATGTACACTACATCACGTGTTGTATGTACACTACATCACGTGTTGTATATACACTACATCACGTGTTGTATATACACTACATCACGTGTTGTATATACACTACATCACGTGTTGCATGTACACTACATCACGTGTTGCATGTCCACTACATCACGTGTTGTATGTCCACTACATCACGTGTTGTATATACACTACATCACGTGTTGTATGTACACTACATCACGTGTTGTATGTACGCTACATCACGTGTTGTATGTACGCTACATCACGTGTTGTATGTACGCTACATCACGTGTTGTATGTACGCTACATCACGTGTTGTATGTACGCTACATCACATGTTGCATGTACACTACATGACGTGTTGCATGTACACTACATCACGTGTTGCATGTACACTACATCACGTGTTGCATGTACACTACATCACGTGTTGCATGTACACTACATCACGTGTTGTATATACACTACATCACGTGTTGTATGTCCACTACATCACGTGTTGTATATACACTACATCACGTGTAGCATGTACACTACATCACGTGTTGCATGTACGCTACATCACGTGTTGCATGTACGCTACATCACGTGTTGTATGTACGCTACATCACGTGTTGTATGTACGCTACATCACGTGTTGTATGTACGCTACATCACGTGTTGCATGTACGCTACATCACGTGTTGCATGTACGCTACATCACGTGTTGTATGTACACTACATCACATGTTGTATATACACTACATCACGTGTTGCATGTACACTACATCACGTGTTGCATGTACACTACATCACGTGTTGCATGTACACTACATCACGTGTTGCATGTACACTACATCACGTGTAGCATGTACACTACATCACGTGTTGCATGTACACTACATCACGTGTTGCATGTACACTACATCACGTGTTGCATGTACACTACATCACGTGTTGTATGTACACTACATCACGTGTTGTAAATGCACTACATCACGTGTTGTATGTACGCTACATCACGTGTTGCATGTACACTACATCACGTGTTGTATGTACACTACATCACGTGTTGTAAATACACTACATCACGTGTTGTATGTACACTACATCACGTGTTGTATGTACACTACATCACATGTTGTATGTCCACTACATCACGTGTTGTATGTACACTACATCACGTGTTGTATGTACACTACATCACGTGTTGTATGTACACATCACGTGTTGTATGTCCACTACATCACGTGTTGTATATACACTACATCACGTGTTGTATATACACTACATCACGTGTTGTATGTACACTACATCACGTGTTGTATGTACACTACATCACGTGTTGTATGTCCACTACATCACGTGTTGTATATACGCTACATCACGTGTTGTATGTACGCTACATCACGTGTTGTATGTACGCTACATCACGTGTTGTATGTACGCTACATCACGTGTTGTATGTACGCTACATCACGTGTTGTATGTACGCTACATCACGTGTTGCATGTACGCTACATCACGTGTTGTATGTACACTACATCACGTGTTGTATGTCCACTACATCACGTGTTGTATATACACTACATCACGTGTTGTATGTCCACTACATCACGTGTTGTATGTACACTACATCACGTGTTGTATGTACACTACATCACGTGTTGTATATACACTACATCACGTGTTGTATATACACTACATCACGTGTTGTATGTACACTACATCACGTGTTGCATGTACACTACATCACGTGTTGTATGTCCACTACATCACGTGTTGTATATACACTACATCACGTGTTGTATGTACACTACATCACGTGTTGTATGTACGCTACATCACGTGTTGTATGTACGCTACATCACGTGTTGTATGTACGCTACATCACGTGTTGTATGTACGCTACATCACGTGTTGTATGTACGCTACATCACGTGTTGCATGTACACTACATCACGTGTTGCATGTACACTACATGACGTGTTGCATGTACACTACATCACGTGTTGCATGTACACTACATCACGTGTTGCATGTACACTACATCACGTGTTGCATGTACACTACATCACGTGTTGTATATACACTACATCACGTGTTGTATGTCCACTACATCACGTGTTGTATATACACTACATCACGTGTAGCATGTACACTACATCACGTGTTGCATGTACGCTACATCACGTGTTGCATGTACGCTACATCACGTGTTGTATGTACGCTACATCACGTGTTGTATGTACGCTACATCACGTGTTGTATGTACGCTACATCACGTGTTGCATGTACGCTACATCACGTGTTGCATGTACGCTACATCACGTGTTGTATGTACACTACATCACATGTTGTATATACACTACATCACGTGTTGTATGTACACTACATCACGTGTTGCATGTACACTACATCACGTGTTGCATGTACACTACATCACGTGTTGCATGTACACTACATCACGTGTAGCATGTACACTACATCACGTGTTGCATGTACACTACATCACGTGTTGCATGTACACTACATCACGTGTTGCATGTACACTACATCACGTGTTGCATGTACACTACATCACGTGTTGCATGTACACTACATCACGTGTTGCATGTACACTACATCACGTGTTGCATGTACACTACATCACGTGATGCATGTACACTACATCACGTGATGCATGTACACTACATCACGTGTTGTATGTACACTACATCACGTGTTGTATGTACACTACATCACGTGTTGTATGTACACTACATCACGTGTTGTATGTACACTACATCACGTATTGTATATACACTACATCACGTGTAGTATGTACACTACATCACGTGTAGTATGTACACTACATCACGTGTTGTATGTACACTACATCACGTGTTGTATGTACACTACATCACGTGTTGTATGTACACTACATCACGTGTTGTATGTACACTACATCACGTGTTGTATGTACACTACATCACGTGTTGTATGTACACTACATCACGTGTTGTATGTACACTACATCACGTGTTGTATGTACACTACATCACGTGTTGTATGTACACTACATCACGTGTTGTATGTACACTACATCACGTGTTGTATGTACACTACATTACTCGTACGAATTCAGCACGGGTTCTGCGAGTCACGTGCACGACAATTAACGACACGTGCACAAGCAGCGGGCTGTAAACAACAACAACGACGACAACAACAACGACGATGATGACGACAACGACGATTTCGTGATTCCCATCAAGAACGCCTCGATCGGGGGGACCCAACGCGCAGTCCACAGGAGGCTTCGACACTGCCGGGGTCGCGCCACGAGAGGGCGCGCGCGCCCCACGTGGGGTGGGTGAGTCGCCCCGCGTGGGGTGGGTGAGTCGCCCCACGTGAGGTGGGTGAGTCGCCCCGCGTGGGGTGGGTGAGTCGCCCCGCGTGGGGTGGGTGAGTCGCCCCGCGTGGGGTGGGTGAGTCGCCCCACGTGGGGTGGGTGAGTCGCCCCACGTTGGGTGGGTAAGTCGCCCCACGTGGGGTGAGTCGCCCCACGTGGGGTGAGTCGCCCTTGGCGTGTCCTCGACCCCAGCGACTGTGGAGCCGGGGAGGCGTCGTCCAGGAGTCGGCCGTGCTCCTCCCCCCCCCCCCCCAGCAATGATGTGGGATTCCATGTGAGTCGTCTGGATGGGATCGCGAGCACGGGGGAGGGGAGGGGAGGGGGCGAGTAACACAGCGATCCTGCTGTGTCGTGTTCACCGCGTCGTGTTCACCGTATTATGTGCACCTTGTCGTGTTCACCACGCCAGTACATTGCGGCTCTTGAAATGTTGAGGGATTTTTGTTGTAACGAATTCGAAAGAAAAAATGTCTCTTCTTGTTGTTTTGGTGGCCGACCCTTGGGATAGAGCGTTGCCCCCTCGCACGCGCGGGTTTTCTCCGGGCGCTCGGGTTTACTCCCACACGTATACACACTCGTTAATTGGCCAACGACACCTTCATATGTGGAGGATCGCAGAGCTTGGATCATTGTCGGCACCGGGTTCCAGCGTGTGGCTGCTGCTGCCTTCCCGCTCGCCTGTGGTGATTCCTCCTCCTCGTGCCGCCGAGTCGTCCTCTCTCTAAGTCATCCCCTTGAGTCTTCCGTTCTCTATCTCTGAGTCGTCCTCTCTCTCTGAGTCGTCCTCTCTCTTTGAGTCGTCCTCTCTCTCTCTGAGTTGTCCTCTCTCTCTGAGTCGTCCTCTCTCTCTCTGAGTCGTCATCTCTCTCTCTGAGTCGTCCTCTCTCTGAGTCGTCATCTCTTTCTATCTGAGTCGTCCTCTCTCTCTGGGTCATCCTGTCTCTCTCTGAGTCGTCCTCTCTTTCTCTGAGTCGTCATCTCTCTCTGAGTCGTCCTCTCTCTCTCTGGGTCATCCTGTCTCTCTCTGAGTCGTCCTCTCTTTCTAAGTCGTCCTCTCTCCCTCTTTGAGTCGTCCTCTCTCTCTCTGAGTCGTCCTCTCTCTCTGAGTCGTCCTCTCTCTGTGTGACGTCCTCTCTCTCTGAGTCGTCCTCTCTCTCTCTGAGTCGTCATCTCTCTCTCTCTCTGAGTCGTCCTCTCTCTCTCTACGAGAGCGAGCGAACATTGTGCGACTGCGGCTCCCCACGAGTTCAGGTGATGATTATTTTATAGACGTAACCTTACTGGCAAAGGGCACACGTTTGTTTGGGTGCGCCTCACTTTCCAGAGAGTCTTATAATGGGCAGAGCGCGGTGAGATAAGTACGCGGTAATAACACACTTATTTTTGCAACGAGGGTTTATTGAATGCGGGCAAAGCTCGATCGGAAAAACAAACGCACATTAACACACGCGCGCGGCTGCACGGCGGCTCCGTCAATGTCCTCGTACACACGGTTAAGTATGGCTCAGGCTCATTCAGTTAAGGCAAGAATACAAATGATCGTATGTTGGGTGTTTCTTAGCAAAGAGAGTTGTGGACCCCGACGGCGGCGGCATCTACCACAGCACCTACTTCGTAAGGCTACGCGATGGCGCATGTGTGTGTGTGTCGCTCTCGAAGAGTCAGCGTGCTTCACTACTCTTCAGAGGAGCGGGCCACGTTCGCCGATAAGACGTCGTCGGTGCGATGGCCGCCACGAAAAAAACATTGTTGGGGTTGACAGCAGCACGATGATGAGGACGGCGATGATGATGATGGGGGGGTGCTGTCACTTTATTTTGTGTATTATCGGGGGCCGCACTGAAGGTCACCAGGGCCCGCTGGTAGCCCGTGGGAGCTTGCAACTAAGAACACTTCTATAGACTGCCCAATGCACACGACGCTACGCCACGACTTTATTTTTGTTTAACAATATTAATGAATAATTATTAACGTTCATACAGACAATTAGATATGTACAACGCGGAGGGGGTTTACAATGATACAAAGCGCTAGGAGGTCATTACATCAATACCCCACTCGTCACGATCCCTTCGAAACTCACCGTGTCCCCCACGTGTCAATAAGTTAAAACTGCAAAACGTGCCTAAAAAAAAAACACTTCCTTTTATTCCTACGTCATTATTTCTCGTTACCTCGCTGATCTGGTTAAGGAACAGAAACTATCATCACGCCAACTGCGGTCGACCTCACAGCAGCGGCGGATTCTGGCTCGGCCATCGGACAAAGGCGGTGGCCACCGGATCATCATCGCGCGGCACTTTCAGATACGATCCTGCGGCCGTCTGGAACGCTCTTCCCTCCGATGTTAGGAAGCCACCGGAGCTGTGATGCACTGTTAAATCATCTAGGTTAAAAACTCATTTATTTAGAACTGCGTTTTGTGTTTTTAGTTTTTTTTGTCCTCCTCCCGCACCTCCGATTGGCGCGGCTGGCTACGTACGGCGCGAAAGAAGTTCACCATACATCGATGACGTTACACGTGAGCCCTTACGAACGTTGGCTTCCGTGACGGGTCCCGAGCGGCAGTGCCGGTGCGGTTCGTTGCAGAGATTCGCGGTTCAGCTCCCAGCGGCCGCCCTAGTACATTAATACTGCGGGTGTAAAAACAGTAACAATATATACACGCGCGTCCGTTTGTCTGCTTCTACAGTGGACGTTAATATATTCCCATGATATCATTAGAAATGTAACAGGCCTGCACGCGAGCCGGCGTTTACGCGGTCCAAATTTGTCAAAGTTGTAAAAATAAAAATTAAGACCCATAAATGACTAAATTTACTCAATTGGAAAATGCATGGGAATATCCCTCCCCCACGGCCCCCACCTCCCTCACTGCGAACCTTAGCGAGGGCTCTGCTGGGCAAAGCGTCGCGAGGCTCCGTGAGGCTCTTCTGGGTGAATGAATGTTAAAAGGGGAACGGGGAGCGGACTCCACGTGACACTCCGCACCCACAGTTGCACGTGAATCGACAACCTGCGGGCTTTTTTGTTCAACCATCCACGAGCTAATCGCTTAATCAATGTCCGCGATCAGTTTAAGACTTACGGAGCGTGGCACTCTCATTATAGATATTTAAAAAAGAACCACATTAACGAGCCTTCATCAATCCACTGCTGGATGAAGGCCTGCCCTCGCGCCCGTGTGTCGGCCACGAGGAATCCCTTGACCGTGCATCACCAGGCCGGTGAGTGAGGGGTCTGGGTCAAGGTGAGGCTATGCCCAGGGCCCGTTCGATATCCCTCGCCACCGACATTAGCCGTGACCGAGAAGCGACCTAAACTCGGGGCATACCCGAGGGGTGAGCTGAGCACGGGTGAGTGAGTGAGTGAGTGTTTGGGGAAGCGGTAGTAGGCTAGCGGTTAGCGCGTTACACTGCGAACCCGGCGACCCGGGTTTGATTCTCGCTCACGGACAACATCGGTGACGATTATTTGAACCGGTCCTGGGCCTCCCCTAGGTCGACTCAGCCTAAAATGAGTACCTGGTGCGGTATGTAAACATCGCCACTGGGGAGACAAAGGCGGCCGGGCGTGGTGTTGGCCGCCCACCCCCTCGTGTGCTGTACCGGCCTTCATAGGCGCTTGCTAACAGAACTTGCCCCAACAGTCTGTTAAGGCTGTATGGAGGATCTTTGTTAGAGCGGGTTCAAATCCTAAACAGGGGGTCGGCCCTTCCATTCATTACTCCAGGGACGATAAGAATAAATATCACATTGTGGGAAATCAACAATGGTTGTGTCATTTGGAATAACTGCTGTAACACAGCAGATACGAGCTGCCCCATGCACCCGCCTAGAGCTGGCAACAACTTCAGATTTGTTAAAATGCTCTCAGGTAATTGCGAGTGGTGTAGGTTACTGAGCGTGCAGGCGGTGAAACTGCACTGGGACCCACGTATCAGGTCACGGTGACTAGGAGATGTTAACTACCTCGCCTGGTATACAGGAGGTCGTGGGTTCGATCCCAACCCTTGACGCTTGCTGTGTGTTTGGAGTTTGCGTGTCTCTCTCTTTCCCGTGATCGCGTGGATTTTTTCTCCGGGTCCTCCGGTTTTTGTTTTAATCCACATCGCGCATTTAGAGTCTCTGGCTACTGCTTTAAATCTCCACGTGGTGATAGGCAACTTGGTTGAGCTATCTTTTGGGGCCAGGTCTTTCCTGAAAAACAGCTACATAGCTCAGTGGGCCTTACCTGGTCAAACCAAAACAAGTTGTCTAGCTTTTTATAGATCAGAATAAAATTTTGATTTAAAGCTTTCGTGACTGCTGTAATTCATATTCTTAGCTCTTTCGGTAAAGTCACGTTGAAGGGAAACAATAAAATAATAAAGTATATATAAAACAATAAAAATTCTCACGACGTTTCGACCATAACACAAACGGTCGTCATCTGGTGTGTCGGTTTGCATTAATATATTTATTTTAAGCGGTGTGTTTATTTATTTATTTAAAAAAACCGTCAGCGCCACGCGCAGAGATTTGGCAGTTTATTTAGAAGGACTAGTCCATCTATGTTCTGAAAAGAGGAGGGGGGAGACGAAAATCAGTATTTAGAATGGAGGAAATCCAGGGCCCATGTCAGCAACGAGCCTTTATCTGTCCACTGCTGGATGGCTCGGAGCCCAGAGGGCGACCGGGCCTGGCTCTGCGTGTGTCAAGGGCTTTGGGTGCCTTGAGCTTCCAAGTGATCGTCGTTTTCCCCATCACTCGCGAGCACGGTGACTACAAGCGCTGCACGCGGACACGACGAGACGTAGACTACCACGCGGACATCAAAACCGACACGCACTCGCCTGCCCATTGGCCATATACATCGTGGGAAAATCAACAGCGGTTGACAAACAACACACATTTTTTTAAAATATATATTGTTTGTGGTTTAATAAAAGCTTCTCTAAGACGTTTTTGTTTGTTTGCGTGACTTATGGCACTGCGTGTCTGTGTTGTTTGTGTACGCGCTAGGCCTCAACGTGCACCTAGCCTGGCACAAGCGCCGTGGTGACATCACCGCCACTTTGTAGCGAATGGCGCTTGTTGTTGTACGCGCTGCCCTTCGAACCCGGCCACCCGAGTGAAATTGGCCCTCACCACCAAAGGCAGTGGTGATTATTCCAATCGGTCATGAGCCCTCCCTTGGGTTGACTCAGCTTCAAATGAGTACCTGGTGCGGTGTGTAAACATCGCCACTGGCGAGACAAAGGCGGCCGGGCGTGGTGTTGGCCTGGAACCCCCTCTTGTGCCGATCCGGCCTTCATAGGTGCTCGCTAACAGCACTTGCTCCAATAGTACTTTAAGGCTATACGGGGGATCTTTGTCTTTCGTGGCACTAATAGGTGCTCGCTGGCACCATGTGTAATCATCATCTATCGGGATGGTGATTTGTTTAATTTGTGTTTATTGTGACTCGTGGATACAAAATGTTCGGTGCATAGTTTGAAGCACTGTTCGAATGAGATTGTGGGATTCTGCCCGCCTGTGTGTGTGTCTCTCTCTCCCCGTGTTTCTCTCTATCGGTGTCTCCCTCTGGGTGTCTCTCTGTCTCTCATTCCGTCTCTCTATTTCTGCGTCTATCTCTCTCTGCATGTCTTTTTAGCGCCACAGCGCGTGGATTTGTAACGTTTATGTTCATTTGTTTGCTGGTGACTTTGTGTGTTTCATATCGAAATCGCCTCCAGTGCTTTTGCTACTGGCGGCAATAAAAGTTGTTTAAAAATCAAAAAGTCTCTGCATGTCCCTCTCTCCGTGTCTCTCTCTCTTTCTCCGTGTGTGTGTGTCTCTCTCTCGGCGTGTCTCTCTCTTTTTCTCTCTCTCTGTCGCTCTCTGTCCTTGTCTCTCTCCGTGTCTCTCTCCGTGTCTCTCTCTCTTTCTCCGTGTGTGTGTCTCTCTCTCTCGGCGTGTCTCTCTCTTTTTCTCTCTCTCTGTCGCTCTCTGTCCGTGTCTCTCTCCGTGTCTCTTTCTCCGTGTGTGTTTCTCTGTACGTCTGACTCCAGGGCTTCTTTTCCCTTCGCCTCTACAGGGACCCCCCCCCCTCCTCCACTTCGTGTCGAGACTGATCTCACGGTAACAATAACCACGATCGTGATGAACGACTGCGAGCACCATCAACCGCGCCTTTTCTCCTGCGATTTTCTTTACGTTTGCGGGGTTTTTTTTTTTTGCGAACGCAGAGGCGAGACTCAATCATCCCGATGCGCCAAATCCTTTAAACGCAGAGGAGGAGTCGAGTGAGGTGACGAGCTGTCAAAACAGAATCATCGCTCGCGATTCGTGCCTCTGTTATACCAGGGCGCGGGGGCGGGGCTGTTTGCGGTGGGGGAGGTGGGTGGAGGGAGGGGAGTGGCGGGGGGGGGTTACCCTCACTCACCGGGACTTCCTACGTGAGGTCACGGTACAATCGGGGGCATCCCTTTCCCCCCACCACCATCTCTCCGCTCCTCACGTCATGCGGTTGCGTCACAATGCGCACGCGTCACAATGCGCACGCGTCACAACGCGCACGCGCCACAATGTGCACGCTCGCGGATGGGGCGGGACAAGTCGAACGCGGTACGATGTAAACACGGAGTGTTGATCACCGCCTCTGATGGGACTCTCCCCCCCCCCCACCCACCACCTCCCCACAATTTGTCATCGTCTCGCCTTCTCTGCGGGTCTCAAAACATTGATGGGCGATTGCGTCGCGAGGCGGGTCGCTAATGGTTGCGCGCAGGTGAAACCCGAGGGGTGACCGACTTGATTTTCTCTTCATTGAGGCCGCGAGTCCAGCTGTGAGCGCCGAAGCACTGTGCGGGTGGTTTTGATCTCCTGCGCGGTGAACGCGACCGGTGTCAGGAGGCGCTGGGTCGTGTTCCCCATCACGCCACCTCGCTGTGTGTGTGTGTGTGTTTCATGAAAAAAAAAGGTAGTCCCGGAGGGGGCGGGTGATGAGTCTCCACTCGCTCCGAGAACTATCCATGGCATTGTCTTCGTATCTTGCAATGCAAGGAGCCGATTGCGCAATTGGGAAGAGCCCCCAAGAGAAGAAAAAAAAAACGTGGGTCCTAGGAAATTACAAAAATCTACGCGGGGCGCTTAAAAGTGTCGTGGTGGTGTTGTTGTTGTTTGAAAAAATGGAAGGAACCGGAGAGAGAGGGAGACCTAAGAGGGCCTGGCTTGATGACGACCATGTAAACAGATTGGGGCCAAACAACAACAAAACTTGTGGCCACTTATGGAGCATATTGGCACTACGAGACAGAGAGGAAAGTGTCAACAACAATTGACGAAATGTGCAGTGGACACCTACGGGGCTATCTGGCCCCACGGAACGTGATGGTGGTGGTGGTGATGATGATGAGCGGGATGGTTCCTTGACAGCGTGACCTCCGATTGAATGCGGGAGAACGGTCCGCGATTTGCGCAGTGAACACCGCCGCGGGATGGTCCTCCTCCTCCTCCTCCTCCTCGTGGCTTTTCCACATCCACGTGGCCGTGGCTCGCATTGTGGAGACGCCCTCCGACAAAGTTGTGTGCGTGTCTCAAACCCCCGTAGGATGGATGCGAGCGTGGTTATCGGCTAACAATACGCGCAAAGAAGGCATAGCCCGGACGCCACCGATGAAAAAGACGCTGCTGCTGCTGCTGCTGCTGTTGTTGTTGTCGAAATGGAGCAAAAACCATCATCACGTGAGCTGCGCCCATCCTGGCAGCAGCGGCGGCGGCTTCTGGCTCAGACATCGAACGAAGACGGCGGTCACCGCGTCGCGTGGCGCTTTCAGACGCTCAGACGCTCAGACGCGCCTCTGCGGCGGTCCGCCACGCTCTTCCTTCCCCCATATTAGGAAGCCACCGAGGAGCTATGTCACTTTGAAACATCATCTACATTTGAACAACTCATCTTTTTGTCTTCAGTTTGTGGTCCTTGCCCCTCCCCCCCCCCCACCCCACCCCCGCGCGCGCGCGCGAGCCTCCGACCATCAACGGTCGCCTGACGTACGGCGCGAAAGAAGTTCGGCCCCGCGCGCGTCTACGAGGATGGACTCCTCTCGTCCTCCACGCTGTCGAGGCCTCGACGCGAACGCTGCCCGCGGCGCAAGCAGCACGCGTAGAGACGCTCGCGAAGCTTGTTCATGCGCAGCGCGTAGATGAGCGGGTTCACCGCCGAGTTCACGCACACCAGCACCGAGGCGACCATGCGTCCCGCCGAGAAGCGGGTCGCGTCCCGCGCCGAGTTGTACAGCGCGAGCAGCAGGGACGGCGTGAGGCACACGAGGAAGAAGGCGGCCACGATGCTCAGCGTCACGGCCGCCCTGCGGTACGTGCGCCCGCGACCCGACGTGCCCCTACGGCCGCAACCGCTGGCGCCGCCGCCGCTGAGGCCGCCGCCGCCGCCGCCCGGCTTCAGCGCGTCCGCCTTCACCTCCTCGTCGGCCCTCGCGTCGCTCGCCGAGGCGGCTCCGCTCGCCGCCGCCGCCGCCGCCGCCGCCGCCGCCGCGTCCTCGCTGCTCTGAGCCGTGCGCTCCGTGTCCGCCGAGGACATCTCGAAGGTGGAGGAGCTGGAGTGCTCTCGCTCGGGACGCGCCGCCCTCTTGCTCGTCTCGGACGTCACGGACACGCCGCTGCCCTTTCTCTTCGCGCTGCCCCCCCGGCAGAGGCCGGCCGGCCTGGACCCTGCCCCCGGCGTGAGTGCCGACGCGAGCTGCTGCTGCTGCTGCTGCTTCTCCTGCTGATGATGACTTTGCTGCTGCTGCTGCTGCCGAGCGCGGTTCCAGCGGCTGCCCGCCGAGCCGTGCATCTGCCCCGTGCGTCGCGACACGGAGGCGAGTAGCGCCAGGCAGAAGTAGCCGGTGAGCAGGAAGAGCGGCGTGTATCCCACGGACGTGCTCCCGAAGTACATCCGCGTCGCGTCGCCGGGGAAGACGGCGCCCACGTGGCACGTGGTGGGCGCCCCCGCGGTGTCGTCTCGCGCCCACACGGCGAACGGGAGCACTCCGACGGCGGCCGAGTACAGCCACACAAGTGCGATGGCCACCTTGGCGCGGAAGGCGTTGACGAGGCGGCGGTGGCCGTGCGGGCACCTCACGGCGGCGTACTGGTCCAGGCTGATGACGAACATCTGCGAGAGGGAGACCATGACGAGCACGCCGAGCACGCAGAGCGAGAGAGCGCAGTGCGCGTAGGTGCGCAGGGCGGGCGCGTAGATGGAGGCGAGCGCGAAGGGGAACGCCAGGCCCACGAGCATGTCCGACACGGACAGGTTGATGACGAAGTAGTAGTAGATGTTCTTCTGCCGGATCTCGGCCGTGGCGAACAGGTAGATGACCAGGCAGTTGCCGACGAAGGCGACGAGGCCGAAGATGTGCAGGAAGGCGAGGAAGGCGACCGTGCCCGCTGAGAAGTGGCCCTCTACCGGGGAGCGCTCCGCGAGGTCCGACGAGTTGCACCAGGGAGGCGAGGCCACCCACA
Organism: Petromyzon marinus; assembly: GCF_048934315.1. Classification (NCBI taxonomy): domain Eukaryota; kingdom Metazoa; phylum Chordata; class Hyperoartia; order Petromyzontiformes; family Petromyzontidae; genus Petromyzon; species Petromyzon marinus. The sequence goes on from NC_133674.1 coordinate 6,747,522, forward strand.
GGAGATCGTCGCTGCCGGAATTGGCGATGGCGGTGGTGGTGCAGAGAGGCGTGGGCAGGAGGGGAGGCATTGTCGTTTGTTGGTTTTCTTGGACGGTTGTTCCTGGGGTGTCTCACGGATGCGTGGACCGTGGTGTCTGGAACGAAATGAGAGATTCGATATTGAGAATTGTATCGATACATTTGTCACAATCGTCATCTATGTGTATCCGCACAAAAAAAACTAATGAGCGTAGGTTTGGTGTTGCCTTACACATCCCGTCAGCGGCACGGCCTCTCTGAGAGTGAATCTCATCAGCAGCATCGCTTCAATCCCAAGCAAAACTGTGGATCGGTTTCGGCATTCAATGTCTCATCATCATCATCAGCAGCAGGCTCGCTCGAACCAATGCTGGTGACCTGACCGATGTCTCGAGGCAAGGGCTATCCCCCCCCCCCCCCCCCGGGCTCTCTCTGTGTTAGAATGGGCAAGTAGAGGCCTTTGTCCAGCTTTGTTTTACTGTCGATTGGCGCCGGTCCCAGTGGAACGAGGAGGCTGGATGATTTATAAACCAGCAGCAGCCGCAGCCTCTTCTCTCCACGCGCGCCCGGCACTCCATAACCCCCCCCTCCCCACCCTTCTCTCTCTCGCCTCTACCACACCGCACCATTAGTCCGCACATAAATAAAATAAGATCGATATAATTCAGAGCGGGACGCGTCGGGGCTGTTTTGACGATTAAATATAGATGTCTCATCCGAGGCGAGGTTTTTTTTTCCTTTGACTGCTTGGCCACAACCGGCGATTTGTTTTACGGCACGCAGCTGCTGCTGCTGCTGCAAAGACGCAGCGTGACACGAGCATTGTGTACACGCGCGCTGTGTGTGTGTACACGCGCGCTGTGTGTGTGTACACGCGCGCTGTGTGTGTGTACACGCGCGCTGTGTGTGTGTACACGCGCGCTGTGTGTGTGTACACGCGCGCTTTGTGTGTGTGTGTACACGCGCGCTGTGTGTGTGTGTACACGCGCGCTGTGTGTGTGTGTACACGCGCGCTGTGTGTGTGTACACGCGCGCTGTGTGTGTGTACACGCGCGCTGTGTGTGTGTGTACACGCGCGCTGTGTGTGTGTACACGCGCGCTGTGTTTGTGTGTACACGCGCGCTGTGTGTGTACACGCGTGCTGTGTGTGTACACGCGCGCTGTATGTGCACACATGCGCTGTGTGTGTGTGTACACGCGCGCTGTGTGTGTGTGTACACGCGCGTTGTATGTGCGCACATACGCTGTGTGTGTGTGTTCACGCGTGCTGTGTGTGTGTACACGCGCTGTGTATGTATGTACGCACTGTGTGTATGTACACGCGCGCTGTGTGTATGTACACGCGCTGTGTGTGTGTACACGCGCTGTGTGCGTGTACACACGTGCTGTGTGTATGTACACGCGCACTGTGTGTGTGTGTGTACACACGCGCCTTCTCATCATCACCATCACCACGATCCATGGGCAGATAGCCCCGTAGGTGTCCACTGCAGATCTCGTCATTTGTTTCCACTTTCCTCTCTGTCTTGTGCCAAATATCCCCAAATAGTGGCCGCGTCTCTCTGACCCTAATCCTGACCAAAGCCAACTCATTAACCAGGCACGAGTTCTAGCCGTCCAGCTGACCCTGACCCCTAACCCCTAACGAGCTGCACGAGTCCTCACTCTCGTCATAACCATGAGTCAACCCCTAACCCCAGGGCGGCCTCGTCCCCACGGCTGGCGCTCGCTCTGCCGTGACAGTCCCCGTGTCGTGTCTTCTTCCTCCTCGCTTACAGGAAACGCCACTAACAAGGAGACATTCACAGCGAGCCTGGGGGCCTCTCTCCATCCTCTGTCTCTCTCTCACCCTCTCTCTAACCCCATCTCCCCATTCTCAGCCCTCGAGCTCCCATCTCTCTCCATTCTCTGCCCCCCCCCCCTCTCTCTCTCTCCATTCTCACGGATCCAGCTCCCATCTTTCTCCATTCTCTGCCCCCCCCCCTCTCTCTCCATTCTCACGGATCCAGCTCCCATCTCTCCCCACACTCCCTCTTTTGAACCCGCTCTCCCCCCACCTCTCTCTCCCTGTCATCTCTCTCTTCTCATCACTCTAGTTAACATCTCTCTCCCTCTCTCCCATCCCTCTTACCCGCGTCTCTCTCTCCCTGTCATCTCTCTCTTCTCAACCCTCCAGCTCCCACCTATTCCCCTCTCTCCCTCTCTCTAACCCGCTCTCTCTCCCTCTCATCTCACCCTTATCGCCCCTGCAGCTTCCATCTCTCTCTCTCTCTCTGATCTCTCCTTTCTCATTACTCTAGTTAACATCTCTATCCCTCTCTCCCATCTCTCTAACCCGTGTCTCTCTCCCTCTCATCTCTCCCTTATCGCCCCTCCAGCTTCCATCTCTCTCTCTCTCTGATCTCTCCTTTCTCATCACTCTAGTTAACATCTCTCTCCCTCTCTCCCATCTCTCCCCCTTTTTTCTCTCGTCTCCCCTCTCACCCCTCCAGCTCCCATCTACTCCCTCCCACCACCACCCCTCCTTTCTCTCCCCTCTCTTATTAGATTACTAATTAACCGATGCGATGCCTTCACTCAAAGGTCTCTATGTATTTACGGGGTCACAGCGAGAGAGAGAGAGAAAGGGATGGAGGGGAGGGAGAGGAAGAGGAATTCCGCATCGAGAAAAGCGTTGCTCTATTGGCACAGAAGTTCGACGTAGCGTTGGCACACTCCGGAGATGCTCAATCCGGATGAACGCACAGTTGTGAGAATGACCAATCTTGTCAATCGCCAGGCTTGTCAATTATCTAAAGCGACGTGAGAGGCGCGCGCACAAGTTTAGGAATTTGTGGGGGTATCCCGATGCAGGACGACGCCTCCTTCCCGGATACGTAACGAACATCGATTGCAATGACAGATGCAATATGTCCGATAATAATTAGCCACACGTAGTAGATGATCGAGCGGTATGTATGTACGTGTGTTGAACTTCTCTCGCACCGTACGTAGCCAACCGCGCTAATCGGAGGTGCGGGGGAAGGACAACAAACTAAACACACGAAGCATTTCTAAAGAAATTTGTTTTCAATATAGATTATTAAAAAATTGCATAGCTCCAGTATCTTCCTAATACCGGAAGAAAGAGCGTTCCAGACGGCCGCAGAAGCGCATCTGAAAGCGCCGCGCGATGCGGTGACCACCGCCTTTGTTCGATGGCTGAGCCAAAAGCCGCTGCTGCTGCTGCTGCTGCGAGCATGAGCGGAGTTCGCGTGATGATGGTTTATGCTTCTTGACGAGATCAGCAAGCTAGTGTGGTTCATGTGTGGCAAGCACTTTGTGTGTGTGTCGTGAGTGCGACCTCACGATGCATTCGTTCGACAACGTGGGAAGCCAACGCGGCTCTACGCGATGTCTCTCATCGACTCGAGGTGTGATGGTCAAGCTGAGCTCCTTATAGCTGCTGGCTTTTTCAAGCAAAAGCACAACAGCGAAAACCTCCACCACCATAATCACCACCGCCATCACCACCAACATCACCACCATCATCATCAGCACCATCATTACCACCGTCATCACCATCATCATCATTATCACAACTGTCATCACCATCATCACCACCACCATCATCACCACGATCATCATCATCATCATCACCACCACCATCATCACCACCACCATCATCATCACCACGATCATCATCACCATCATCAACACCATCATCACCTTTGGCTACGGCGACCTCTCCACCCCTGCCCCCACAACTCCACTCCCGCCGTCAGAGACTCGAGAGTGATTTAAATTTTAGATGCAGCCGAGTTGACGTCACCCCCATGATGTCATCTCTTTGGGGGTCGCTGAGCGAGAGGGGGGGGGGCGCAGAAAGACGACGTGTGGGGGTAGGGGAGGGGCATGGGGGAGGCTGTGGGGTGGGGGGCGCGGGGTGGGGGATTTGGAGTCTTAATTCGCACAAATAATTAATGCGTGCGCGGAATGGCTAATGAAGAACCTTCGTGACTACTCGTGGCAAGAGCAAGAAGGGGCTGCTGCACACTCGGAGTGACATTAACATCGCGCGATGATCAGGATCAGGGAAGGGGTTTTATTGCCCATGAAATGTGCACAGAAGGTGTACCAGCGGGTGCGCATGTTTGTGCGTGTACATGTGCGCATGGGTGTATGTGTGTACTGTATATACATGTGGGGGGGGGGGGGTTATCGCAATGCGCTACGAACCCGGCGATCCGGGTTCGATTCCCGCTCACGGCCAACATCAGTGACGATTATCTGAACCGGTCCTGGGCCTCCCCTAGGTCGATTCAGCCTCAAATGAGTACCTGGTGCGGTGTGTAAGCATCGCCACTGGGGAGACAAAGGCGGTCGGGCGTGGTGCTGGCCACCCACCCCCTCGTGTACTGTGCCGGCCTTCATAGGTGCTCGCTAACAGCACTTGCCCCTACAGTCTGTGAATGTTATACGGGGGATCTTTATATTTTGTGGAGAGCGGTGGCGCAGCGGTTAGCGCGTTGCTCTACAAACCCGGCGACCCGAGTTCGATTCTCGCTCACGGCCAACAATACCAGTGACGATTATCTGAACCTCCCCTAGGTCGACTCAGTCTAAAACGAGTGCAGTATTTGATGCGACGTGTCAAGGTCGTCGCTCGAGTCGCAGGTGGCACGGCGAGCCACACGGAGGCGGTCGTCCATTGTAGCCGCCGGTGGTGTCAAGGTCACACTCTGCCCGTGATCGCACGCACGTGTGTGTGTGTGTGTGATTACACGTGTTGTGATTACACGTGTTGTGATTACACGTGTTGTGATTACACGTGTTATGATTACACGTGTTGTGATTACACATGTGTCTGTGATTACACGTGTCTGCCCGTGATCGCACGTGTGTGTGTGTGATTATACGTATGTGTGTGTGATTACACGTATTGTGATTACACGTGTTGTGATTACACATGTGTCTGTGATTACACATGTGTCTGTGTGTGTGATCACACATGTGTCTGTGATTACACATGTGTCTGTGTGTGTGATTACACATGTGTCGGCGTGTGTGATTACACACGTGTCTGTGATTACACATGTGTCTGTGTGTATGATTGCGACTGTGTGTGTGTGTGTTTCATGAATAAACACTGATGATGATCACAGGCGCGGGATTGCATTGAGCGCAGTCGAACATATAATTCGTGTAGCCAGCATCATCAGCATCATCATCATCAGCAGCAGTAGCCATGGTCAACACACTGCTGGATGAAGCCCTCCCCCCACTCCTAACCTCACCATAAGGCTCCAGCATCTCTAACGATCTAGTACGTGTGCTCTCGAGCTAACGAAATCGCTCCATCTCCTCGGACGCGCTCCGTTCCCTTGGATCTGCGGGCCCCTCGGCACTCAACCACGTGTCGCCGCAGGGCGCCCGGCTCGCTGACGTCTCTGGACGTCGCGACACCTCCCGCGTGTGTCCTCGATTCCACGTCGCTCTCTCCTCTCTTCTCTCTCTCCTTTCTCCTCTATATCTCTTCTCTCTCTCATCTCTCTCCCCTCTCGCTATCCTCTATCTGCTCTCTCTCCTCTCTATATTTCTGTGTGCGCGCGCGCGCCTCTCTGTGGAATTGAGAAGATGGAATGAATTATTCAAGGAGCCGAAAAACTTAGGTGGACTCCGTTCACGCGTTAATGACAAAATGTTCAATCTTCGCCAGATATATGTTGGTTACCGTTCTGTATAAACCATGGCTCATGATGATGATGTGTGGAGACCATAATCCAGCAGTAGATAGTGCATGTCTGGTAATGGTGCTGATGATGATGGTGTGGACAGGCCTTCATCGAGCAGTGAATAGTGCATGGCTGGTGATGATCATATCGTGCACAGAGCTTCATCCGTCAATGGATAGACAGCGCGTTATGATTGCTTGCTTGATGCTGGTGGTCAGGATGATGATGATAGGGTGGAGCGGTGGTGCGTTAGTGACCACACCGCGGTACCGACCCCTCCCATCGCCCTACCTGAGTTCGATCCCCCACCACGGCCAACGTCAGTGGCGAAGTGGTGGCATCTTCATTTTCTTCGTAACCGGCGTTGCCCATCCCCCTTTCAACCAACTCGCAGTGACCAGCGTGGCGAGGTATGGTCAAACAACTGCCTTAGTCCGACACGGTACGATGCCGGGGATGGGGTAGGTGGTGGGGTGGTGGGGGAATACATCCGACAGTGGATTATACATGGGCTGCCAGTTATTTCAAATCGTGATTTTCTTTGTCCTTCCGACTCTACCACCACCACCACTGACAAAGACAATGGGCGGATCGCCAAGGGGGCGACGCGGGGCGACCGCTCCCGCCGCGTTGCCGGGACCCGCGGCTCTGGCGCGACGGCGCTCGTGGTGGTGGTGGTGGTGGTCGTGGTGGTGGTGGTGGTGGTCGTGGTGGTAATAATAATAATAATGACGCGCGTTTACAGCTTTCGGAAGCGATACAAAGGCGCGCGTGTGAACAGCCTGGCGTGGCGTGGCGCGGTTGGCATGGCCACCCCGTGTCACGGAATGAAATGCCGGAGCACAGCCGCCTGCTCCAATCTACTGCGGCTTTCCGTTTCACTCTCCCTTCGCTCCTTCTCCTCTTTAGTTCCCTCTTAAACAAAAACAACAACCCACACACACACGCGGGGTGGAGGGGTGGGGGGCTTTACTTGCAGCGGGACCTACTTCTTTCTGGCGTCTCTTGCTCCCACATTGTGAATGCACTTTTGAGTAGTTTTTAATTCACCCGTCTTTCGTTTACGACCGTTAAATTATAAGGAAATAAAATGGTTAGTCGTGCAATATTCCGTAAGGACCACGCTGCATGCAGGCGTGTACCGTATGTTGAACTTCTTTCGCACCGTACCTGACCAACCGTGCCAACCGGAGGTGCGGCATCATCCGTGTAACGGAGCAAATCGACTCAAGAACAGAAGAGACCCGGAGCAGTTGTACCGCCTGCACACTCGACAGCTAACGCACGACTCTGGAAGATTTGCTGGTTTATCCCAGGATGTTTCTGTTGCGCGACGTCGCTTCAAGATGTTGCTCTGTTCATGTTTTGTTTGTTGCAGTTGCAGCCGACTCAAGAGCCGCATGGATCACAGGGCTCCACACCAAATACATGAAACTTTAAACTTGACTCGGGATTGTGGCACCGAATCCCATCCCGAGTCGATGAATCTTCACGCCAATTAAACCGCGTGAGGCAGACGCCAAATCAGCAGCAGCAGCACGATAATTAGCAGTATCAGCAACATTAATAGAATCAGCAGCATTAGTAGTATCAGCAGCATTAGTAGTATCAGCAACACTAGTAGTATCAGCAGCACTAGTAGTATCAGCAACATTAGTAGTATCAGCAGCACTAGTAGTATCAGCAACATTAGTAGTATCAGCAGCACATATAGTATCAGCAACAATACTAGTATCAGCAGCATTAGTAGTATCAGCAGCACTAGTAGTATCAGCAACATTAGTAGCATCAGCAGCATTAGTAGTATCAGCAGCACTAGTAGTATCAGCAACATTAGAAGTATCAGCAGCACTAGTAGTATCAGCACCATTAGTAGTATCAGCAACACTAGTAGTATCAGCAGCACTAGTAGTATCAGCAACATTAGTAGTATCAGCAGCACTAGTAGTATCAGCAACATTAGTAGTATCAGCAGCACATATAGTATCAGCAACATTACTAGTATCAGCAGCATTAGTAGTATCAGCAGCACTAGTAGTATCAGCAACATTAGTAGCATCAGCAGCATTAGTAGTATCAGCAGCACTAGTAGTATCAGCAACATTAGAAGTATCAGCAGCACTAGTAGTATCAGCACCATTAGTAGTATCAGCGACACTAGTAGTATCAGCAGCATTAGTAGTATCAGCAGCACTAGTAGTATCAGCAACATTAGTAGCATCAGCAGCATTAGTAGTATCAGCAGCACTAGTAGCATAAGCAACATTAGTAGTATCAGCAGCATTAGTAGTAACAGCAAACAATAGTAGTATCAGCAACATGAGTAGTATCAGCAGCACTAGTAGTATGAGCAATATTAGTAGTATCAGCAGCAGTAGTATCAGCAGCACTAGTAGTATCAGCAACACTAGTAGTATCAGCAATACTAGTAGTATCAGCAACATTAGTAGTATCAGCAACAGTAGTATCAGCAACATTAGTAGTATCAGCAACACGAGTAGTATCAGCAGCACTAGTAGTATCAGCAGCATTAGTAGTATCAGCAACATTAGTAGCATCAGCAGCATTAGTAGTATCAGCAACACTAGTAGTATCAGCAGCATTAGTAGTATCAGCAGCACTAGTAGTATCAGCAACATTAGAAGTATCAGCAGCACTAGTAGTATCAGCACCATTAGTAGTATCAGCAACATTAGTAGTATCAACAACATTAGTAGTATCAGCAGCACTAGTAGTATCACCAACATTAGTAGTATCAGCAGCACTAGTAGTATCAGCAACACTATTAGTATCAGCAACACTAGTAGTCTCAGCAGCAATAGTAGTATCAGCAGCATTAGTAGTATCAGCAGCATTAGTAGTATCAGCAGCACTAGTAGTATCAGCAACATTAGTAGTATCAGCAACACTAGTATCAGCAACACTAGTAGTATCAGCAAAATTAGTAGTATCAGCAACACTGATAGTATCAGCAGCATTAGTAGTATCAGCAACATTAGTAGTATCAGCAGCACTAGTAGTATCACCAACACTAGTAGTATCAGCAGCACTAGTAGTATCAGCATACTAGTAGTATCAGCAGCACTAGTAGTATCAGCAACACTAGTAGTATCTACAGCATTAGTAGTATCAGCAACATCAGTCGCATCAGCAACATTAGTAGTATCAGCAACACTAGTAGTATCAGCAACATTAGTAGTATCAGCAACATTAGTAGTATCAGCAACACTAGCAGTATCAGCAACATTAGAAGTATCAGCAGCATTAGTAGTATCAGCAGCATTAGTAGTATCAGCAGCATTAGTAGTATCAGCAGGACTAGTAGTATCAGCAACATTAGTAGTATCAGCAACACTAGTAGTATTAGCAAAATTAGTAGTATCAGCAGCACTAGTAGCATCAGCAACATTAGTAGTATCAGCAGCACTAGTAGCATCAGCAATATTAGTAGTATCAGCAGCATTCAAAGTATCAGCAACACTAGTAGTATGAGCAGCATTAGTAGTTTCAGCAGCACTAGTAGTATCATCAACATTAGTAGTATCAGCAGCACTAGTAGCATCAGCAACATTAGTAGTATCAGCAGGACTCGTAGAATCACCAACACTAGTAGTATCAGCAGCATTAGTAGTGTCAGCAACACTAGTTGTATCAGCACCATTAGTAGTATCAGCAACATTAGTAGTATCAGCAACATTAGTAGTATCAGCGACACTAGTAGTATCAGCAGCATTAGTAGTATCAGCAGCACTAGTAGTATCAGCAACATTAGTAGCATCAGCAGCATTAGTAGTATCAGCAGCACTAGTAGTATAAGCAACATTAGTAGTATCAGCAGCATTAGTAGTAACAGCAGACAATAGTAGTATCAGCAACATGAGTAGTATCAGCAGCACTAGTAGTATGAGCAATATTAGTAGTATCAGCAACAGTAGTATCAGCAGCACTAGTAGTATCAGCAACACTAGTAGTATCAGCAAGACTAGTAGTATCAGCAACATTAGTAGTATCAGCAACAGTAGTATCAGCAACATTAGTAGTATCAGCAACACGAGAAGTATCAGCAGCACTAGTAGTATCAGCAGCATTAGTAGTATCAGCAACATTAGTAGCATCAGCAGCATTAGTAGTATCAGCAACACTAGTAGTATCAGCAGCATTAGCAGTATCAGCAGCACTAGTAGTATCAGCAACATTAGAAGTATCAGCAGCACTAGTAGTATCAGCACCATTAGTAGTATCAGCAACATTAGTAGTATCAACAACATTAGTAGTATCAGCAGCACTAGTAGTATCAGCAACATTAGTAGTATCAGCAGCACTAGTAGTATCAGCAACACTATTAGTATCAGCAACACTAGTAGTCTCAGCAGCAATAGTAGTATCAGCAGCATTAGTAGTATCAGCAGCATTAGTAGTATCTGCAGCACTAGTATCAGCAACACTAGTAGTATCAGCAAAATTAGTAGAATCAGCAACACTGATAGTATCAGCAGCATTACTAGTATCAGCAACATTAGTAGTATCAGCAGCACTTGTAGTATCAGCAACATTAGTAGTATCAGCAGTATTAATAGTATCAGCAACACTAGTAGTATCAGCAGCATTAGTAGTATCAGCAAGACTAGTAGTATCAGCAGAACTAGTAGTATCACCAACACTAGTAGTATCAGCAGCACTAGTAGTATCAGCATACTAGTAGTATCAGCAGCACTAGTAGTATCAGCAACACTAGTAGTATCTACAGCATTAGTAGTATCAGCAACATCAGTCGCATCAGCAACATTAGGTGTATCAGCAACACTAGTAGTATCAGCAACATTAGTAGTATCAGCAACATTAGTAGTATCAGCAACACTAGCAGTATCAGCAACATTAGAAGTATCAGCAGCATTAGTAGTATCAGCAGCATTAGTAGTATCAGCAGCATTAGTAGTATCAGCAGGACTAGTAGTATCAGAACATTAGTAGTATCAGCAACACTAGTAGTATTAGCAAAATTAGTAGTATCAGCAGCACTAGTAGCATCAGCAACATTAGTAGTATCAGCAGCACTAGTAGTATCAGCAATATTAGTAGTATCAGCAGCATTCAAAGTATCAGCAACACTAGTAGTATGAGCAGCATTAGTAGTTTCAGCAGCACTAGTAGTATCATCAACATTAGTAGTATCAGCAGCACTAGTAGCATCAGCAACATTAGTAGTATCAGCAGCACTCGTAGAATCACCAACACTAGTAGTATCAGCAGCATTAGTAGTGCCAGCAACACTAGTAGTATCTACAGCATTAGTTGTATCAGCAACATCAGTCGCATCAGCAACATTAGTAGTATCAGCAACATTAGTAGTATCAGCAACATTAGTAGTATCACCAACACTAGTAGTTTCAGCAGCACTAGTAGTATCAGCATACTAGTAGTATCAGCAGCATTAGTAGTATCAGCAACATTAGTAGCATCAGCAGCACTAGTAGCATCAGCAACACTAGCAGTATCAGCAGCACTAGTAGTATCAGCAACATTAGAAGTATCAGCAGCACTAGTAGTATCAGCAACATTAGTAGTATCAGCAACATTAGTAGTATCAGCAAAACTAGTAGTATCAGCAGCATTAGTAGTATCAGCAGCACTAGTAGTATCAGCAACATTAGTAGCATCAGCAGCATTAGTAGTATCAGCAGCACTAGTAGTATTAGCAACATTAGTAGTATCAGCAGCATTAGCAGTATCAGCAAACAATAGTAGTATCAGCAACATGAGTTGTATCAGCAGCACTAGTAGTATCAGCAATATTAGTAGTATCAGCAACAGTAGTATCAGCAGCATTAGTAGTATCAGCAACACTAGTAGTATCAGCAAGACTAGTAGTATCAGCAACATTAGTAGTATCACCAACACTAGTAGTATCAGCAGCACTAGTAGTATCAGCATACTAGTAGTATCAGCAGCATTAGTAGTATCAGCAACACTAGTAGTATCAGCAGCACTAGTAGTATCAGCAGCATTAGTAGTATCAGCAACATTAGTAGCATCAGCAGCATTAGTAGTATCAGCAACATTAGTAGTATCAGCACCATTAGTAGTATCAGCAACATTAGTAGTATCAGCAACATAAGTAGTATCAACAGCACTTGTAGTATCAGCAACACTATTAGTATCAGCAACACTAGTAGTATCAGCAGCAATAGTAGTATCAACAGCATTAGTAGTATCAGCAGCATTAGTAGTATCAGCAGCACTAGTAGTATCAGCAACATTAGTAGTATCACCAACACTAGTATCAGCAACACTAGTAGTATCAGCAAAATTAGTAGTATCAGCAACACTAGTAGTATCAGCAACATTAGTAGTATGAGCAGCATTAGTAGTTTCAGCAGCACTAGTAGTATCATCAACATTAGTAGTATCAGCAGCACTAGTAGCATCAGCAACATTAGTAGTATCAGCAGCACTCGTAGAATCACCAACACTAGTAGTATCAGCAGCATTAGTAGTGCCAGCAACACTAGTAGTATCTACAGCATTAGTTGTATCAGCAACATCAGTCGCATCAGCAACATTAGTAGTATCAGCAACATTAGTAGTATCAGCAACATTAGTAGTATCACCAACACTAGTAGTATCAGCAGCACTAGTAGTATCAGCATACTAGTAGTATCAGCAGCATTAGTAGTATCAGCAACATTAGTAGCATCAGCAGCACTAGTAGCATCAGCAACACTAGCAGTATCAGCAGCACTAGTAGTATCAGCAACATTAGAAGTATCAGCAGCACTAGTAGTATCAGCAACATTAGTAGTATCAGCAACATTAGTAGTATCAGCAAAACTAGTAGTATCAGCAGCATTAGTAGTATCAGCAGCACTAGTAGTATCAGCAACATTAGTAGCATCAGCAGCATTAGTAGTATCAGCAGCACTAGTAGTATTAGCAACATTAGTAGTATCAGCAGCATTAGCAGTATCAGCAAACAATAGTAGTATCAGCAACATGAGTTGTATCAGCAGCACTAGTAGTATCAGCAATATTAGTAGTATCAGCAACAGTAGTATCAGCAGCATTAGTAGTATCAGCAACACTAGTAGTATCAGCAAGACTAGTAGTATCAGCAACATTAGTAGTATCACCAACACTAGTAGTATCAGCAGCACTAGTAGTATCAGCATACTAGTAGTATCAGCAGCATTAGTAGTATCAGCAACACTAGTAGTATCAGCAGCACTAGTAGTATCAGCAGCATTAGTAGTATCAGCAACATTAGTAGCATCAGCAGCATTAGTAGTATCAGCAACATTAGTAGTATCAGCACCATTAGTAGTATCAGCAACATTAGTAGTATCAGCAACATAAGTAGTATCAACAGCACTTGTAGTATCAGCAACACTATTAGTATCAGCAACACTAGTAGTATCAGCAGCAATAGTAGTATCAACAGCATTAGTAGTATCAGCAGCATTAGTAGTATCAGCAGCACTAGTAGTATCAGCAACATTAGTAGTATCACCAACACTAGTATCAGCAACACTAGTAGTATCAGCAAAATTAGTAGTATCAGCAACACTAGTAGTATCAGCAACATTAGTAGTATGAGCAACATTAGTAGTATCAGCAACATTATTAGTATGAGCAACATTAGTAGTATCAGCAACACTAGTAGTATCAGCAGCATTAGTAGTATCAGCAAGACTAGTAGTGTCAGCAGAACTAGTAGTATCACCAACACTAGTAGTATCAGCAGCACTAGTAGTATCAGCATACTAGTAGTATCAGCAGCACTAGTAGTATCAGCAACACTAGTAGTATCTACAGCATTAGAGGTATCAGCAACATCAGTCGCATCAGCAACATTAGTAGCATCAGCAACACTAGTAGTATCAGCAACATTAGTAGTATCCGCAACATTAGCAGTATCAGCAACACTAGCAGTATCAGCAACATTAGTAGTATCAGCAGCATTAGTAGTATCAGCAGCATTAGTAGTATCAGCAGCATTAGTAGTATCAGCAGCACTAGTAGTATAAGCAACATTAGTAGTATCAGCAACACTAGTAGTATCAGCAAAATTAGTAGTATCAGCAGCATTAGTAGTATCAGCAGCATTAGTAGTATCAGCAGCACTAGTAGTATCAGCAACATTAGTAGTATCAGCAGCATTAATAGTATCAGCAACACTAGCAGTATGAGCAGCATTAATAGTTTCAGCAGCACTAGTAGTATCAGCAACATTAGTAGTATCTGCAGCACTAGTAGTATCAGCAACATTAGTAGTATCAGCAGCACTAGTAGTATCACCAACACTAGTAGTATCAGCAGCACTAGTAGTATCAGCATACTAGTAGTATCAGCAGCACTAGTAGTATCGGCAACACTAGTAGTATCTACAGCATTAGTAGTATCAGCAACATTAGTAATATCAGCAACATTAGTAGTATCAGCAACACTAGCAGTATCAGCAACATTAGTAGTATCAGCAGCATTAGTAGTATCAGCAACACTAGTAGTATCAGCAACACAAGTTTTATCAGGAACACTAGCAGTATCAGCAGCACTAGTAGTATCAGCTGCATTAGTAGTATCAGCAACACTAGTAGTATCAGCAGCACTAGTAGTATCAGCAACACTAGTAGCATCAGCAGCACTAGTAGTATCAGCAACGTTAGTAGTATCAGCAACATCAGTCGTATCAGCAACACTAGCAGTATCAGCAACATTAGTAGTATCAGCAGCATTAGTAGTATCAGCAGCACTAGTAAGATCAGCAACACTAGTAGTATGAGCAACATTAATAGTATCAGCAGCATTAGTAGTATCAGCAGCACTAGTAGTATCAGCAACATTAGTAGTATCAGCAACACTATTATCAGCAACACTGGTAGTAATCGCAACATTGGTAGTATCAGCAGTACTAGTAGTATCAGCAACACTATTAGTATCAGCAACACCAGTAGTATCAGCAACACTAGTAGTATCAGCAACACCAGTAGTATCAGCAGCACTAGTAGTATCAGCAACACTAGTAGTATCAGCAACACTAGAAGTATCAGCAGCACTAGTAGTATCAGCAATATTATTAGTATCAGCAACATTAGTAGTATCAGCAGCACTAGTAGTATCAGCACCATTAGTAGTGTCAGCAACACTAGTAGTATCAGCAGCACTAGTAGTATCAGCAACACTAGTAGTATCAGTAGCACTAGTAGTATCAGCAACATTAGTAGTATCAGCAAAATTAGTAGTGTCAGCAACACTAGTAGTATCAGCAACATTAGTAGTATCAGCAACATTAGTAGTATCAGCAACACTAGTAGTATCAGCAACATTAGTAGTATCAGCAGCATTAGTGGTATCAGCAGCACTAGTAGTATCAGCAACACTAGTAGTATCATTAACACTAGTAGTATCAGCAGCACTAGTAGTATCAGCCACATTAGTACTATCAGCAACATCAGTCGTATCAGCAACACTAGCAGTATCAGCAACATTAGTAGTATCAGCAGCATTAGTAGTATCAGCAACACTAGTAGTATCAGCAACATTAGTAGTATCATCAGCACTAGTAGTATCAGCAACATTAGTAGTATCAGCAATACTAGGAGTATCAGCAACAAGAGTAGTATAAGCAGCACTAGTAGTATCAGCAACACTAGTAGTATCAGCAACACTAGGAGTATCAGCAACATTAGTGGTATAAGCAGCACTAGTAGTATCAGCAGCACTAGTAGTATCAGCAACACTAGTAGTATCAGCAGCATTAGTAGTATCAGCAGCATTAGTACTATCAGCAACATTAGTAGTATAAGCAGCACTAGTAGTATCAGCAGCAAAATAGTAGTATCAGCAACACTATTAGTAGTAGCAACACTAGAAGTATCAGCAACACTAGTAGTATCAGCAGCACTATCAGAATCAACAACACTAGTAGTATCAGCAGCATTTTTAGTATCAGGCAGATTTAGTAGTATCAACAGTATTAGTGGAATCAGCAACATTAGTAGTATCAGCAACACTAGTAGTATGAGCAACATTAGTAGTATCAGCAGCACCACCAGTATCAACAGCACTAGTAGTGTTAGCAGCATTAGTAGTATCAGCAACACTAGTAGTATCAGCACACTAGTAGTATCAGCAGCATTAGTAGTATCAGCAACACTAGTAGTATCAGCAACATTAGTAGTATCAGCAACACTAGTAGTATCAGCAAGACTAGTAGGATCAGCAACATTAGTAGATCAGCAACACTAGTAGTATCAGCAACATTAGTAGTATCAGCAACATTAGTAGTATCAGCAACATTAGTAGTATCAGCAAGACTAGTAGTATCAGCAGCACTAGAAGAATCAGCAACACTATTAGTATCAGGCAGAATTAGTAGTATCAGCAACACTAGTAGTATAAGTAAGAGTAGTAGTATCAGCAACACTAGTAGTGCCGGTGACGTCACAATGGTGGGGGTTGATGATGGGGGTTGATGATGGGGGTTGATGATGGGGGTTGATGATGGGGGTTGATGATGGGGGTTGATGATGGGGGTTGATGATGGGGGTTGCTGATTGGGGTTGATGATGAGGGTTGATGATGGGGGTTGTTGATGGGGGTTGTTGATGGGGGTTGATAATGGGGGTTGATGATGGGGGTTGCTGATGAGGGTTGATGATGGGGGTTGATGATGGGGGTTGATGATGGGGGTTGCTGATGGGGGTTTCTGATGGGGGTTGCTGATGGGGGTTGATGATGGGGGTTGATGATGGGGGTTGCTGATGGGGGTTGCTGATGGGGGATGTTGAAGGGGGTTGCTGATGGGGGTTGCTGATGGGGGTTGATGATGGGGGATGTTGAAGGGGGTTGCTGATGGGGGTTGCTGATGGGGGTTGATGATGGGGGTTGCTGATGGGGGTTGCTGATGGGGATTGCTGATGGGGGTTGATGATGGGGGTTGATGATGGGGGCTGTTGATGGGGGTTGTTGATGGGGGTTGCTGATGGGGGTTGATGATGGGGTTGATGATGGGGGTTGCTGATGGGGGTTGCTGATGGGGGTTGCTGATGGGGGTTGCTGATGGGGGTTGATGATGGGGGTTGATGATGGGGGTTGCTGATGGGGGTTGCTGATGGGGGTTGATGATGGGGGTTGTTGATGGGGGTCGTTGATGGGGATCGATGATGGGGGTCGCTGATGGGGGTTGATGATGGGGGTTGATGATGGGGGTTGCTGATGGGGGTTGATGATGGGGGTTGCTCATGGGGGTTGATGATGGGGGTTGATGATGGGGGTTGATGATGGGGGTTGCTGATGGGGGTTGATAATGGGGGTTGATGATGGGGGTTGCTGATGAGGGTTGATGATGGGGGTTGATGATGGGGGTTGTTGATGGGGGTCGATGACGGGGGTCGATGATGGGGGTCGCTGATGGGGGTTGATGATGGGGGTTGCTGATGGGGGTTGCTGATGGGGGTTGCTGATGGGGGTTGTTGATGGGGGTCGATGATAGGGGTCTCTGATGGGGGTTGATGATGGGGGTTGATGATGGGGGTTGATGATAGGGGTTGCTGATGGGGGTTGCTGATGGAGGATGATGATGGGGGTCGATGATGGGGGTTTCTGATGGGGGTTGATGATGGGGGTTGATGATGGGGGTTGATGATGAGGGTTGCTGATGGGGGTTGATGATGGGGGTTGATGATGGGGGTTGATGATGGGGGTTGTTGATGGGGGTTGTTGATCGGGGTTGCTGATGGGGGTTGATGATGGGGTTGATGATGGGGCTTGCTGATGGGGGTTGATGATGGGGGTTGATGATGGGGGTTGATGATGGGGGTTGATGATGGGGGTTGCTGATGGGGGTTGATGATGGGGGTCGATGATGGGGGTTGCTGATGGGGGTTGATGATGGGGGTTGATGATGGGGGTTGCTGATGGGGGTTGCTGATGGGGGTTGATGATGGGGGTTGATGATGGGGGTTGATGATGGGGGTTGATGATGGGGGTTGCTGATGAGGGTTGATGATGGCGGTTGATGATGGGGGTTGATGATGGGCGTTGCTGATGCGGGTTGATGATGGAGGTTGCTGATGGGGGTTGCTGATGGGGGTCGCTGATTGGGGTCGCTGATGGGGGTCGCTGATGGGGGTCGATGATGGAGGTCGATGATGGGGGTTGATGATAGAGGTTGATTATGGGGGTTGCTGATGGGGGTTGATGATGGGGTTGATGATGGAGGTTGATGATGGGGGTTGATGATGGGGGTTGATGATGGGTGTTGATGATGGGGGTTGATGATGGGGGTTGATGATGGGGGTCGCTGATGGGGGTTGCTGATGGGGGTGGATGATGGAGGTTGATGATGGGGGTTGATGATGGGGGTTGATGATATGGGTTGATGATGGGGGTTGATGATGGGGGTTGCCGATGGGGGTTTATGATGGGGGTTGATGATGGGGGTTGATGATGGGGGTTGATGATGGGGGTTGCTGATGGGGGTTGCTGATGGAGGTTGCTGATGGGGGATGTTGAAGGGGGTAGCTGATGGAGGTTGCTGATGGGGGTTGATGATGGGGGTTGCTGATGGGGTTTGCTGATGGGGATTGCTGATGGGGGTTGATGATGGGGGTTGATGATGGGGGCTGTTGATTGGGGTTGTTGATGGGGGTTGCTGATGGGGGTTGATGATGGGGTTGATGATGGGGGTTGCTGATGGGGGTTGCTGATGGGGGTTGATGATGGGGGTTGATGATGGGGGTTGCTGATGGGGGTTGGTGATGGGGGTTGATGATGGGGGTTCATGATGGGGGTTCATGATAGGGGTTGCTGATGGGGGTTGCTGATGGGGGTTGATGATGGGGGTTGATGATGGGGGTTGTTGATGGGGGTCGATGATGGGGGTCGATGATGGGGGTCGATGATGGGGGTCGCTGAAGGGGGTTGATGATGGGGGTTCATGATGGGGGTTGCTGATGGGGGTTGATGATGGGGGTTGATGATGGGGGTTGCTGATGGGGGTTGATGATGGGGGTTGATGATGGGGGTTGATGATGGGGGTTGCTGATGGGGGTTGCTGATGGGGGATGTTGAAGGGGGTTGCTGATGGGGGTTGCTGATGGGAGTTGATGATGGGGGTTGCTGATGGGGGTTGCTGATGGGGATTGCTGATGGGGGTTGATGATGGGGGTTGATGATGGGGTTGATGATGGGGGTTGCTGATGGGGGTTGCTGATGGGGGTTGATGATGGGGGTTGATGATGGGGGTTTCTGATGGGGGTTGCCGATGGGGGTTGATGATGGGGGTTGCTGATGGGGGTTGATGATGGGGGTTGCTGATGGGGGTTGATGATGGGGGTTGCTGATCGGGGTTGCTGATGGAGGTTGCTGATGGGGGATGTTGATATTGGTTGATGATGGGGGTTGCTGATGGGGGTTGCTGATGGGGGTTGCTGATGGGGGTTGATGATGGGAGTTGATGATGTGGGTTGCTGATGGGGGTTGCTGATGGGGGTTGCTGACGGGGGTTGATGATGGGGGTTGATGATGGGGGTTGTTGATGGGGGTTGCTGATGGGGGTTGATAATGGGGGTTGATGATGGGGGTTGCTGATGAGGGTTGATGATGGGGGTTGATGATGGGGGTTGCTGATGGGGGTTGCTGATGGGGGTTGCTGATGGGGGTTGATGATGGGGGTTGATGATGGGGGTTGCTGATGGGGGTTGCTGATGGGGGATGTTGAAGGGGGTTGCTGATGGGGGTTGCTGATGGGGGTTGATGATGGGGGTTGCTGATGGGGGTTGCTGATGGGGGATGTTGAAGGGGGTTGCTGATGGGGGTTGCTGATGGGGGTTGATGATGGGGGTTGCTGATGGGGGTTGCTGATGGGGATTGATGATGGGGGTTGATGATGGGGGTTGAAGATGGGGGCAGTTGATGGGGGTTGTTGATGGGGGTTGCTGATGGGGGTTGATGATGGGGTTGATGATGGGGGTTGCTGATGGGGGTTGCTGATGGGGGTTGATGATGGGGGTTGCTGATGGGGGTTGCTGATGGGGGTTGATGATGGGGGTTCATGATGGGGGTTGCTGATGGGGGTTGATGATGGGGGTTGATGATGGGGGTTGTTGATGCGGGTCGATGATGGGGGTCGATGATGGGGGTCGCTGATGGGGGTTGATGATGGGGGTTGATGATGGGGGTTGCTGATGGGGGTTGATGATGGGGGTTGCTGATGGGGGTTGATGATGGGGGTTGATGATGGGGGTTGATGATGGGGGTTGATGATGGGGGTTGATGATGGGGGGTTGCTGATGGGGGTTGCTGATGGGGGTTGATAATGGGGGTTGATGATGGGGGTTGCTGATGAGGGTTGATGATGGGGGTTGATGATGGGGGTTGTTGATGGGGGTCGATGATGGGGGTCGATGATGGGGGTCGCTGATGGGGGTTGATGATGGGGGTTGCTGATGGGGGTTGCTGATGGGGGTTGCTGATGGGGGTTGATGATGGGGGTTGTTGATGGGGGTTGTTGATGGGGGTCGATGATAGGGGTCTCTGATGGGGGTTGATTATGGGGGTTGATGATGGGGGTTGATGATAGGGGTTGCTGATGGGGGTTGCTGATGGAGGATGATGATGGGGGTCGATGATGGGGGTTTCTGATGGGGGTTGATGATTGGGGTTGATGATGGGGGTTGATGATGAGGGTTGCTGATGGGGGTTGATGATGGGGGTTGATGATGGGGGTTGATGATGGGGGTTGATGATGGGGGATGCTGATGGGGGTTGCTGATGGAGGTTGCTGATGGGGGATGTTGAAGGGGGTTGCTGATGGGGGTTGCTGATGGGAGTTGATGATGGGGGTTGCTGATGGTGGTTGCTGATGGGGATTACTGATGGGGGTTGATGATGGGGGTTGTTAATGGGGGTTGTTGATCGGGGTTGCTGATGGGGGTTGATGATGGTGTTGATGATGGGGTTTGCTGATGGGGGTTGATGATGGGGGTTGATGATGGGGGTTGATGATGGGGGTTGATGATGGGGGTTGCTGATGGGGGTTGATGATGGGGGTTGCTGATGGGGGTTGATGATGGGGGTCGATGATGGGGGTTGCTGATGGGGGTTGATGATGGGGGCTGATGATGGGGGTTGGTGATGGGGGTTGCTGATGGGGGTTGATGATGGGGGTTGATGATGGGGGTTGATGGGGGTTGATGATGGGGGTTGATGATTGGGGTTGATGATGGGGGTTGCTGGTGGGGGTTGATGATGGGGGTTGCTGATTGGGGTTGATGACGGGGGTTGCTGATGGGGGTTGATGATGGGGGTTGATGATGGGGGTTGATGATGGGGGTTTATGATATGGGTTGATGATGGGGGTTGATGATGGGGGTTGATGAAGTTGGTTGTTGATGGAGGTTGATGGTGGGGGTTGATGATTGAGGTTGATGATGGGGGTTGATGATGGGGGTTGCTGATGAGGGTTGATGATGGCGGTTGATGATGGGGGTTGATGATGGAGGTTGCTGATGGGGGTTGCTGATGGGGGTCGCTGATTGGGGTCGCTGATGGGGGTCGCTGATGGGGGTCGATGATGGAGGTCGATGATGGGGGTTGATGATAGAGGTTGATGATGGGGGTTGCTGATGGGGGTTGCTGATGGGGTTGATGATGGAGGTTGATGATGGGGGTTGATGATGGGGGTTGATGATGGGTGTTGATGATGGGGGTTGAAGATGGGGGTTGATGATGGGGGTTGCTGATTGGGGTTGATGATGGAGGTTGATGATGGGGGTTGCTGATGGGGGTTGCTGATGGGGGTTAATGATGGGGGTTGCTGATGGGTGTTGATGATGGAGGTTGATGATGGGGGTTGACGATGGGGGTCGCTGATGGGGGTTGCTGATGGGGGTGGATGATGGAGGTTGATGATGGGGATTGATGATGGGGGTTGATGATATGGGTTGATGATAGGGGTTGATGATGGAGGTTGCCGATGGGGGTTTATGATGGCGGTTGATGATGGGTGTTGATGATGGGGGTTGCTGATGGGGGTTGATGATGGGGGTTGATGATGGGGGTTGATGATGGGGGTTGATGATGGGGGTTGATGATGGGGGTTGCTGATGGAGGTTGCTGATGGGGGATGTTGAAGGGGGTAGCTGATGGGGGTTCCTGATGGGGGTTGATGATGGGGGTTGATGATGGGGGTTGCTGATGGGGGTTGCTGATGGGGATTGCTGATGGGGGTTGATGATGGGGGTTGATGATGGGGGCTGTGGATGGGGGTTGTTGATGGGGGTTGCTGATGGGGGTTGATGATGGGGTTGATGATGGGGGTTGCTGATGGGGGTTGCTGATGGGGGTTGATGATGGGGGTTGATGATGGGGGTTGCTGATGGGGGTTGATGATGGGGGTTGATGATGGGGGTTGATGATGGGGGTTGATGATGGGGGTTGATGATGGAGGTTGATGATGGGGGTTGATGATGGGGGTTGCTGATGGGGGTTGCTGATGGAGGTTGCTGATGGGGGATGTTGAAGGGGGTTGCTGATGGGGGTTGCTGATGGGAGTTGATGATTGGGGTTGCTGATGGGGGTTGCTGATGGGGATTGCTGATGGCGGTTGATGATGGGGGTTAATGATGGGGGTTGTTGATGGGGGTTGTTGATGGGGGTTGCTGATGGGGGTTGATGATGGGGTTGATGAAGGGGGTTGCTGATGGGGGTTGCTGATGGGGGTTGATGATGGGGGTTGATGATGGGGGTTGCTGATGGGGGTTGCCGATGGGGGTTGATGATGGGGGTTGCTGATGGGGGTTGATGATGGGGGTTGCTGATGGGGGTTGCTGATGGAGGTTGCTGATGGGGGATGTTGATAGGGGTTGATGATTGGGTTGATGATGGGGGTTGGTGATGGGGGTTGCTGATGGGGGTTGGTGATGGTGGTTGCTGATGGGGGTTGATGATGGGGGTTGATGATGTGGGTTGCTGATGGGGGTTGATGATGGGGGTTGATGATGGGGGTTGCTGATGGGGGTTGCTGATGAGGGTTGATGATGGGGGTTGATGATGGTGGTTGATGATGGGGGTTGCTGATTGGGGTTGATGATGGGGGTTGCTGATGGGGGTTGATGATGGGGGTCGATTATGGGGGTTGCTGATGGGGGTTGATGATGGGGGTTGATGATGGGGGTTGCTAATGGGGGTTGCTGATGGGGGTTGATGATGGGGGTTGATGATGGGGCGTGATGATGGGGGTTGATGATGGGGGTTGATGATGGGGGTTGCTGATGGGGGTTGATGATGGGGGTTGATGATGGGGGTTGATGATGGGGGTTGATGATGGGGGTTGCTGATGGGGGTTGCTGATGGGGGATGTTGATAGAAGTTGATGATGGGGGTTGGTGATGGGGGTTGATGATGGGGGTTGCTGATGGGGGTTGCTGATGGGGGTTGCTGATGGGGTTGATGATGGAGGTTGATGATGGGGGTTGATGATGGGGGTTGATGATGGGTGTTGATGATGGGGGTTGATGATGGGGGTTGATGATGGGGGTTGCTGATTGGGGTTGATGATGGAGGTTGATGATGGGGGTTGCTGATGGGGGTTGCTGATGGGGGTTAATAATGGGGGTTGCTGATGGGGGTTGATGATGGAGGTTGATGATGGGGGTTGATGATGGGGGTCGCTGATGGGGGTTGCTGATGGGGGTGGATGATGGAGGTTGATGATGGGGGTTGATGATGGGGGTTGATGATATGGGTTGATGATGGGGGTTGATGATGGGGGTTGATGATGGGGTTTGCCGATGGGGGTTGATGATGGAGGTTGATGATGGGGGTTGATGATGGGGGTTGCTGATGGGGGTTGATGATGGGGGTTGCTGATGGGGGTTAATGATGGAAGTTGATGATGGGGGTTGATGATGGGGGTCGCTGATGGGGGTTGCTGATGGGTGTGGATGATGAAGGTTGATGATGGGGGTTGATGATGGGGGTTGATGATGAGGTATGATGATGGGGGTTGCTGATGGGGGTTGATGATTTGAGTTGTTGATGGGGGTTGATGATGGCGGTTGATGATGGAGGTTGAGGATGGGTGTTGATGATGGGGGTTGATGATGGGGTTTAATGATGGGGGTTGTTGATGGGGGTTGATGATGGGGGTTGATGATGGGGGTTGTTGACGGGGGTTGCTGATGGGGGTTGATGATGGGGGTTGATGATGGGGGTTAATGATGGGGGTTGATGATGGGGGTTGATGATGGGGGTCGCTGATGGGGGTTGCTGATGGGGGTGGATGATGGAGGTTGATGATGGGGGTTGATGATGGGGGTTGATGATATGGGTGGATGATTGGGGTTGTTGATGGGGGTTGATGATGGGGGTTGATGATGGGGGTTGCTGATGGGGGTTGATGATGGAGGTTGATGATGGGGGTTGATGATGGGGGTTGCTGATGGGGGTTGATGATGGGGGTTGATGATGGGGGTTGCTGATGGGGGTTGATGATGGGGGTTGATGATGGAGGTTGATGATGGGGGTTGATGATGGGGGTCGCTGATGGGTGTTGCTGATGGGGGTGGATGATGGAGGTTGATGATGGGGGTTGATGATGGGGGTTGATGATGAGGTATGATGATGGGGGTTGCTGATGGGGGTTGATGATTGCGGTTGATGATGGAGGTTGAGGATGGGGGTTGTTGATGGGGGTTGATGATGGGGATTCATGATGGGGGTTGTTGATGGGGGTTGCTGATGGGGGTTGATGATGGGGGTTGATGATGGGAGTTGTTGATGGGGGTTGCTGATGGGGGTTGATGATGGGGGTTGATGATTGGGGTTGCTGATGCGGGTTGCTGATGGGGGTTGATGATGGGGGTTGATGATGGGGTTTGATGATGGGGGTTCATGATGGGGTTTGATGATGGGGGTTGCTGATGGGGGTTGCTGATGGGGGTTGATGATGGGGGTTGATGATGGGGGTTGATGATGGGGGTTGCTGATGGGGGTTGATGATGGGGGTTGATGATGGGGGTTAATGATTGGGGTTGCTGATGGGGGTTGCTGATGGGGGTTGATGATGGGGGTTGATGATGGGGGTGGCTGATGGGGGTTGATGGTGGGGTTTGATGATGGGGGTTGATGATGGGCGTTGATGATGGGGGTTGATGATGGGGGTTGATGATGGGGGTTGCTGATGGTGGTTGCTGATTTGGGTTTATGATGGAGGTTGATGATGGGGGTTGATGATTGGGGTTGCTGATGGGGTTTGATGATGGGGGTTGCTGATGGGGGTTGATGATGGAGGTTGATGATGGGGGTTGATGATGGGGGTCGCTGATGGGGGTTGCTGATGGGGGTGGATGATGGAGGTTGATGATGGGGGTTGATGATGGGGGTTGATGATATGGGTTGATGATGGGGGTTGCTGATGCGGGTTGCTGATGGGGGTTGATGATGGGGGTTGATGATGGGGTTTGATGATTGGGGTTCATGATGGGGTTTGATGATGGGGGTTGCTGATGGGGGTTGCTGATGGGGGTTGATGATGGGGGTTGATGATGGTGGTTGATGATGGGGGTTGCTGATGGGGGTTGATGATGGGGGATGATGATGGGGGTTAATGATGGGGGTTGCTGATGGGGGTTGCTGATGGGGGTTGCTGATGGGGGTTGATGATGGGGGTTGATGATGGGGGTTGCTGATGGGGGTTGATGGTGGGGGTTGATGATGGGGGTTGATGATGGGGGATGATGATGGGGGTTGATGATGGGGGTTGATGATGGAGGTTGCTGATGGTGGTTGCTGATTGGGGTTGATGATGGAGGTTGATGATGGGGGTTGATGATGGGGGTTGCTGATGGGGGTTGATGATGGGGGTTGCTGATGGGGGTTGATGATGGAGGTTGATGATGGGGGTTGATGATGGGGGTCGCTGATGGGGGTTGCTGATGGGGGTGGATGATGGATGTTGATGATGGGGGTTCATGATGGGGGTTGATGATATGGGTTGATGATGGGGGTTGATGATTGGGGTTGATGATGGGGTTGATGATGGGGGTTGCCGATGGGGGTTGATGATGGAGGTTGATGATGGGGGTTGATGATGGGGGTTGCTGATGGGGGTTGATGATGGGGGTTGATGATGGTGGTTGATGATGGGGGTTGCTGATGGGGGTTGATGATGGGGGTTGATGATGGGGGTTAATGATGGGGGTTGCTGATGGGGGTTGCTGATGGGGGTTGATGATGGGGGTTGATGATGGGGGTTGCTGATGGGGGTTGATGGTGGGGGTTGATGATGGGGGTTGATGATGGGGGATGATGATGGGGGTTGATGATGGGGGTTGATGATGGAGGTTGCTGATGGTGGTTGCTGATTGGGGTTGATGATGGGGGTTGGTGATGGGGGTTGATGATGGGGGTTGCTGATGGGGGTTGCTGATGGGGGTTGCTGATGGGGTTGATGATGGAGGTTGATGATGGGGGTTGATGATGGGGGTTGATGATGGGTGTTGATGATGGGGGTTGATGATGGGGGTTGATGATGGGGGTTGCTGATTGGGGTTGATGATGGAGGTTGATGATGGGGGTTGCTGATGGGGGTTGCTGATGGGGGTTAATAATGGGGGTTGCTGATGGGGGTTGATGATGGAGGTTGATGATGGGGGTTGATGATGGGGGTCGCTGATGGGGGTTGCTGATGGGGGTGGATGATGGAGGTTGATGATGGGGGTTGATGATGGGGGTTGATGATATGGGTTGATGATGGGGGTTGATGATGGGGGTTGATGATGGGGTTTGCCGATGGGGGTTGATGATGGAGGTTGATGATGGGGGTTGATGATGGGGGTTGCTGATGGGGGTTGATGATGGGGGTTGCTGATGGGGGTTAATGATGGAAGTTGATGATGGGGGTTGATGATGGGGGTCGCTGATGGGGGTTGCTGATGGGTGTGGATGATGAAGGTTGATGATGGGGGTTGATGATGGGGGTTGATGATGAGGTATGATGATGGGGGTTGCTGATGGGGGTTGATGATTTGAGTTGTTGATGGGGGTTGATGATGGCGGTTGATGATGGAGGTTGAGGATGGGTGTTGATGATGGGGGTTGATGATGGGGTTTAATGATGGGGGTTGTTGATGGGGGTTGATGATGGGGGTTGATGATGGGGGTTGTTGACGGGGGTTGCTGATGGGGGTTGATGATGGGGGTTGATGATGGGGGTTAATGATGGGGGTTGATGATGGGGGTTGATGATGGGGGTCGCTGATGGGGGTTGCTGATGGGGGTGGATGATGGAGGTTGATGATGGGGGTTGATGATGGGGGTTGATGATATGGGTGGATGATTGGGGTTGTTGATGGGGGTTGATGATGGGGGTTGATGATGGGGGTTGCTGATGGGGGTTGATGATGGAGGTTGATGATGGGGGTTGATGATGGGGGTTGCTGATGGGGGTTGATGATGGGGGTTGATGATGGGGGTTGCTGATGGGGGTTGATGATGGGGGTTGATGATGGAGGTTGATGATGGGGGTTGATGATGGGGGTCGCTGATGGGTGTTGCTGATGGGGGTGGATGATGGAGGTTGATGATGGGGGTTGATGATGGGGGTTGATGATGAGGTATGATGATGGGGGTTGCTGATGGGGGTTGATGATTGCGGTTGATGATGGAGGTTGAGGATGGGGGTTGTTGATGGGGGTTGATGATGGGGATTCATGATGGGGGTTGTTGATGGGGGTTGCTGATGGGGGTTGATGATGGGGGTTGATGATGGGAGTTGTTGATGGGGGTTGCTGATGGGGGTTGATGATGGGGGTTGATGATTGGGGTTGCTGATGCGGGTTGCTGATGGGGGTTGATGATGGGGGTTGATGATGGGGTTTGATGATGGGGGTTCATGATGGGGTTTGATGATGGGGGTTGCTGATGGGGGTTGCTGATGGGGGTTGATGATGGGGGTTGATGATGGGGGTTGATGATGGGGGTTGCTGATGGGGGTTGATGATGGGGGTTGATGATGGGGGTTAATGATTGGGGTTGCTGATGGGGGTTGCTGATGGGGGTTGATGATGGGGGTTGATGATGGGGGTGGCTGATGGGGGTTGATGGTGGGGTTTGATGATGGGGGTTGATGATGGGCGTTGATGATGGGGGTTGATGATGGGGGTTGATGATGGGGGTTGCTGATGGTGGTTGCTGATTTGGGTTTATGATGGAGGTTGATGATGGGGGTTGATGATTGGGGTTGCTGATGGGGTTTGATGATGGGGGTTGCTGATGGGGGTTGATGATGGAGGTTGATGATGGGGGTTGATGATGGGGGTCGCTGATGGGGGTTGCTGATGGGGGTGGATGATGGAGGTTGATGATGGGGGTTGATGATGGGGGTTGATGATATGGGTTGATGATGGGGGTTGCTGATGCGGGTTGCTGATGGGGGTTGATGATGGGGGTTGATGATGGGGTTTGATGATTGGGGTTCATGATGGGGTTTGATGATGGGGGTTGCTGATGGGGGTTGCTGATGGGGGTTGATGATGGGGGTTGATGATGGTGGTTGATGATGGGGGTTGCTGATGGGGGTTGATGATGGGGGATGATGATGGGGGTTAATGATGGGGGTTGCTGATGGGGGTTGCTGATGGGGGTTGCTGATGGGGGTTGATGATGGGGGTTGATGATGGGGGTTGCTGATGGGGGTTGATGGTGGGGGTTGATGATGGGGGTTGATGATGGGGGATGATGATGGGGGTTGATGATGGGGGTTGATGATGGAGGTTGCTGATGGTGGTTGCTGATTGGGGTTGATGATGGAGGTTGATGATGGGGGTTGATGATGGGGGTTGCTGATGGGGGTTGATGATGGGGGTTGCTGATGGGGGTTGATGATGGAGGTTGATGATGGGGGTTGATGATGGGGGTCGCTGATGGGGGTTGCTGATGGGGGTGGATGATGGATGTTGATGATGGGGGTTCATGATGGGGGTTGATGATATGGGTTGATGATGGGGGTTGATGATTGGGGTTGATGATGGGGTTGATGATGGGGGTTGCCGATGGGGGTTGATGATGGAGGTTGATGATGGGGGTTGATGATGGGGGTTGCTGATGGGGGTTGATGATGGGGGTTGATGATGGTGGTTGATGATGGGGGTTGCTGATGGGGGTTGATGATGGGGGTTGATGATGGGGGTTAATGATGGGGGTTGCTGATGGGGGTTGCTGATGGGGGTTGATGATGGGGGTTGATGATGGGGGTTGCTGATGGGGGTTGATGGTGGGGGTTGATGATGGGGGTTGATGATGGGGGATGATGATGGGGGTTGATGATGGGGGTTGATGATGGAGGTTGCTGATGGTGGTTGCTGATTGGGGTTGATGATGGAGGTTGATGATGGGGGTTGATGATGGGGGTTGCTGATGGGGGTTGATGATGGGGGTTGCTGATGGGGGTTGATGATGGAGGTTGATGATGGGGGTTGATGATGGGGGTCGCTGATGGGGGTTGCTGATGGGGGTGGATGATGGATGTTGATGATGGGGGTTCATGATGGGGGTTGATGATATGGGTTGATGATGGGGGTTGATGATGGGGGTTGATGATGGGGTTGATGATGGGGGTTGCCGATGGGGGTTGATGATGGAGGTTGATGATGGGGGTTGATGATGGGGGTTGCTGATGGGGGTTGATGATGGGGGTTGATGATGGGGGTTGATGATGGAGGTTGATGATGGGTGTTGCTGATGGGGGTGGATGATGGAGGTTGATGATGGGGGTTGATGATGGGGGTTGATGATGCGGTATGATGATGGGGGTTGCTGATGGGGGCTGATGATTTGAGTTGCTGATGGGGGTTGATGATGGCGGTTGATGATGGAGGTGGAGGATGGGGGTTGATGATGGGGGTTGATGATGGGTTTAATGATGGGGGTTGTTGATGGGGGTTGATGATGGGGGTTGATGATGGGGGTTGTTGATGGGGGTTGCTGATGGGGGTTGATGATGGGGGTTGATGATGGGGGTTGTTGATGGGGGTTGCTGATGGGGGTTGATGATGGGGGTTGATGATTGGGGTTGCTGATGCGGGATGCTGATGGGGGTTGATGATGGGGGTTGATGATGGGGTTTGATGATGGGGGTTGATGATGGGGTTTGATGATGGGGGTTGCTGATGGGGGATGCTGATGGGAGTTGATGATGGGGGTTGATGATGGGGGTTGATGATGGGGGTTGCTGATGGGGGTTGATGAGGGGGTTGATGATGGGGGTTAATGATGGGGGTTGCTGATTGGGGTTGCTGATGGGGGTTGATGATGGGGGTTGATGATGGGGGTTGCTGATGGGGGTTGATGGTGGGCGTTGATGATGGATGTTGATGATGGGGGTTCATGATGGGGGTTGATGATATGGGTTGATGATGGGGGTTGATGATGGGGGTTGATGATGGGGTTGATGATGGGGGTTGCCGATGGGGGTTGATGATGGAGGTTGATGATGGGGGTTGATGATGGGGGTTGCTGATGGGGGTTGATGATGGGGGTTGATGATGGGGGTTGATGATGGAGGTTGATGATGGGGGTTGATGATGGGGGTCGCTGATGGGTGTTGCTGATGGGGGTGGATGATGGAGGTTGATGATGGGGGTTGATGATGGGGGTTGATGATGCGGTATGATGATGGGGGTTGCTGATGGGGGCTGATGATTTGAGTTGCTGATGGGGGTTGATGATGGCGGTTGATGATGGAGGTGGAGGATGGGGGTTGATGATGGGGGTTGATGATGGGGTTTAATGATGGGGGTTGTTGATGGGGGTTGATGATGGGGGTTGATGATGGGGGTTGTTGATGGGGGTTGCTGATGGGGGTTGATGATGGGGGTTGATGATGGGGGTTGTTGATGGGGGTTGCTGATGGGGGTTGATGATGGGGGTTGATGATTGGGGTTGCTGATGCGGGTTGCTGATGGGGGTTGATGATGGGGGTTGATGATGGGGTTTGATGATGGGGGTTGATGATGGGGTTTGATGATGGGGGTTGCTGATGGGGGATGCTGATGGGAGTTGATGATGGGGGTTGATGATGGGGGTTGATGATGGGGGTTGCTGATGGGGGTTGATGAGGGGGTTGATGATGGGGGTTAATGATGGGGGTTGCTGATTGGGGTTGCTGATGGGGGTTGATGATGGGGGTTGATGATGGGGGTTGCTGATGGGGGTTGATGGTGGGCGTTGATGATGGGGTTTGATGATGGGGGTTCATGATGGGGTTTGATGATGGGGGTTGCTGATGGGGGTTGCTGATGGGGGTTGATGATGGGGGTTGATGATGGTGGTTGATGATGGGGGTTGCTGATGGGGGTTGATGATGGGGGTTGATGATGGGGGTTAATGATGGGGGTTGCTGATGGGGGTTGCTGATGGGGGTTGATGATGGGGGTTGATGATGGGGGTTGCTGATGGGGGTTGATGGTGGGGGTTGATGATGGGGGTTGATGATGGGGGATGATGATGGGGGTTGATGATGGGGGTTGATGATGGAGGTTGCTGATGGTGGTTGCTGATTGGGGTTGATGATGGAGGTTGATGATGGGGGTTGCTGATGGGGGTGGATGATGGAGGTTGATGATGGGGGTTGATGATGGGGGTTGATGATATGGGTTGATGATGGGGGTTGCTGATGCGGGTTGCTGATGGGGGTTGATGATGGGGGTTGATGATGGGGTTTGATGATGGGGGTTCATGATGGGGTTTGATGATGGGGGTTGCTGATGGGGGTTGCTGATGGGGGTTGATGATGGGGGTTGATGATGGTGGTTGATGATGGGGGTTGTTGATGGGGGTTGATGATGGGGGTTGATGATGGGGGTTAATGATGGGGGTTGCTGATGGGGGTTGCTGATGGGGGTTGATGATGGGGGTTGATGATGGGGGTTGCTGATGGGGGTTGATGGTGGGGGTTGATGATGGGGGTTGATGATGGGGGATGATGATGGGGGTTGATGATGGGGGTTGATGATGGAGGTTGCTGATGGTGGTTGCTGATTGGGGTTGATGATGGAGGTTGATGATGGGGGTTGATGATGGGGGTTGCTGATGGGGGTTGATGATGGGGGTTGCTGATGGGGGTTGATGATGGAGGTTGATGATGGGGGTTGATGATGGGGGTCGCTGATGGGGGTTGCTGATGGGGGTGGATGATGGATGTTGATGATGGGGGTTCATGATGGGGGTTGATGATATGGGTTGATGATGGGGGTTGATGATGGGGGTTGATGATGGGGTTGATAATGGGGGTTGCCGATGGGGGTTGATGATGGAGGTTGATGATGGGGGTTGATGATGGGGGTTGCTGATGGGGGTTGATGATGGGGGTTGATGATGGGGGTTGATGATGGAGGTTGATGATGGGGGTTGATCATGGGGGTCGCTGATGGGTGTTGCTGATGGGGGTGGATGATGGAGGTTGATGATGGGGGTTGATGATGGGGGTTGATGATGCGGTATGATGATGGGGGTTGTTGATGGGGGTTGATGATGGGGGTTGATGATGGGGGTTGTTGATGGGGGTTGCTGATGGGGGTTGATCATGGGGGTTGATGATGGGGGTTGTTGATGGGGGTTGCTGATGGGGTTGATGATGGGGGTTGATGATTGGGGTTGCTGATGCGGGTTGCTGATGGGGGTTGATGATGGGGGTTGATGATGGGGTTTGATGATGGGGGTTGATGATGGGGTTTGATGATGGGGGTTGCTGATTCGGGATGCTGATGGGAGTTGATGATGGGGGTTGATGATGGGGGTTGATGATGGGGGTTGCTGATGGGGGTTGATGAGGGGGTTGATGATGGGGGTTAATGATGGGGGTTGCTGATTGGGGTTGCTGATGGGGGTTGATGATGGGGGTTGATGATGGGGGTTGCTGATGGGGGTTGATGGTGGGCGTTGATGATGGTGGTTGATGATGGGGGTTGATGATGGGGGTTGTTGATGGGGGTTGCTGATGGGGGTTGATGATGGGGGTTGATGTTGGGGGTTAATGATGGAGGTTGCTGATGGGGTCTGCTGATGGGGGTTGCTGATGGAGGTTGCTGATGGGGGATGTTGATGGGGGTTGCTGATGGGGGTTGATGATGGAGGTTGCTGATGGGGGATGTTGATGGGGGTTGATGATGGGGGTTGCTGATGGGGGTTGCTGATGGGGTTTGCTGATGGGGGTTGATGATGGGGGTTGCTGATCGGGGTTGATGATGGGGGTTGATGATGGGGGTTGCTGATGGGGGTTGCTGATGGGGGTTGCTGATGGGGGTTGAAGATTGGGGTTTATGATGGGGGTTGATGATGGGGGTTGATGATGGGGATTGCTGATGAGGGTTGATGATGGGGGTTGATGATGGGGGTTGCTGTTGGGGGTTGCTGATGGGGGTTGATGATGGGGGTTGATGATGGGGGTTGCTGATGGGGGTTGATGATGGGGTTGATGATGGGGGTTGATGATGGGGGTTGATGATGGGGGTTGCTGATGGGGGTTGATGATCGGGGTTGATGATGAGGGTTGATGATGGGGGTTGCTGATGGGGGTTGATGATGGGGGTTGATGATGGCGGTTTCTGATGGGAGTTGATGATGGAGGTTGATGATGGGGTTGATGATGGGGGTCGCTGATGGTGGTCGCTGATGGGAGTTAATGATGGGGGTTGATTATTTGAGTTGCTGATGGGGGTTGATGATGGCATTTGATGATGGAGGTTGAGGATGGGGTTTGCTGATGGGGGTTGCTGATTGAGGTTGCTGATGGGGGTTGCTGATGGGGGTTGATAATGGGGGTTGATGATGGTGGTTAATGATGGGTGTTGCTGATGGGGGTTGATGATGGGGGTTGATGATCGGGGTTGTTGATGGTGGTTGCTGATGGGGGTTGATGATGGAGTTGATGATGGGGATTGCTGATGAGGGTTGATGATGGGGGTTGATGATGGAGGTTGATGATGGGGGTTGATGATGGGGGTTGATGATGCGGTATGATGATGGGAGTTGCTGATGGGGGCTGATGATTTGAGTTGCTGATGGGGGTTGATGATGGCGGTTGATGATGGAGGTGGAGGATGGGGGTTGATGATGGGGGTTGATGATGGGGTTTAATGATGGGGGTTGTTGATGGGGGTTGATGATGGGGGTTGATGATGGGGGTTGTTGATGGGGGTTGCTGATGGGGGTTGATGATGGGGGTTGATGATGGGGGTTGTTGATGGGGGTTGCTGATGGGGTTGATGATGGGGGTTGATGATTGGGGTTGCTGATGCGGGTTGCTGATGGGGGTTGATGATGGGGGTTGATGATGGGGTTTGATGATGGGGGTTGATGATGGGGTTTGATGATGGGGGTTGCTGATGGGGGATGCTGATGGGAGTTGATGATGGGGGTTGATGATGGGGGTTGATGATGGGGGTTGCTGATGGGGGTTGATGAGGGGGTTGATGATGGGGGTTAATGATGGGGGTTGCTGATTGGGGTTGCTGATGGGGGTTGATGATGGGGGTTGATGATGGGGGTTGCTGATGGGGGTTGATGGTGGGCGTTGATGATGGTGGTTGATGATGGGGGTTGATGATGGGGGTTGTTGATGGGGGTTGCTGATGGGGGTTGATGATGGGGGTTGATGTTGGGGGTTAATGATGGAGGTTGCTGATGGGGTCTGCTGATGGGGGTTGCTGATGGAGGTTGCTGATGGGGGATGTTGATGGGGGTTGCTGATGGGAGTTGATGATGGAGGTTGCTGATGGGGGATGTTGATGGGGGTTGATGATGGGGGTTGCTGATGGGGGTTGCTGATGGGGTTTGCTGATGGGGGTTGATGATGGGGGTTGCTGATCGGGGTTGATGATGGGGGTTGATGATGGGGGTTGCTGATGGGGGTTGCTGATCGGGGTTGCTGATGGGGGTTGAAGATTGGGGTTTATGATGGGGGTTGATGATGGGGGTTGATGATGGGGATTGCTGATGAGGGTTGATGATGGGGGTTGATGATGGGGGTTGATGATGGGGGTTGCTGTTGGGGGTTGCTGATGGGGGTTGATGATGGGGGTTGATGATGGGGGTTGCTGATGGGGGTTGATGATGGGGTTGATGATGGGGGTTGATGATCGGGGTTGATGATGGGGGTTGCTGATGGGGGTTGATGATCGGGGTTGATGATGAGGGTTGATGATGGGGGTTGCTGATGGGGGTTGATGATGGGGGTTGATGATGGCGGTTTCTGATGGGAGTTGATGATGGAGGTTGATGATGGGGTTGATGATGGGGGTCGCTGATGGTGGTCGCTGATGGGAGTTAATGATGGGGGTTGATGATTTGAGTTGCTGATGGGGGTTGATGATGGCATTTGATGATGGAGGTTGAGGATGGGGTTTGCTGATGGGGGTTGCTGATTGAGGTTGCTGATGGGGGTTGCTGATGGGGGTTGATAATGGGGGTTGATGATGGTGGTTAATGATGGGTGTTGCTGATGGGGGTTGATGATGGGGGTTGATGATCGGGGTTGTTGATGGTGGTTGCTGATGGGGGTTGATGATGGGGTTGATGATGGGGATTGCTGATGAGGGTTGATGATGGGGGTTGATGATGGGGGTTGATGATGGGGTTTGCTGATGGGGGTTGCTGATGGGGGTTGATGATGGGGGTTGCTGATGGGGGTAGATGATGGGGGTTGATGATGGGGGTTGATGATGGGGGTCGATGATGGGAGTCGCTGATGGGGGTCGATGATGGCGGTCGATGATGGGGGTTGATGATGGGGGTTGCTGATGGGGGTTGATGATGGGGGTTGCTGATGGGGGTTGATGATTGGGGCTGATGATGCGGGTTAATGATGGGGGTTGCTGATTGGGGTTGCTGATGGAAGTTGCTGATGGGGGATGTTGATGGGGGTTGGTGATGGGGGTTGCTGATGGGGGTTGATGATGGGAGTTGCTGATGAGGGTTGCTGATGGGGGTTGCTGATGGGGGTTGATGATGGTTGTTGATGATGGGGGTTGCTGATTGGGGTTGAAGATGGAGGTTGCTGATGGGGGATGTTGATGGGGGTTGGTGATGGGGGTTGCTGATGGGGGTTGATTATGGGAGTTGCTGATGGGGGTTTGCTGATGGGGGTTGCTGATGGGGGTTGATGATGGGGGTTGATGATGGGGGTTGATGATGGGGGTTGATGATGGGGGTTGGTGATGGGGGTTGCTGATGGGGGATGCTGATGGGGGTTTGATGATGGGGGTTGATGATGGAGGTTGATGATGGGGGTTGATGATGGGGGTTGCTGATGGGGGTTGATGATGGGGGTTAATGATGGGGGTTGCTGATGGGGGTTGATGATGGGGGTTGATGAAGGGGGTTGCTGATGGGGGTTGATGATGGGGGTTGATGATGGGGGTTGCTGATGGGGGTTGATGATGGGGGTTGATGATGGGGGTTGATGATGCGGGTTGCTGATGGGGGTTGCTGATGGGGGATGTTGATGGGGGTTGCTGATGGGGGTTGCTGATGGGGGTTGATGATGGGGGTTGCTGATGGTGGTTGCAGATTGGGGTTGATGATGGAGGTTGATGATGGGGGTTGATGATTGGGTTTGTTGATGGGGGTTGCTGATGGGGGTTGATGATGGGGGTTGCTGATGGGGGTTGCTGATGGGGGATGTTGATGGGGGTTGCTGATGGGGGTTGCTGATGGGGGTTGATGATGGGGGTTGCTGATGGTGGTTGATGATGGGGGTTGCTGATGGTGGTTGCAGATTGGGGTTGATGATGGAGGTTGATGATGGGGGTTGATGATTGGGTTTGTTGATGGGGGTTGCTGATGGGGGTTGATGATGGGGGTTGATGATGGGGGTTGTTGATGAGGGTTGATGATGGGGGTTGATGATGGGGGTTGATGATGTGGGTTGATGATGGGGGTTGCTGATGGGGGTTGCTGATGGGGGTTGCTGATGGGGGTTGATGATGGGGGTTTATGATGGGGGTCGATGATGGGGGTCTCTGATGGGGGTCTCTGATGGGGGTTGATGATGGGGGTTGATGATGGGGGTTGCTGATGGGGGTTGATGATGGGGGTTGCTGATGGGGGTTGCTGATGGAGGTTGATGATGGAGGTTGATGATGGGGGTTGCTGATGGGGGTTGATGATGGGGGTTGATGATGGGGGTTGATGATGGGGGTTGATGATGGGGGTTGATGATGGGGGTTGATGATGGGGGTTGCTGATGGGGGTTGATGATGGGGGTTGATGATGGGGGTTGATGATGGGGTTTGCTGATTGGGGTTGCTGATGGAGGTTGCTGATGGGGGATGTTGATGGGGGTTGGTGATGTGGGTTGCTGATGGGGGTTGATGATGGGAGTTGCTGATGGTGGTTGCTGATGGCGGTTGCTGATGGGGGTTGATGATGGTTGTTGATGATGGGGGTTGCTGATTGGGGTTGCTGATGGAGGTTGCTGATGGGGGATGTTGATGGGGGTTGGTGATGGGGGTTGCTGATGGGGGTTGCTGATGGGGGTTGATGATGGGGGTTGATGATGGGGGTTGATGATGGAGGATGCTGATGGGGGTTGCTGATGGGGGTTGATGATGGGGGTTGATGATGGGGGTTGATGATGGGGGTTAATGATGGGGGTTGGTGATGGGGGTTGCTGATGGGGGTTGCTGATCGGTGTTGATGATGGGGGTTGATGATGGAGGTTGATGATGGGGGTTGATGATGGGGGTTGCTGATGGGTGTTGATGATGGGGGTTGATGATGGGGGTTGATGATGGGGGTTGCTGATGGGGGTTGATGATGGGGGTTGCTGATGGGGGTTGCTGATGGAGGTTGATGATGGAGGTTGATGATGGGGGTTGCTGATGGGGGTTGATGATGGGGGTTGATGATGGGGGTTGATGATGGGGGTTGATGATGGGGGTTGATGATGGGGGTTGCTGATGGGGGTTGTTGATGGGGATTGCTGATGGGGGTTGATGACGGGGGTTGATGATGGGGGTTGATGATGGGGGTTGATGATGGGGGTTGCTGATGGGGGTTGCTGATGGAGGTTGCTGATGGGGGATGTTGATGGGGGTTGCTGATGGGGGTTGCTGATGGGGGTTGATGAAGGGGGTTGCTGATGGGGGTTGCTGATCGGTGTTGATGATGGGGGTTGATGATGGAGGTTGATGATGGGGGTTGATGATGGGGGTTGCTGATGGGTGTTGATGATGGGGGTTGATGATGGGGGTTGATGATGGGGGTTGCTGATGGGGGTTGATGATCGGGGTTGCTGATGGGGGTTGCTGATGGAGGTTGATGATGGGGGTTGATGATGGGGGTTGCTGATGGGGGTTGATGATAGGGGGTTGATGATGGGGGTTGATGATGGGGGTTGATGATGGGGGTTGATGATGGGGGTTGCTGATGGGGGTTGATGATGGGGGTTGCTGATGGGAGTTGATGATGGGGGTTGATGATGGGGGTTGATGATGGGGGTTGATGATGGGGGTTGCAGATGGAGGTTGCTGATGGGGGATGTTGATGGGGGTTGCTGATGGGGGTTGCTGATGGGGGTTGATGAAGGGGGTTGCTGATGGGGGTTGCTGATTGGGGTTGCTGATGGGGGTTGATTATGGGGGTTGATGATGGGGGTTGTTAATGGGGGTTGCTGATGGGGGTTGATGATGGGGGTTGATGATGGGGGTTGCTGATGAGGGTTGATGATGGGGGTTGATGATGGGGGTTCATGATGGGGGTTGCTGATGGGGGTTGCTGATTGGGGTTGCTGATGAGGTTTGATGATGGGGGTTGTTGATGGGGGTTGATGATGGGGGTCGATGATGGGCGTCTCTGATGGGGGTTGATGATGGGGGTTGATGATGAGGGTTGATGATTGTGGTTACTGATGGGGGTTGCTGATGGAGGTTGATGATGGGGGTCGATCATGGGGTTTCTGATGGGGGTTGATGATGGGGGTTGATGATGTGGGTTGATGATGAGGGTTGCTGATGGGGTTTGATGATGGGGGTTGATGATGGGGGTTGTTGATGGGGGTTGATGATGGGGGTTGCTGATGGGGGTTGCTGATGGGGATTGCTGATGGGGGTTGGTGATGGGGGTTGATGATGGGCGTTGTTGATGGGGGTTGTTGATGGGGGTTGCTGATAGGGGTTGATGATTGGGTTGTTGATGGAGGTTGATGACGGGGGTTGCTGATGGGGGTTGCTGATGGGGGTTGATGATGGTGGTTCATGATGGGGGTTGCTCAGGGGGTTGCTGATGGGGTTGATGATGGGGGTTGATGATGGGGGTTGTTGATGGGGGTCGATGATGGGGGTCGATGATGGGGGTTGCTGATGGGGGTTGATGATGGGGGTTGATGGTTGGGGTTGCTGATGGGGGTTGATGATGGGGGTTGATGATGGGGGTTGCTGATGAGGGTTGATGATGGGGGTTGATGATGGGGGTTGCTGATGGGGGTTGCTGATGGAGGTTGCTGATGGGGGTTGATGAAGGGGGTTGCTGATGGGGGTTGCTGATGGGGGTTACTGATGGGGGTTGATTATGGGGGTTGATGATGGGGGTTGTTGATGGGGGTTGCTGATGGGGGTTGATGATGGGGGTTGATGATGGGGGTTGCTGATGAGGGTTGATGATGGGGGTTGATGATGGGGGTTGATGATGGGGGTTGCTGATGGGGGTTGCTGATGGGGGTTGCTGATGGGGGTTGATGATGGGGGTTGTTGATGGGGGTTGATGATGGGGGTCGATGATGGGCGTCTCTGATCGGGGTTGATGATGGGGGTTGATGATGGGGGTTGATGATTGTGGTTACTGATGGGGGTTGCTGATGGAGGTTGATGATGGGGGTCGATGATGGGGTTTCTGATGTGGGTTGATGATGGGGGTTGATGATGGGGGTTGATGATGGGGGTTGCTGATGGGGGTTGCTGATCGGGGTTGATGATGGGGGTTGATGATGGGGGTTGATGATGGGGGTTGATGATGGGGGTTGCTGATGGGGGTTGCTGATGGAGGTTGCTGATGGGGGATGTTGATGGGGGTTGCTGATGGGGGTTGCTGATGGGGGTTGATGAAGGGGGTTGCTGATGGGGGTTGCTGATGGGGGTTGCTGATGGGGGTTGATTATGGGGGTTGATGATGGCGGTTGTTGATGGGGGTTGCTGATGGGGGTTGCTGATGGGGGTTGATGATGGGGGTTGTTGATGGGGGTTGATGATGGGGGTCGATGATGGGCGTCTCTTATGGGGGTTGATGATGGGGGTTGATGATGGGGGTTGATGATTGTGGTTACTGATGGGGGTTCCTGATGGAGGTTGATGATGGGGGTCGATGATGGGGTTTCTGATGGGGGTTGATGATGGGGGTTGATGATGGGGGTTGATGATGAGGGTTGCTGATGGGGTTTGATGATGGGGGTTGATGATGGGGGTTGATGATGGGGGTTGATTATGGGGGTTGCTGTTGGGGGTTGCTGATGGGGGTTGTTGATGGGGATTACTGATG
Organism: Petromyzon marinus; assembly: GCF_048934315.1. Taxonomy (NCBI): domain Eukaryota; kingdom Metazoa; phylum Chordata; class Hyperoartia; order Petromyzontiformes; family Petromyzontidae; genus Petromyzon; species Petromyzon marinus. The sequence goes on from NC_133674.1 coordinate 6,787,783, forward strand.
GGGGTTGGTGATGGGGGTTGATGATGGGGGTTGTTGATGGGGGTTGTTGATGGGGGTTGCTGTTGGGGGTTGATGATTGGGTTGATGATGGGGGTTGATGACGGGGGTTGCTGATGGGGGTTGCTGATGGGGGTTGATGATGGGGGTTCATGATGGGGGTTGCTCAGGCGGTTGCTGATGGGTTTGATGGTGGGGGTTGATGATGGGGGTTGTTGATGGGGGTCGATGATGGGGGTCGATGATGGGGGTTGCTGATGGGGGTTGATGATGGGGGTTGATGATGGGGGTTGCTGATGGGGGTTGATGATGGGGGTTGCTAATGGGGGTTGATGATGGGGGTTGATGATGGGGGTTGATGATGGGGGTTGCTGATGGGGGTTGATGATGGGGGTTGATGATGGGGGTTGCTGATGGGGGTTGATGATGGGGGTTGATGATGGGGGTTGATGATGGTTGTTGATGATGGGGGTTGCTGATGGGGGTTGCTAATGGAGGTTGCTGATGGGGGATGTTGATAGGGGTTGATGATGGTGGTTGATGATGGGGGTTGGTGATGGGGGCTGCTGATGGGGGTTGCTGATGGGGGTTGATGATGGGGGTTGATGGTGGGGGTTGCTGATGGGGGTTGATGATGGGGGTTGATGATGGGGGTTGCTGATGGGGGTTGCTGATGGGGCTTGATGATGGGGGTTGATGATGGGGGTTGTTGATGGGGGTTGCTGATGGGGGTTGATGATTGGGGTTGCTGATGGGGGTTGATGATGGGGGTTGCTGATGGGGGTTGATGAGGGGGGATGATGATGGGGGATGATGATGGGGGTTGATGATGGGGGTTGATGATGGGAGTTGCTGATGGGGGTTGCCGATGGAGGTTGCTGATGGGGGATGTTGATGGGGGTTGCTGATGGCGGTTGCTGAAGGGGGTTGATGATAGGGGTTGCTGATTGGGGTTGCTGATGGGGGTTGCTGATGGGGGTTGATGATGGGGGTTGATGATGGGGGTTGCTGATGGGGGTTGATGATGGGGGTTGATGATGGGGGATGTTGATGGGGGTTGATGATGGGGGTTGATGATGGGCATAGATGATGGGGGTTTATGATGGGGGTTGCTGATGGGGTTTGATGATGGGGGTTGATGATGGGGGTTGATGATGGGGGTTGATGATGGGGGTTGATGATGGGCATAGATGATGGGGGTTGATGATGGGGGTTGCTGATGGGGCTTGCTGATGGAGGTTGATGATGGGGGTTGATGATGGGTGTTGATGATGGGGGTTGCTGAGGGGGGTTGCTGATGGAGGTTGATGATGATGTTTGCTGATGGGGGTTGATGATGGGGGTTGATGATAGAGGTTGATGATGGGGATTGCTGATGGGGGTTGATGTTGGGGGTTGATGATGGGGGTTGATTATGGGGGTTGATGATGGGGGTTTCTGATGGGGGATGATGTTAGGGGTTGATGATAGAGGTTGATGATGGGGGTTGATTATGGGGGTTGATGTTGGGGGTTGATAATGGGGGTTGATGATAGAGGTTGATGATGGGGGTTGATGATGGGGGTTGATGATGGGGTTGATGATGGGGGTTGATGATGGGGTTGATGATGGGGGTTGATGATGGAGGTTGATGATGGGGGTTGCTGATGGGGATTGATGATGGGGGTTGATGATGTGGGTTAATGATGGGGGTTGATGATGGGGGTTGCTGATGGGGGTTGATGATGGAGGTTGATGATGGGGGTTGATGATTGGGGTTGCAGATGGGGGTTGCTCATGGGGGTTGCTGATCGGGGATGATGATGGGGGTTGCTGATGGGGGTTGCTGATGGGGGTTGCTGATGGGGGTTGCTGATGGGGATTGATGATGGGGGTTGCTGATGGGGGTTGCTGATGGGGGTTGCTGATGGGGTTTGCTGATGGGGGTTGCTGATCGGGTTTGGTGATGGAGGTTGATGATGGGGGTTGCTGATGGGGGTTGCTGATGGGGGTTGCTGATGGGGGTTGCTGATGGGGGTTGCTGATGGGGGTTGCTGCTGGGGGTTGCTGATGGGGGTTGCTGATGGGGGTTGCTGATGGGGGTTGATGATAGAGGTTGATGATGGGGGTTGATGATGGGGGTTGATGTTGGGGGTTGATAATGGGGGTTGATGATCGCGGTTGATGATGGGGGTTGATGATGGGGGTTGATGTTGGGGGTTTATGATGGGGGTTGATGATGGGGGTTGATGATGGGGGTTGCTGATGGGCGTTGCTGATGGGGGTTGCTGATGGGGGTTGCTGATGGGGGTTGCTGATGGGGGTTGCTGATGGGGGTTGCTGATGGGGGTTGCTGATGGGGGTTGCTGATGGGGGTTGCTGATGGGGGTTGCTGATGGGGGTTGCTGATGGGGGTTGCTGATGGGGGTTGCTGATGGGGGTTGATGATAGAGGTTGATGATGGGGGTTGATGATGGGGGTTGATGTTGGGGGTTGATAATGGGGGTTGATGATCGCGGTTGATGATGGGGGTTGATGATGGGGGTTGATGTTGGGGGTTTATGATGGGGGTTGATGATGGGGGTTGATGATGGGGGTTGCTGATGGGCGTTGCTGATGGGGGTTGCTGATGGGGGTTGCTGATGGGGGTTGCTGATGGGGGTTGCTGATGGGGGTTGCTGATGGGGGTTGCTGATGGGGGTTGCTGATGGGGGTTGCTGATGGGGGTTGCTGATGGGGGTTGCTGATGGGGGTTGCTGATGGGGGTTGCTGATGGGGGTTGCTGATGGGGGTTGCTGATGGGGGTTGCTGATGGGGGTTGATGATAGAGGTTGATGATGGGGGTTGATGATGGGGGTTGATGTTGGGGGTTGATAATGGGGGTTGATGATCGCGGTTGATGATGGGGGTTGATGATGGGGGTTGATGTTGGGGGTTTATGATGGGGGTTGATGATGGGGGTTGATGATGGGGGTTGCTGATGGGCGTTGCTGATGGGGGTTGCTGATGGGGGTTGCTGATGGGGGTTGCTGATGGGGGTTGCTGATGGGGGTTGCTGATGGGGGTTGCTGATGGGGGTTGCTGATGGGGGTTGCTGATGGGGGTTGCTGATGGGGGTTGCTGATGGGGGTTGCTGATGGGGGTTGCTGATGGGGGTTGATGATGGGGGTTGCTGATGGGGGTTGCTGATGGGGGTTGCTGATGGGGGTTGATGATGGGGGTTGCTGATGGGGGTTGCTGATGGGGGTTGATGATGGGGGTTGCTGATGGGGGTTGCTGATGGGGGTTGCTGATGGGGGTTGATGATGGGGGTTGCTGATGGGGGTTGCTGATGGGGGTTGATGATGGGGGTTGATGATGGGGGTTGATGATGGGGGTTGCTGATGGGCGTTGCTGATGGGGGTTGCTGATGGGGGTTGCTGATGGGGGTTGCTGATGGGGGTTGCTGATGGGGGTTGCTGATGGGGGTTGCTGATGGGGGTTGCTGATGGGGGTTGCTGATGGGGGTTGCTGATGGGGGTTGCTGATGGGGGTTGCTGATGGGGGTTGCTGATGGGGGTTGCTGATGGGGGTTGATGATGGGGGTTGCTGATGGGGGTTGCTGATGGGGGTTGATGATGGGGGTTGCTGATGGGGGTTGCTGATGGGGGTTGCTGATGGGGGTTGATGATGGGGGTTGCTGATGGGGGTTGCTGATGGGGGTTGATGATGGGGGTTGATGATGGGGGTTGATGATGGGGGTTGCTGATGGGCGTTGCTGATGGGGGTTGCTGATGGGGGTTGCTGATGGGGGTTGCTGATGGGGGTTGATGATGGGGGTTGCTGATGGGGGTTGCTGATGGGGGTTGCTGATGGGGGTTGATGATGGGGGTTGATGATGGGGGTTGCTGATGGGGGTTGCTGATGGGGGTTGCTGATGGGGGTTGCTGATGGGGGTTGATGATGGGGGTTGCTGATGGGGGTTGCTGATGGGGGTTGCTTCCTTTTCTCATTCTTCTCCTTTCTAAAAGGGCCCACAGAGATACTGGGCAACATTTCAGGCGCACCGCGGCTCGCGCTGGTTGACGGATGACACCAAGCGCCGGTGTTGACGCGCGAGGGCACGAGCGAGTCTCCGGACCCTCGAGTCGCGAGGCCCCCTGCGCCTTGGGTGCTTGGCCAATCGTGTCGCGCCCTATGCAGCCAACCTTGCTGCGTAATCGGAGGCTGCGCCGTCAAGGAGTGCGTTGGAGCGGTGGCGCAACGGCGAGCGCACCGCGCGATGAAGCTCGCAAAATCCCAGTTCGATTCCAGGCGAAGGCTACGCATCGGTGGTTGAGTGATGTGCGCGCTGGGCCTAGCCCCCCCCCCCTCCCCGCCTCCTCCCCAACCGCACTCCACCAACCCGTGGTGAAGTATGGTCAACCCCCCCCCCCCTCCTAACATCAACACGGCGTCAGCGGGCTCTGTATCTAGCGGCAACACGGCGTTGCTTTGTAACTTGAGCCCACGGGAAGATATACAACAAAACATAACCACAACCCCGCGCTTTACGCAGGGAATGGGGGGGGGGGTGCAGGGGGTTGCAGGGGGGCGCGGGGAGGGGGGTGGGGGACGCGGGGGCGTTGCGGGTTCATCGCACGGCGTTCGTCGTGGCCACAATTGCGCTGCGCGTTCGCTCGGGGGAGGGGGGGGGGCACGCATCCCCGACCTTAACCGGGGTATTGCAGGATATTATTTTCCTTTCGTTTTTAAGTCCCGCGGCGTTGTGGACCGAATGCGCTGAATTGCCTCGGGCTGCTGCGCCCGTGACGAGAGAGCGCGAGGACGCTGCACAACGGCGGAGGAGACCGACGGCGCACAGAGAGAGAGAGAGAGAGATGACGTTCACCGTGGAGACGGAGCGATGAAATCAACGAAAACTAAACGTACATGATAGACGGGTTTTTTTTAGGGTTAGATGGTGGAAATATATAAATGTGTCGTCAAAACCCGCCACCAGCCGACACAGACAACTAGTGAGGTTTGTCACGTAAACAGAACGTGGCCAATTCGTTACTAGGACAGCACACCGGTTGTGTGTTGAAGAGCCAAGCCACAACATCTGAGATTGTAAATTTTGTGAATTTGCTCTCAGATTGTAATTTCTTGGAATTTGCTCTCCAACGAAACGTTCTGTTCACGTGACAAACCTTACTAATTGGTTGTGTTTGGTGATGGCGGGTTTAACGACACATTTACATTCATGCGATCTAACCCAAACATCTACATGTTAAACTGAATACTAAACGACTATTTTTTTTATTTTATTTTACCAGATGAAGACCCGCTGAGCTGTATAAGTTTTTTTTTTTCAGAAGCGACCTGGCTATCACAAATAATAGCTCAATAAAGTGGCTTATCACGTGGACATTTGATAGCAGCCAAATACTCTAAATGCATATTGTTGTTCTATTTAAATGTGGAGGAAAAAAACCGGTGGACCCGGAGAAAAATCCACGCGACCACGGGGGGGGGGGGGGGGGGTGGGGGGAGAGAGTGACACGCAAACTCCAAATATACAGTCGGCGTCAGGTCCGGAATCGAACCCACGACCTCCTGTACACCAGGCGAGGTAGTTAACATCTCCTAGCCACGACTGCGCGATGTTAACTGGAAAGCAGTTTGGCACGCAGCCGTGGCGCAACGTGAGACGATGCCAGGCGTGCGAGAGAAAGACAGAGAGAGAGACAGAGACACACAGAGAGAGACACACAGAGAGACACAGAGAGAAAGACAGAGAGAGAGAAACACAGAGAGACAGAGATAGAGTGAGAGAGAGACAGAGATAACCACAGAGACAGAGAGAGACACTTAGAGAGACAGAGACACAAAGAGAAGAGAAAGACAGAGAGCGACTCCCAGAGAGAGAGACAGAGAGAGCGACATAGAGACACAGAGAGAGACAGAGAGACAGAGAGAGAGAGAGAGACAGAGAGAGACTCCCAGAGAGAGACACCCAGAGACAGATAGAGACAGAGACAGAGAGAGAGCGACATAGAGAGACAGAGAGAGACACCCAGAGACAGAGAGAGACCGAGACAGAGAGAGCGACATAGAGAGACAGAGAGAGAGACAGAGAGAGCGACATAGAGACCCAGAGAGGGACAGATACAGAGAGACAGAGAGGGCGACATAGAGAGACAGAGAGAGACTCCCAGAGAGAGAGACACCCAGAGACAGAGAGAGAGACAGAGACAGAGAGAGCGACATAGAGAGACAGAGAGAGAGAGACACCCAGAGACAGAGAGAGACAGAGAGAGTGACATAGAGAGACAGAGAGAGACTCCCAGAGAGAGAGAGAGACACCCAGAGACAGAGAGAGACAGAGACAGAGAGAGCGACATAGAGAGACAGAGAGAGAGAGAGACACCCAGAGACAGAGAGAGACAGAGAGAGCGACATAGACGTACAGAGATGTAGCTCAGAGATCGGCTACTATTAGGAGAGGGGGCGCGCCAGTGAGGACGCCCGCCGAGAGAGACGGAGCGTTGAGTCGCGGAATGATTGTCTCACGCGCGCGGGAGGCTCTGGGCAATCGTTGAGAGATGGCGAAGGACTTGGCGAGAGAGAGAAAGAGAGAGCAGAGAACACCCCCCCCCCTCTTCTTCATCCAACAAGGTATATTCTAGTAGCCAGACTTTGGAAGCGGAGTTCGTGATGGCCCCCGGCGCACGCGTGAGTTAGTGAGTTGGTGTCAGCTCGTCGGCACTGGTGCCGAGTCAGGGTGGCCGTGTGGGGTGTAACGGATCGAGACTCCCCAAGGAGGGCAGTGGGAGGGAGAGCTGTCTGGACATGTCACGTTTTTAAATAGGGCCCTACATTCATAACACATTAAAACATTCAATGTGTATTCTCAAGTAAATGTCAATGATGTACTGTGCACATTTTGGTGGGTTTCAAGGCCAGGGGGCATTGGGGGAGTCATGCCCCCCAATGCCCCCTCCCTTCCCCGCCCCTCTCCCCCTTCTGGACCCCCCCACTGGGTAGTCTAACGATTAATCGATGCATCGACCGCGCCTCTTACAGCTCACGATACACCCATCAAATTGCCAAAGATTCGATTCCCCCAAATTGCTAGCTATTTTATTTTACTAATAACTTTTATTTTACCAGGTCAGGTCCACTGAGCTATGTGGCTCTTTTTCAGTAGCGACCTGGCCGCAAATGATAACCCGACGAAGTGGCTTATCACGTGGAATTGTGGAGCAGCCAAATAAACGCTTGATGTTTATTCTAAATGTGGAGAGAAAACCGGAGAAAAAAATCCACGCAAATTCCAAATACAGCAGCAGGCGTCAGGGTAGGGCTCAAACCCATGACCCTCCTGTTTACCAGGCGAGGTAGTTAATACCTCCCAGCGACCGTGGCAGGCGGGATCATCCAACAACAACAACAACAATAAACAACAAACACGACACACGTAAACAATGAGAGAGCGCGCGTTGTCGCACGCGCGTGTCGCTCACCTGCCGCTGACTCCGCTCCTGCTGCCCCGGCGATCACTCCTCGTGGTGGTGGTGCTGTGAGCAGAGCCAACTTTGGTGCTGCGAGTGAGTCGCGACTGCCTCTCTCTCTGCTGCGAGCCCTCCTCCTGCTACCTTCCTTCCTTCCTTCTCCCCGCGTGAGAGTGAAAGGGACGCAGAGAGAGAGCGAGAGATGTGTGGGACGAGCCTCCTCCGTCGTAGGAGCCACCACGCGCCTCTCCGCGACCTCTTCCCAGGGGAGGTCGAATTTGTAATGCAAATGAGATTCGCTCTCTCTCTCCTCTGGCCAAACTCTCCCCCACCTCCTATCTCCTCTCTCACAACACTTCAATTCTCTCTCAGTCTCTCCCTCACTACCCCCCCTCCCCTCTCTTCGCCCAGCCACTTCTCTAACACTACCCCCTACCTACCCCACCCCCACACCCCAAATTATAACCTCCCCCCACTCCCTCCACCCACCCCTCGCGTAGCCCCCAACTCCATTTATCTTTTCTCGCCACCCCCCCCCCCCCCCCCCTTGTTCGCTTGGCAGCTGTGACTTGAAGCGGAAAGAGAGAGCGTTGCTTATAGAGATTTAATCCCCTCCCCCCACCTCTGGCCACCGCCCGGCCCCCCCCCTATCCCTCTCTACCCCCTCCCCTCCCACCCCCTTCTCGCCCCCCCATCCATCAAATATCCCCCGTGTAGCCGAAATAGACTTTTGGGGCAAGTGCTGTTAGTAGCGAGTTGCAAGTACCACTGAATGCCCGAAACTGTGGCACACGATGGGAGTGGGGTTTGGCGAGCACCTCGCCCGACCGCCTTTGTCTCCCCAGTGGCGATTTTTATTACGCACAGCACCAGGTGCTCATTTAACGTCTGAGTCGTCCTAGGAAGAGACCCAGGACCGGTTCAGGTTAATCATTGCCGGTGTTGGCCGTGAGCGGGAGTTGAACTCGGGTCGCCAGGCGCTGCGCTACCGCTCCCTTACCCCATCCATCGTAAACCCTTCTTCTCCAAAAGACAAAGATCCCCCGTGTAGCCTTAACAGCACTTGTTGGGGCAAGGGCTGTTAGCGAGCACCTACGCAGGCCGACACTCGTGGCACACGGGCGGGTGGGTTTCCAGCACCTCGCCCGAACACCCCTCTGTCTCCCCAGAGGCGATGTTTGTTGACACACCGCACCAGGTACTCATTTGAGACTGAGTCCACGTAGGGGAGGCCCAGGACCGGTTCAGATAATCGTCACTGGGTGTTGGCCGTGAGCCGGAATCGAACTCGTGTCGCCGGTTTGGTAGCGCGGCGCGCTGACCGCTGCACTGCCGCTCCCACCCTTCTGCTCCTCCACACACGGGCATCACGCGGCACGCCACGAGGCCTGCATGGACACAGGAGCGGGGCCGGAACACTGAGAGACCCTTCGCTTCATGCTGGAAAACAGAGCTTCATGGCTGGTTTAACACGTCGGCTTTCGCGACCAATATCATCCATAATAGAGGTTTTTTTGGGTTTGGATCGCGTAAATATATTTAATATATTTTACGCTGGCCTGCTTACGATCCATCCTGGGTTTAACCAGGCTGGATTGTGTGAGGAGCTCACAAATCCTTGAAAGATCTGGACAAAGTCCCGTTGGTGAGCTCCTCCGGCAGGCAAGGCTGCGTTGGCTGGGTCATGTAGTCCGCATGCCCAGCCACCGCATGCCTAAACAGCTTTTGTTCTGCCGGATAGAGGGGGCTAAACGGGCGCGCACGGGCTAGAAAAGAGATGGAGTGATGTGGTACTGGAGTATGTGGAGCTGAGTGTACTTGCCGATGACTGGTGCCAGCGGTGTCAAGATCGGCCTCTGTGGAGGAGGCTCGTGAAGGACGCTACTGGGCAGTTGGAGGCAGTCGCCCTCCAACAACAACGGAGGGCGGAGGAGCAACGCTCACAACAACGAGCGGAGCGCCGGGTGGCTAAAGCACAGCAAGTTGGCACATTAGGGGGCACAGGTGGTGCACCAGCCAGTCGTCTCAGTCAGTCGACCCGTGGTACCTGGGTCTGCCCGGTGACCTCCTGCCAGCGGGCGTTCGACACTTCACGTGGCCTCAGGGTGCACATAGCCTGGCACAAGCGTCGTGGTGACGTCACCGCCACTTAGTGGCGAATGGCGGTTGTTGTTGTTGTTGTATGTATGTATGTGTGTATGTATGTGTGTATGTCTGTGTGTGAGTGTGTGTATGTGTATGTATGTGTGTATGTATGTGTGTGTATGTATGTGTGCGTGTCACTGAGCAGTGGGGCACCGGTAAACACGCTGCGCTACGAACCCCGGCGGCCCGAGTTCGAGTCCAGCTCACGGCCACCAACACGGGTGGCGGTAATCTATCCCGGCCGTGGGCCCTCCTCTCTGGGTCGACTCAGCCTCAAATGGCCATTGGGATATTTATAACATCATCATCCGCGGGCCATACAAAATGATCAACTCAAAAATTAGCCGGTTATATTTGGTCAAACATTTCATTAACTCACTCCTAACGTGATGGCTGGAACTGCTTCTCTTTGGCGAGGCGTGTGATGATGTTAGCTGGTATTGATGATGTTAGCTGGTATTGATGATGTTAGCTGGTATTGATGATGTTGCGACTCGCAACTGCTTGTCCAGGTTTGCTCCTAGATTTATTGAATTTTGAGTCCCGCCTGCAGTTGCCTTGGCAGGGCCAGAGAATAAAATTACTTCGCGGGCCTCATACGGCCCGCGGGCCGGACGTTCCCCACCCCTGCTCTATGGGGTGCGGTCTTTGTCGTCTTTGCGTCACGGGGCATCCGATCGTCTACTGTGAATGCGGTGCGTGTGTCTTATGCATGAGTGTAGGTTGGACTTCTTTCGCACCGTACATAGCCGAACGGGCCGATCGGAGGTGCTATGATTGTTTGTGGACAACTGCCATCAGGGGGCGGGGGGGGGGGGGTCCCTAAGTTAAACCAAACTAACGCTGAGACGTTTGACAGGTTCGCGGGGCAATACAGAAGCGAGTGGTTGCTGCTGTTGTCGTTGCAGTCGTGTATAACTCAAATCTATCAGTTGTGTATAACTCAAATCTGTCAGTTGTGTATAACTCAAATCTGTCGGTTGTGTATAACTCAAATCTGTCAGTTGTGTATAACTCAAATCTGTAAGTTGTGTATAACTCAAATCTGTAAGTTGTGTATAACTCAAATCTGTAAGTTGTGTATAACTCAAATCTGTCAGTTGTGTATAACTCAAATCTGTCGGTTGTGTATAACTCAAATCTGTCGGTTGTGTATAACTCAAATCTGTCAGTTGTGTATAACTCAAATCTGTCAGTTGTGTATAACTCAAATCTGTCAGTTGTGTATAACTCAAATCTGTCTGTTGTGTAACTCAAATCTGTCAGTTGTGTATAACTCAAATCTGTCGGTCGTGTATAACTCAAATCTGTCAGTTGTGTATAACTCAAATCTGTCGGTTGTGTATAACTCAAATCTGTCGGTTGTGTATAACTCAAATCTGTAAGTTGTGTATAACTCAAATCTGTAAGTTGTGTATAACTCAAATCTGTCAGTTGTGTATAACTCAAATCTGTCAATTGTGTATAACTCAAATCTGTCAAAAACGAGAAAACCCCATCGCAACAGAAACGCGAGTTGGTTTTCTGGCGACACCAACGATTGGTTGCGTGCCGGCATTAATAGGTGCTCGCAAACAGTCTCTGCTCCAGTACGCCTATATACATACAATGCTAACCATGTGCTATATCCATAATATAGGTTTGTTGGGGGTTAGATCGCGTAAATATATAAATGTTTCGTTTAAACACAGGCGATATGTCTACAAGAATAATACGTTACATCATCAGCCATGATCCATCCGCTGCTGAATGAGGGTATCCCCCAGCGCGTGGCCAACTCTCACGATGTAATCATCCATCGGGAGGGTGATTGCGACCCAGCGGATGTGGCGACTTCGCCGGTCATCGCAGAGAGGTTCGCGGTTCGGATTTCTAGCGGCCGCGCCTTGGTTAGTAACTGGCGTGACGTGGCGATCGCGACAATCGCTTCGCATCGCCAGGGCGTGCCGTATGCTCGCAAGAGGAGCCCACTGTGTGTCGCCGTCACGTTGCAAACGTTGCCAGCAAATGCATTCTTAAATGACCCGCAAAATCACTCGATTGGGATTACACAGTAGCAGCAATCATGCATGTTGTATGCATGTCGAACTTCTTTCGCACCGTACATAGCCAACCGTTAAAATCGGGGGTGCGGGGGAAGGACAACAAACTATGGGTCTCTCTGTGAGTCTATGGGTCTTTGTGTGAGTCTTTGGGTCTTTGTGTGAGTCTATGGGTCTCTCTGTGAGTCTATGGGTCTATGTGTGAGTCTCAGGGTCTCTGTGTGAGTCTATGGGTCTCTGTGTGAGTCTATGAGTATCTGTGTGAGTCTCTGGGTCTCTTTGGGAGTCTCTGGGGCTCTGTGTGAGTCTATGGGTCTCTGTGAGTGTATGGGTCTCTGTGTGAATGCATGGGTCTCTGTGTGAGTCTATGAGTATCTGTGTGTGTCTATGGGCCTCTGTGTGTGTCTATGGGTCTCTGTGCGAGTCGTTGGATCTCTGTGTGGGTCTATGGGTCTCTTTGTGAGTCTATGGGTCTCTGTATGAGCCTTTGGGTCTTTGTGTGAGTTTATGGGTCTCTGTGTGAGTCTATGGGTCTCTGTGCGAGTCTTTGGGTCTCTGTGTGAGTCTATGGGTCTCTTTGTGAGTCTTTGGGTCTGTGTGTGAGTCTATGGGTCTCTGTGTGAGGCTATGGGTCTCTGTATGAGCCTTTGGGTCTCTGTGTGAGTCTATGTGTCTCTGTGTGAGTCTATGGGTCTCTGTGTGAGTCTATGGGTTTCTGTGTGAGTCTATGGGTCTCTGTGTGAGTCTATGGGTTTCTGTATGAGCCTTTGGGTCTCTGTGTGAGTCTATGGGTCTCTGTGTGAGTCTATGGGTCTCTGTGTGAGTCTATGGGTCGCTTTGTGAGTCTATGGGTTTCTGTGTGAGTCTATGGGTCTCTGTGTGAGTCTAGGTACGTATGTCGAACCTTTTTCGCACCGTACGTAGCCAACCGCGCTAATCGGAGGTGCGGGGGCAGGGCACCACGCTAAACACGAAAAAAAAATCGGCTCTAAAGAAATGGGCTTTCATCTTGGATTTAAAAGTGTGTAGCTCCAGCAGCTTCCTTCATTACCCGGCACCTGCGCGTTTTGCTCCGATTTCATCGCTCCGTCTCCTCCATGGGACGAGTTCAATCCGCTGGCTGGCAGCACTCCGTCGTTGTGCCGGGCCGATCCTCTGGACGCCCGCCCCGTGGTCGTGTCAGCCCCCCCCCCACCCCTGCTGCCCCCCAGTGCTGGGTATGAATGGCGAGATCCCCGTAGCGTTGTGATCTCGCTCATAATCCTTTTCACGTTGTGGGGGGGGGGGGGGGGCTTACAGTTATTGTTACAGCTCACGCTCGGCCTGTAAGTACTTGTCGCTTCAATTTATCCAAAACATTATTTAGAATCGACATTTTTTTGGACCGCGAGAGTTAAAAGGGGGAACAGTTGAGATTGGGGGTGGGTTTAAACATTGTTTTAAGATAGGCGATGCGATTTTTTTTAATGAATGTTGCCTCCACCACCACCACCCACCCCGAACTGGCCCATGCTGGACATGTGCGACACAGAGCTTCGTCGTTCATGGGGTTCCTTCTGCAGTCTAAATAAAGGTCTCATCTGTGACGTTGCATTGTTTGGCAACAGCGAGTATCGATTTTGCACTTTGTTTGGGTGATGTTAGCAGTGGTGCACAAGCACAATTAATCAATACACACTCAGCGCTTGGAGAAGGGACACTGGCCGAAACGTCGCTGATTATATGTGTTTTATGATAATGCCTCAGCGTTGTTGTTGTTGTTTTTGTTGACGAGTGTGTTGAGAGTATGTGTGTGTGTGAGTACACACATTGTGGATATTAAAATGGTTTAACATCAGTGGCGTGTGAGGTCTATACCGGACACTGAGTCCCCCACTCTTCTACGCCCGACAGCACGGACGACATTGACGAAGAAAATTGAACCAAAAAATATATCAAAAGTGCTTAAATAAAACACAGAGAGACGCTTGCGTGGCATTAAATGGAGGGGCAGAAGAATACGCGGCTTAGAAAAGAGGTTAAAGACATTAAATCTGTAACATTTTTTTCTTTCACCAGGTAAGGCCCCACTGAGTTATAGAGCTCTTTTCAGAAGCGACCTGGCCACACGTGATCGCTCAACGAAGCGGGTTTATCGAATGGAAATGTATAGCAGCCAAATACTCTAAACGCGTGATGCTCAGTCTAACTGTGCAGGGGAAAAACCGGAGGAGCCGGAGAAAACCGAACGCTTTCGATGTGGCCACACCGCACACCGCACACCCACCACGCCACCTGCATATTTAACATTTTGAACATTGCTAATCTTTACAAAAAATAGCCGCGACCAAAGTTAGAATAATCAATAACTGTCCCTAAGTATTGCTTACGGCTCCAAGGTCTCCACAGCAAGAGAGGGATAATTATCCTTAATGGGCTCTCGTCCGGTTAAATATAGGACATTGATTGATTGATTGGTCGGTCGCTTGAGTAGGTTTGGTGGGACGCTACAGGGTGGGAGCCGTGCCACGCGCGCTCTGCGTGCGCGTCTTGCTGTGACAGCTCATGCGGCCCCAGCTGCTGTACAAAAGACAAAGATCAGCCGTGTGTGGCCTCACAGAGCCGAGAGCCAACAAGCGCTGTCAGCGAGCACCTATTAAGGCAGATGCAGCACGCGAACGTGGTTCGGTCAGCGCCACGCGCGGCTTGATTACCCCTTTGTTTACGCAGCGCATAAGGAAGCATGGTGTGTTTGTTTGTTTAAGGCTGAGTCGACATAGGGGAGGGCCCAACACGACTTCAAATACCACTTTCCCATTCGTGTTAGCCCGTGGTCAGGAATTTAACCTAGGTCGCCTGCATAAATGCAAAGCGCAGATGTAGCAGAGACAAAGGCCTCCCGTGTAGCTTCATCGATCGTTGGGGAAAGTGCTGTTCACGAGCACGGCGCACAAGGGGATGGGGTGGCCAGGACCACGCCCGTCCGCCTTTGTCTCCCCACCGCCGGTGTGTTAACACAGCGCACCAGGCACTGATTTAAAGCTGAGTTGTTATAGGGGAGGCTCGGGATAGATAGACTCAGATACCACCCGCAGGGTGAGGTTGTGCGTGTCCGCGAATCGAACGCACGTTGCCGTGGTCCGCAGGGAAAATGCGCTCATCACTGTGCCACCGCTCCCCTCCAAAGACACAAAAAAAAACAAAGATCCTTCTAAAGCCCCGCAGATTATCGGGGCGAGTGCTGTTAGCGAGCATCTGTTAAGGCCATCACCGCACACGAGGGAGTGGTATAGCCCAGAACCACGCCCGTCCACATTTGTCTTCCAAATGCTGTGATGCTGTTCACACAACACACATGGTTCTTGTTTAAGGCTGAATCGTCCTAGGGGAGGTCCCCGATAGATTCAGACACCACTCCGCCACTCTTATCATCCGTGAGCCAATAATCTGACGCAAGTGTACCCGACTTCTTAGCATAATTCACGAACCATTATGCTTCCCCGCTATAAAATACAAAGACAAAGATACCTCCCCGCCGTATAACCTTAAAAGACTGTTGGGAAAAGTGCTGTTAGCGAGCACCTATGAAGGTCGGCATAGCACACGAGGGGGTGGATGGCCAGCACCACGCCCGGCCGCCTTTGTCTCCCCAGTAGCGATGTTTACTACACACCGCACCAGATACTCGTTTGCGGCTGAGTCGACCTGGGGAGGCCCAGGACCGCTTCAGATAATCGTAACTGGTGTTGGCCGTGAGCGGGAATCGAACTCGGTTCGCCGGGTTCGTTGTTATTATTATGAACAACAACAACAACAACCGCCGTTCACCACTAAGTGGCGGTGACATCACCACGGCGCTTGTGCCAGGCTTGGTGCACTTTGAGGCCACGTCAAGTGTTGAAGGTCCGCTGGCAGGAGGACACAGAACAGACGCAGGTGCCATGGGTTGGCCGACAGATTACCAGCTGTGCTCCACACTCTGCGTTTTAGCCGCCCGGCGCTCCGCTCATTGTGGTGAGCGTCGCTCCGCTGCCCTCCGTTGTTGCTGCAGGGCGACTGCTCCCGGACACAAACACAGCGGTAGACACAGCAGGCAGAGGGACACCAACGAGACAAAATAGCGGACGACGAAGGACTTAGCTCTCTCTCTCTCTCTATCTCTGCGCACCGACGCGACCTGCAATGAATGCGAGGGTCGAGATTTAAACTAAACTTTTTTTTTTTTTTACCAGGTAAGGCCCAGTGAGCTATACAGGTCTTTTTCAGAAGCGACCTGGCCACAATTGAAAGCTCAACGAGGTGGGCTTATCGTGTGGATATTCATAGCAGCCAAAGACTCTAAACGCGCGATGTTGATTTTAAGTGTGGAGGGGAAAACCGGAGGATCCGGAGAAAAATCCACGCCACCACGGGGAGAGAGACCCCGCAAAATCTACAGCAGGCGTCAGGGTCGGGATAGAACCCACGATCTTCCTGTATACCAGGCGAGGTAGTCAACATCGCCTAGCCACCGTAGCGCCCTGACACGCACAACAGATGAACGCGTGGAGCAGAGCGGGATCCTCCACCTCGCGCTTCCCCAACCGCACACGAAGCAGCACTTGACCCGACGTTTCTGGCAACGTCCCTTCTTCGCAGCAGATACACACGATTGGATGTGTGGTTGATAGGATGTGTAAAAATACTTTTATTGTCTGAGTAGAACGACGGATGTCTGAAGTAGGCGGCAGATTATCAGCCTGTCTATTTTGTTATAATCTCCACAACGACGCTCATGATAGGTTCAAGACAAAGATCCGCCCCGTATAGCCTCAACATACGGTTGGGGCGAGCGCTCTTTGCGAGCACCGGCCGAAGACCGGAACGCCACGCGATGGGATGATGTGGCCGCCCACCACGCCCGGCCGCCTTTGTCTCCCCCAGCGAGCGGGAATCGATCTCCGTTCTCGGGGTTCGCATCGCTGTGCGCTAACCACCGATGCGGCCACCGCTCCCCGCCACGTGAACGTGCAACCCCTGGTGAGATGAGCTGGTGAGATGAGCTGGTGAGATGAGCTGGTGAGATGAGCTGGGGAGATGAGCTGGGGAGATGAGCTGGTGAGAAGAGCTGGGGAGATGAGCTGGTGAGATGGGCTGGTGAGATGGGCTGGTGAGATGAGCTGGTGAGATGGGCTGGTGAGATGAGCTGGTGAAATGAGCAGGTGAGATGAGCAGGTGAGATGAGCTGGGGAGATGAGCTGGTGAGATGAGCTGGGGAGATGAGCTGGTGAGATGGGCTGGTGAGATGGGCTGGTGAGATGAGCTGGTGAGATGAGCTGGGGAGATGAGCTGGTGAGATGAGCTGGTGAGATGAGCTGGTGAGATGAGCTGGTGAGATGAGCTGGTGAGATGAGCTGGGGAGATGAGCAGGTGAGATGAGCTGGTGAGATGAGCTGGTGAGATGAGCAGGTGAGATGAGCTGGTGAGATGAGCTGGTGAGATGAGCTGGTGAGATGAGCTGGTGAGATGGGCTGGTGAGATGAGCTGGTGAGATGAGCTGGTGAGATGGGCTGGTGAGATGAGCTGGTGAGATGGGCTGGTGAGATGAGCTGGTGAGATGGGCTGGTGAGATGAGCTGGTGAGATGGGCTGGTGAGATGAGCTGGTGAGATGAGCTGGTGAGATGAGCTGGTGAGATGAGCTGGTGAGATGAGCTGGTGAGATGAGCTGGTGAGATGAGCAGGTGAGATGAGCTGGTGAGATGAGCTGGTGAGATGAGCTGGTGAGATGAGCTGGTGAGATGAGCTGGTGAGATGAGCTGGTGAGATGGGCTGGTGAGATGAGCTGGTGAGATGAGCTGGTGAGATGGGCTGGTGAGATGGGCTGGTGAGATGAGCTGGTGAGATGAGCTGGTGAGATGGGCTGGTGAGATGGGCTGGTGAGATGGGCTGGTGAGATGAGCTGGTGAGATGAGCTGGTGAGATGAGCTGGTGAGATGGGCTGGTGAGATGGGCTGGTGAGATGAGCTGGTGAGATGAGCGCGCCCTGTGCACGTGCCAGGGATGCGCACGCTGCTCCGCACTGAGCCCGCACAGCACCCAGGGGTCTGCCGCCCGACTGTCACTTCACGCGCAGCCTGGAACTCTCTTCCTGCCATTGCGTCCGCACGCCGAGAGTGGTGGCAGAAAGAGGAGAGATGGGCCAGCTGTGTTCGCCCGCTGTGCCAAACTCTCTGCGTTTTAGTCGCGCGGAGCGTCGCTCGTTGTTTGTGAGCGTCGCTCCTATGGCCTCCGTTAGCTCCGCTCCTCTGCCCTATAGGACTGACGCAGATAGGGTACAATAGTATACGGAACAAAAACAACCCTAAACACTATTTACTTCATTTTACCAGGTAAGGCCCACTGAGTTATATAGCTTGTTTTCAGGAGCGACCAGGTCACACATGATTGCTCAACGAAGTGGCTTATCACGTGGAAATGTATAGCAGGCAAATACTCTCAACACGTGATTCTAAATGTGGAGTGAAAAACCGGAGGGCCCGGAGAAAAATCCACGCGACCACGGGGAGAGAGAAGATGCAGACTCTAAGTATACAGCAGGCGTCAGGGTCGGAATCGAACCCACGACCTCCTGTAGACCAAGCGAGGTAGTTAACATCTCCCAACCACAGTGGTGCCCTGACACGCACAACAGATGAACGCGTGGAGCAGATCGGCAGCCTCCTCCTCCTCGCGGTTCATAAGTCAGCGCTTCCCCAACCGCACACGAACCAGCACTTGCCCCCACGTTTCAAACTCCAAAATATACAGCAGGCACCAGGATCGGGGTCAAACCCACGCCCTCCCACATACCAGGCGAGGTAGTCAACATCTCACCAGTGCGGCGCCCCGGTTTACATCGGGGATGCGTTACTAAAAGGTGCGATGGCGAATATCGAAACGACGTCAATCTAAGCGATGTACAGGGTAGTAGTAGTGGGTGGTGGTGGTGGACGATGAAGGGCTGAGGGGGGACGAATAACGAGACAGGACGGACGATGCCGTCAGCGACGTAAGTGTGGGGCTTGAGGCGACGCAACTCGGGTTAGTAGCGGCGTTAATAATAAAGCGAGGACGTGTTTGCGAAACGACGTAAAATGAAGAGACGCAACTCGGGGTGTGACTGTTTATATTTTATTATTATTATTCAGATTATGCGTCTTTACCAGGGGAAAGCCTCGCTGAGTCTCGTGCCACCTTTTTTTAGAAGGGTCCTGCCAACATTCGTCCCAGTCGCAAACGACGATGACCTGCGGTGCAACTTGCGGTGTGGTTTTATATATATAAAAAATAATAATGATAATAATAATTCGGCCAAGCCCGGGCCATTCCGCCCGCACGCACGCAATGGGTCACGTTTGCGAATGACCATCACGTGGTCTTCATTGTAAAGCAGACGGCACGCGTGTTTTTGAAATGGTTAACACGCCCGCAGTATGAATTAACCAGGGCGGACGCTGGGTGCGAACGGCGGGCCTCTGCAAGAAGCAGCGAACGCGCGACGGCCGGGCTATTTCACCGCCCTCTTTGATAATTAATTATAGACGTGCCCTCTACTTCAGTGGTAGTGCCTTACCCCGATTATCCTCAGTCCAAGCCAGCCGAGTATTGTTAAGTGGAAAGATTGAACGAGGATTAATGTCTGCTTATAGCACTGCATCGACATTATTAATAATACATCAATCGTCGCCCCTGGCACTGTTCAACAGCATCGCTATATATTGCCTCAAACGTTGCTGGATAGACCTCCCCCCCCCCACCCCACGCCATGGTCATCACGAGCCATGATCTATCCACTGCTTGATGAAGGCCTCCCCGACCTGCGATGACGCACGTGGCCTGGTACACGATGGCTCATCACCAGGCGTGGTCGTTCCCCTCTCACGGCGCCCTCCCTCCTCGCCTTTCCCATTTGGCAGCGCCGTCCAATAGCAATCGGCCCTTCTCGAAGCGCTGCCAACAAACCCCACCTGGGCTTCTTCCTCACAGTCAACGCGACGCCTCTGGTGTGCGTTGGGTTTGACGGTCCGTGTGTGGCCCACAATACAATCCAGCTTCACTTGCTTGGCAGAGCGGGGGGGGGGGGGGGGGTGGAATGGCACGGGTGTGGACGTTGCGTTTGCTTGGATTGGACATCTGTGGCAACAAGAGCTTCACCGCTCATCGGATTCGTCCAGTATAAATGCATATTCTAATTCTGATTAGCGCAGACGCGCCGCCTGGGGCCCATGTGCTGTGGTGCCCCCAGTTCTTCCCACCCCCCCCCCCCCTCCTCCTCGCCATCACGAGGCTCGCAATGTCGGTGGGATGAAGCCCAGAGGGATTTTCACGGCATTCGCCGAAGGAATGGTCTGGTGGCCTCATTTTAAAAAATGGTAGCACGCTGCCTTTATTTCTCTCTCTTCATTCTCTCTTCCTAGTCGCCCTCAATGCTTACTCACTGCTCACCCACTCAATGCTCACTCACCACTCACTCAATGCTCACTCACTGCTCACTCACTGCTCACTTCTCACTCACTCACTGCTCACTCACTGCTCACCGCTCACTCACCGCTCACTCACCGCTTACTCAATGCTCACTCACTGCTCACTCACTGCTCACTTCTCACTCACTGCTCACTCACTGCTCACTCACTTCTCACTCACTGCTCACTCACTGGAGCCGTGCCCCGAGTATCAAGTTGATTTTGTGTGACCAGGCTGAGGAGTCAAGAAACCAGGATACAGGACAGTCTCATTTGCAAGACTGACCTGCATCACCAACTTGACAACGGAAGTAGCCACACAAATGAATTTACAACTAAGCACAACAATGACACATATTGAAATCGGCGCAAACAATGAAAATAAATTGTTTAAACAATTAAATGTATCGAGATACGTAAATTCCACGTTCCTATGACAAGGGCGAGTCGAACGACAGGTCAACGACTGGTCACGTAAGAGCAGAGCTGCTGTTAACTCCTGATGTATGTACTGTAATGTGAACTTCTTTCGCACCGTACGTAGCCAACCGTGGCAATCGGAGGTGTGGGGAAAGGACAACAAACTAAACACACAAAAAGCAGTTGTAAAGAAATTAGTTTTCGATCGAGAATTCTAGATGATGATTTAAAAGTGTATAGGTCCAGTGACTTCCTAGTATCAGAAGGAAGAACGTTCCAGACGGTCGCAGAAGCGCATCTGAAAGCTCTGCGCGGGGTGCGGTGACCACCGCCTTTGTTTGATGGTTGAGCCAGACGCCGCACTGCTGCTGCGAGGATGACCGGAGTTGGGTGAAAACGGGTTATGCTCCTTGATGTGATCAGCGAAACGTCGTTTATTAAATTGTCAGAAGATGTCACTTCCTTTTCCACATTCCTGCTCATCCGCTTTTTTATGGAAACCCAAAATCAATCGGCGTAATTGCACCCCCCCGCCCCCCCCCCCCCCACGTGACAACTAGATTCGATTGGCTGTGTCTGATGGCAGCGGGGGATACAGCTGAACATGTCCATTACACAGTCGCGTTCTCCTACAACGCGGTGGTAGTTGCTGCGTTCCCGGAGAACGGAACAGACATCGCGTCATCGTGAATGACATCATCTTGGAGGGTTATAGCAGACGGCCCGCGACAACACGTGAGACGCGTACGCTGGGCCGAACAAAGACCGAGGCGCAGTGGGCAGCATCCAGAAGCATCCAGCAGCATCCCAACGCCTTGCCGTGTGATGCTGCTGCTGCTGCTACGCCAAGGCAGCCGCACCACCGCCGCCTATTCCTGCCCGAGCTGCGACGTAGTTCTGTGCACTCGATCGCGTTCTATACAATTCGCTTCCGCGTTGTATAAAACAAAACAAAAATGTGTTCCATAATTACATTCATCGCGCTGTGTCCGAATTCGCGTTGTGAAAACACGCGGCGTTGTCGGAGGACGGGCGCCGCGAGTTCCTCAACACGAATCGTAAACATCGGCGGCGCAAGCCCACGTCGAGAGAGAACAGAGGTGGGCCCTCTCGTGCGAAGTGGAAGGGGGAGGGGGGTGGCACTTTTACTCCTCCTCCTCCTACCATTTGAGGGGTGGCTGTGAGTCGTCGCGACTTCGCTGCCCGTCCGCAAATCTCTGCCGTGGCCATTCTGACTGAGACCGGTGGCGCATGGGATTTGAACGCCGGTCACACATTGGGCTGTTCCGGACAACGGTAACAGGTAGAGAGTGAGAGAGAGAGAGTCGCAGATTTAACATTTTTCTCGCTCAGTTGTTTTCTTTTTGTCCGAAAGTCTGCCCGGCTGGCTTGGAGAACTGTTCGCATTATTTAACATCTCACCACGGCGTCACGGTGGCTAGTAGATGTTAGCTACCTCGCCTGGTATACAGGAGGTTGTGGGTTATATCCCCGGCCCTGACGCCTGCTGCTGCTGCTGTATATTCGGACTTTGCATTTCCACGTCATATGCCACTTCGTATCGTGGCCAAATACTCCAAACGCGTGATGTTGATTCTAAATGTGCAGGGGGAAAACGGAGGACCCGGAGAAAAGTCGACGCGACCACGGGGAGAGCGAGAGAGACACGCAGACTGCAAATATACAGCAGCAGCAGCAGCAGGCGTCAGGGTCGGGATCGAACCCACGACCCCCTGTATACCAGGCGAGGTAGTTAACATCTCCTAACCACCGTGGCGTAACCTTCCTGCCCCCCGTCCCGAGCCACACTCCATCACCAACCCTCACTGACCAGCGCAGTGATGCATGATAAATGAATAACTAGCTGCATCGCTGGCCACGCTCCTCAGCTCTATATAAAACAATAAGAGGTGCACAATTGGATTCGAATGCGCTCAGTTGGGTTCCTCACGCCTGTACGGAGAGGCAGTGATGAAGGACTCTGATTCACGCTTGCACCGTAATGTCATCTCAATTCCCTCTGCGCGCTGGAGAATTCTGCCCCTCGCACCCTCACGGCCGTGACAACGACGAGGCCACATCTTCCACCTCCCCGGATGAGCACATTCATCTTACACGCGTACGACGGGCTTTGTGATTGTGCCACATCCGAATGGGATTACGTCGTCTCTTGGTGAGGAGGACGCGTCATCTTGCCTGCCTAGACAATGAGGAATATTAATCAGTCGATTTCAAGAGCTCCCTCGCCTTGGGGGAGGCGCCGAACAGTGGCGTGGCTCTGTGAATTACGACACTGTCCCCCCCCCCCACAACCCTCTCTCTCTCCGCACTCGCCCCTTTCACATCTGGCTCACTGAATGGCGAGATTTGTGATGGCGATGGGCAGGATTTATTGCTCTGTGGACGAGTGAGCAGGTGGACTGGTTTGATTAGTCTGTTAGCGAGTGAGTGAGTATGTTGGTCAGAGAATGGGTAGGTGGATGGGTGGGTGTGTTGGTTGATGAAGAGGGTAGATGGGTTGGTGAGTGTGTAGGTGAGGTTTTTTGTCGGGTGATTGGTTATTAGGTGGGTCAGGGAGTGGGTTCGTTGATGTGTGAGTGAGTGGGTGGATAGGTGGATCGGAGACTGGGTTAGCGAATGGATAAACGGGTGAGCGAGTGAGTTCTGAAGGAGTTGTTGATGAGGTTGTTCCTGGGTATAGGTATCGTTGTGAGTATACGGCGGATTTGTGAGTGAAGAAGTGGATATGCGAGTGAGTGGATTGATGAGTGGGCACGGGGGCGAGTGGATTGGCGAGGAGGTAGGTAGGGAGATGAGTGAGCGAGCGAGCAGTGGGCTCATGAGTAGGTGGCTGGGTGGTTGGTGAGCAAGTGGGCTGGTGAGGTTGGGTGGGTGAGTGGTTAGTGGGTAGGTGGGTGGTTGGGTGGGTGAGTGGTTAGTGGGTAGGTGGGTGGTTGGGTGGGTGGGTCGTTAGTGGGTAGGTGGGTGGTTGGGTGGGTGGGTCGTTAGTTCGTAGCTAAGTAGACAGATGGGTGACTGGTTCATGGGTCAGTGGGTCTGCGAGTTGGTGAGCGGATAGGCAGGTAGGCAGGAGTTTGTTCCCCGTAGGCGCGGGTGCTTGGCCCACACACAACGAGCCAGGTACGTGCGCGCATCCGCGTTTCCACTGCCGCCTTTGTCTCCCCGCTCTCCACTCCGCCACTCAATGGAACTCCCCACGCGCAGTGGTCGGGGCTCGGTCTATTGATGGATACGTGAGTTCCGGTCGCCATGGCGACGCGGGGGAGTTCAGCACACTAGAGTGGGCGCTATGGTTAACGGGCAGGCGAAGCACGTTTAACACAGAGGGTACGTGTGTGTGTATGTGTGTGTGTGTACGTGTGTGTGTGCGTGTGTGTGTATGTGTGTACGTGTGTGTGTGTACGTGAATGAGTGTCTGTGTGGTGCTCGCTAACAGCACTTGCCCCTACAGTCTGTTAAGGCTATATGGGGGATCTTTGTATCTTTGTGTGTACATGTGTGTGTGTACGTGTGTCTGTGTGTACGTGTGTGTGTTGTGGGGAGCGATAGTGCAGCGGTTAGCGCGCTGCGCTATGAACCTGGCGACCCGGGTTCGATTCCCGCTCACGGCCAACACCGGTGACGATAATCTGAACCGGTCCTGGGCCTCCCCTAGGTCGACTCAGCCTCAAATGAGTGCCTGGTGCGGTGTGTAAATATCGCCACTAAGAAGACAAAGGCGGCCGGGCGTGGTGTTGGCAAGGCTACACGGGGGATCTTTGTATGTGTCTTTCTTCTGTGTAAATATTAAACCAGTGCATGCATCATATGCCGTACATCCGACGGTCGTGAACCACCTAACTTATGACTAAAACACTCAACACATTCATATGTATGTACGTTGAACTTCTTTCGCATAGTACGTAGCCAACCGCGCCGCACACAATAACACTGTGCGTGGCCTTAATAGGAAAAAATACATATATGATATGTAAAACAGGTGACGTTTCGGGCAACGGGCCTTTTTCATGGAACCTAAAATAAGTCGCCTATTAAATACTTTTACAGCACATTTTTTTTTGCGTGCTGTCAAGAAGGGCCACGTTCCCGAAACGTCGCCTGTTTTTTTTAGATATATTTTTTCCAACGTGGTCGGCAGTGAGCATGCTTCGCTTGATATCGGTTCAAAGCTCGAGACCCCTTGCTTAAGAATCCCTCGCGAGTTAGGGGGTCGTCAGTGTTTGTATTCGCGCGTTTAGTATAGCACGCGTTCGCGTAAACCCCCCTAAGGGTTTTCCCTTCCGCGTTTAGAATTGACATCAGCACGCGCCGATAGTATTTGGCTCCTGCTATAAATGTCCACGCGATGATAAGCACCACTTCAATAATGCTATCGTTTGTCTTGCCAGGTCGCTTCTGAAACAAAAAGCTCTATAGCTCAGTGGGTGCCTTACCTGGTAAAATCAAAAATAATAGTTTATAGTTTAGTTTCAGCCACTGTAGGCCGCTGAGTCGCAGCGATTAATCGAATGGCCCGTGGCTGTGACTCGTTCCGCTGAACCTCAGCTCAACAAATCATCCAACTCAACGCTTCGTCAATATGATAGACGACGTTTCGGACAATGGCCCTTCTTCACTCACACATAACACAGCGAGGCCGGAGAGGTGGAGTTTACAGGCAGCTGTAACGGAATCCGACTCAGCGCTCCATCTCTGTGGCCTTAAAATATATATATTTTTTTAATAGTATTTTTTTATATATATTTAAAATATATTTGACCAGGTAAGGCCGACTGAACTGCTATGTAGCTCTTTATCAGAAGCGACCCGGCCACAAATGATAGGTCAACGAACTGGCTTACCAAGTGAAAATGTGTATAGTCAAACGCATGTTGATTCTAAATATGGCGGGAAAAAACCGGAGGAGCTGGATCGACACGACCAAGGTGGGGAAAATGCCACCTCCGAATACATCGGCGTCAGGGGTCGGGATCGAACCCCCGGGTGTCCTGCATACCAGGCGAGGTAGTTAACATCTCGCCACCGCGGCGCCTGTGTGCTGCGAGGGTGGGTCAAGGCCACGCAGTGTTATTGACGAACTGCTTGCTAAATTTCGATTTAAAGCTTTCGTGACTGCAAGGATTCATCTTCTTTGGTTCTTTCGGTAAAGTCACGTAGAATGAGAATAAAATAATAAATTGATAAAATAAAATAACACAATAATATTCTCACGACGTTTCGGCCACAACACAAGCGCTGTCCTCCAGACAGTCTCGTCCCTTCACCTGATGAAGGCCGCTTGTGTTGTGGCCGAAACGCCGTGAGAATATGATTGTGTTATTTTATTTAATCAATTTATTATTTTATTCTCATTCTACGTGACTTTACCGAAAGAACGAAAGAAGATGAATTGCTTGCTGTTGTGTTTCGCTTATTACCCCCCCCCACCCCAGCACCTCCGATTAGCACGGTTGGCTACGTACGGTGCGAAAGAAGTTTCCCATTACGTACATAACACACGGAGTGTTGAGTTGTTGATTGTGCCTGCGCACCGCTGCCGAGAGCTGCCAGCGGTGTCGCCCGAATGATTTCGTTCAGCTAGAGGGCGCAACGTGCTCGAGGAGTCTGAAGGCATCGTCCCTCCTCGGTGCTGCTGACGAGGAGGTGTGGGCGCGCCACTTGACGTCGTTGGGGCGGAGTAGCGACGACCTCATCGGCGTGGCGCCATCTGGCGGCCGCCACCGCCTTCTCGATGACGACACAAAGACCTCACCCCCTCCCTCCCTCCCCAGTGTCGCCTGTAAGAGAATGGTTGTTGTGGCGAGTGCTGTTAGCGAGCAGCAGCGCCTATGAAGGCCGGCACGGCACACGAGGGGGTGGGTGGCCAGCAACACGCCCGGCGGCCGCCTTTGTCTCCCCGAATGGCGATGTTTACACACCGCACCGGGTAGTCGTTTGAGGCCGAGTCGACCTAGGGGAGGCCCACCACCGGTTCAGATATATCCGTCGAACTCGGGTCGCCGGGTTCGTAGCGCGGCGTAGCGCTAACCGCTGCGCCACCGCTCCCCGTAATGAATCAACTCCACGCGCGCGCACGCGCCCGGTTGCTTTGTTGAATCACAGTGGAGGGATTGGAGCGACGGCGTGAGACGAGAGGCATTCCCACGCGGGAGTCCCACAGACGGCAGTGCACTACCTTGTGCCAAGAAGAACGCCCCCCCCCCCCCACTCTTAAAGATACACAGAGCTACTTTTGGCGTTTGTTTGCGAGGATGAACGTCCCTGGCGTCTCAATGAAACGCGAAACGGTGACTTCTTACAGTTTGAAATCGGCAACTATAAAAACACCGGGATGGGGAAATCAGCTCGCTGCTGCACGCTGAGACTCGCTGCTGCACGCTGCGACTCACAGTTGAACCCAGGCGATCAGCGGTGCCGGCTCAGGGCCTCTGACGTTCGAGCCACGCGGCCTCCCCGTTGCCACGTGGCCTTGGAGCCTCATGGTGGAGTGGTGGCTGCCCGAGATGCAATCACTGCCACGGCGAAGCGTCAGCGGCGAGCGACGTCAAAACCGATTCTGCCCCCCTCCCCCCCTCCCCCCCCCTCCGACACAACACACAGCCCACCCCTTTACCAACCCGCACTGCACAGAGTGGTGAAGTATGGTCAAACGACCCCCCCCCCCGTCCCCAATAAGCAACACCGCACGGTGGGGGTGGTTGGTGAATGTAAGGAGCTTTGACGGCAGCTCGCCCCTCGTGTTAGCCGGGGACAGCGATCGCCGGGTTTAATTGTCCCAGGTTGGTAGCGCACTGCAGGTTCCTCCACCACTGTGCCACCGCTCCCCCCGGCCTCACACGCCCTTATTATGGGCGCCGCGGTGGCTAGGAGATGTTAACTCCCTCGCCCGGTGTGCAGGAGGGCGTGGTTTCGATCCCAACCCCTGACGCCTGCTGTATATTTGGAGTTTGCGTGTCTCTCTCTCTCTCCATGTGGTCCCGTGGATTTTTCTCCGCGTCCTCCGGTTTTTCCCCTCCCCATTTAGAAACACGCGTTTACAGTATTTGGCAACTGCTATAAATGTTCACATCATCAGCCGCTTCGTCGACCTATCATTTGTGGCCAGGTCGCTTCAGAACAAGAGCTCTATAGCAGCTCGATGAGCCTTACTCGGTAAAATAATAAAACACAATGTTGAGTAGTTTAGTTTAATTGTCCCGCAATCATCGCCTTGTCCACCACAGTGAGCGATGGTATTGTTGTTTTGTTCAATTCATGTTCTTATGAGTGGAGATATTTGCCTGACTGCTGACAGTAAGCCGACAAAGGGCTGCGACCTGCATGGATGTCGGTCACTCGCTTCACACTAAAGCCCATCATCATCTGCATCGCTGCGCAGGTCACTAAAACGAGAATCAGTTCCCGTAAATTAAAATGTTGTTGTGTTCGGCCTGTGTCTGATTTCGGTCCGAGCGGTCCGGAATGGCGCGGCCCACGTGGCCGACCCCCCCCCCCCTCCACGTATCCGTGGATCAGACAAATGACTCGAGACACGTCGGTGCTTGGCAGCCAAAAGCAACGCATGCGACCGCTGTCGCAAGAGGTCACAGCAACGTTCGTGGCGCAAACGGTCCTTCGCTGTGACTATGCGTGACGAATCGATGGATGAATGACTCGCGAACGCTAAACCTGTTCATCGGATCGTCGAAATATAGGGTAGACTAAGATAGGATTATTCAGATATCACGAGTTTATTTCGAGACTAAAGCCCATTATTGAGCTCGGAAGCTCCTTTCAAGGCGCGCGCCTGGGCCGCAACACATCAAAGCATTCCACAATATTCTTGGTTCTTTCGGTAAAGTCACGTAGAAGGGAAACAATAAAATAATTAAAAAAATATACAACAATAAAATTCTCACGACGTTTCGACTGCAACACAAGCAACCATCATCAGGTGTGAAAACCACAGCAAGACAATTTGAAAAAAGTGACGGGTTTTTTTTAACGTTAGCACCACGGATAGCGATTTGGCAGTTATTCAGATGGACGAGTCAATCAATTTAGACCTGAAATGGTTTATCAAATCCTTCCAATGATTGCTAGGCAGAATCCATCTTCTCGGTTGAAATTGTCTCTGTGTTTGTATATGTGGATAGCCTCATGAACGAATCTCTCATGGTAGCCAGATGGCTTGCAAAGAACCTCTGTCTTGGAGAAGTCAATGTCATGTGAGCCTACTGAATTATAACGGTGATCTGCCACGGCCGAGGTGTTGGTCCTACCGTGTTTCAGGTCTGCTTTGTGTTCACGAATGCGGTCCGAGACATGTCGTTTGGTTTCTCCAATGTAACTACTGCCACAGAGGTAACTTAGTTTGTAGACGCCAGGGTACTGTATGTCCGGAATCACATCTTTTACAGACGGAACCAGATCACGGATTTTATGTAATGTGTTGAATCGGACCTGGATCTTGTGTTTATTCAAGATTTTGGAGATCTTTTTGTGATCCCCGCAATGCAGGATAAAGTGATGGTTTTGAAAGGCTCCGCAAGAGGGTCCTTCTTCATGGTTGGAGTGATAGCTTTACGGATTGTGTAGTCGGAATAACCATTAGCCTTAAGAGCTTGGTGTACGTGCTTAAGTTCACTGGCTATGTGTTCCTGGTCGGATATGCATTGGGCTCTATGGTGCAGAGTCTTGATGAGGGAATTCTGGCATGGATGGTGGTGGGAATCCGGTTTCAGGTAAACATCCGTATGGGTATCTTTCCTGTAGACAGAGTGGCTCATTGAACCATCAGGTCTCGTTTTTATCAGGACATCCAAAAAAGATAGCTTGCCATCTTTTTCGACTTCCATGGTAAATCTGATGGCTGGGTGTATGGAATTGATGTGGTCGAAGAATTGGTCTAGAGCAGGCCGGCCATGTGGCCAGATGACAAAAGTGTCATCCACGTACCTCTTCCATAAGGTTGGGCGCAGAGTGGCAGTCTGGATAGCGTCAGTCTCAGATTTCTCCGTGAAAATGTTGGCTACAACCGGAGATAGGGGGGAGCCCATTGGGGTGCCCTCAGTTTGTTTTGTAGAAAGTTCCATTCCAAGTGAAGTATGTATTGGTTAAGCAGTGTCTCACCAGGGGGGTACCTCAGTCTTTAGCAATCATTGGAAGGATTTGATAAACCATTTAGGGTCTTAATTGATTGATCACGCTTAAGGTGGCTTTCAGACCGCATCCATTAATTTTCGTCTCCCCCCTCCTCTTTTCCGAACATAGATGGACTCGTCCTTCTGAACAAACTGTCAAATCGCTCTCCGTGGTGCTAACGTTAAAAAAATCGCCACTTTTTTCAAATTTTCTTGCTGTGGTTTTCACACCTGAAGATGATTGCTTGTGTTGCAGTCGAAACGTCGTGAGAATTTTATTGTCTTATATTATTTTATTGTTTCCCTTCTACGTGACTTTACCGAAAGAACCAAGAATATGAATCCCTGCAGTCACGAAAGCTTTAAATCAAAACATTCCACAATATTAAAAAAACGTAATAATATAAATTATGTTGTCAAATTGCATTCACACTTAAACGTTAGAGATTTACATAAAAGTGCATTTTGATGAGGAGAGAGGTGGCAGAATTGGGATGCCTAGAGATGAAAGTAGGTGGTTCCAAATACTTTGGGGAAGCTACAATCAATCAGAATTAAAATAATAATCTTAATTTAGGCTGGAGGAATGTGATGAG
Organism: Petromyzon marinus; assembly: GCF_048934315.1. Lineage (NCBI taxonomy): Eukaryota > Metazoa > Chordata > Hyperoartia > Petromyzontiformes > Petromyzontidae > Petromyzon > Petromyzon marinus. The sequence goes on from NC_133674.1 coordinate 6,818,040, forward strand.
CTATGAAGCTTTTTTTTATCCAAATTGCGTGAGAAATCTGGATACAATTAACAATCAGACTCGCGTCGCACATTTCTGTTCAGCATTGTCCAATGGTAACAATAACGACAACAGGTCAGATAAATATAGAACATATCTTGTAATCGATAGGCCGATAACCATACTAATTAGCGGAGTTTGACTTCTATATTTTGGGGGGGGGGGGGCGGTGCAGAGGTTCGCTTTGTCCCTCACATTAGGAACTACGGGTGCATATAATTAATTGATTTTTAATCTTAATTGTAAACTACTGACAATAAATTAATAAACTTGTCGAGTTTGGGCGGGACATTGCCCCCCCCCTGCCCCCCAGAAAGCTCCGCCCATGCCCCTACTCCAAGGCATTCCGGAAAATACCGAAGGGGATAAATGAATCCCCGACGGCCCGGGGACTCCGTGCTGCTCGTAGCGTGCCGTGACGACAAATACGGAACAAAAACAAACAGAATGGGACGCAAAGAAGCGTGGGTGACACAGATGCATGAGAGGAATTACATCGACACAGACGCAGATCCCACTCATATAGCCGAAACAGACTGTCGGGGCAAGTGCTGTTAGCGAGCACCTATTAAGGCCGGTATGGCACACGAGGCGGTGGGTGGCCAGCACCACGCCCGGCCGCCTTTGTCTCCCCCAGTGGTGATGTTTACGCACCGTAGACGGTGCTCATTTGCGGCTGAGTGCGTTAGATAACGCACGGATTCGTGTGGTCATCCGAGCTGTTGAGTCATCGGGGCTTGGGTCGTGACGCGTCAGAAGGGACTACGGACAAAGGTCCCAGGAAGTCCTGGAGTGGCAGCCAATGGAACGGAATGCGTCCGGAGAAGTCGTAGAACCGAAGGCGATGGGGCGATGGAATCAGTTCGTCAGCAGGCGATGCGCCGTGGGGATTGTTACATCGCAGCTGGAAGGCGTTCGTCCAGCAGCGGATTGAGCACGGCTTGCGACGCGATGTGGAGATGCGCGGCCAGGCGCACGACGATGGTGGCAGCGTGGAGCTGCGACGGCGCCGCGGGGGTCAGCGGTCTGGCTGACTCGGGGAGAGGGGGAGCGGGAGGAGGAGAGGGAGGAGAAGGATGAGAGGGAGGAGGATGAGCGGGAGGAGGATGAGGAGAGGGAGGAGGATGAGCGGGAGGAAGATGAGGAGAGGGAGGAGGAGGAGTGGGAGGATGAGCGGGAGGAGGAGAGGGAGGAGAAGGATGAGAGGGAGGAGGATGAGCGGGAGGAGGATGAGGAGAGGGAGGAGGATGAGAGGGAGGATGAGGATGAGAGGGAGGATGAGCGGGAGGAGGATGAGAGGGAGGAGAGGGAGGATGAGAGGGAGGAGGATGAGTGGGAGGAGGATGAGAGGGAGGAGAGGGAGGAGGAGAGAGAGGAGGATGAGTGGGAGGAAGATGAGAGGGAGGAGAGGAAGGAGGAGAGGGAGGATGAGCGGGAGGAGGATGAGCGGGAGGAGGAGAGGGAGGAGAGCGGGGTTCCTCTTCTCGCGTTGGGAATTAAAGCACAGACACGCACAGCGCCTCATCTATATTTATACCCAAATATAAAGATCCCCCGTGTAGCCATAGCAGGCTGCTGGGGCAAGTGCTGTTAGCGAGCAGCACCTATGAAGGCCGCCACGGCAATATGGGGAGCGGTGGCGCAGTGGTTAGCGCACCGCGCTACAAATCCGGCGGCGCCCCAGTTCGATTCCCCCCGCTCGCGACCAGCATCAGCGACAAATCACGGAACCGTCACCATGGATCTCCCCTTGGTCGACTCAGCCTTAAATGAGTACATGGTGCGGCGTGCAATAAAAAAATCAGGTGCTGGGAAGACGAAAGCGGCCGGGCGTGGTTCTCACCACATTGCCCCCCTTGTGCACCGTGCCGGCCTTCATAGGTGCTCGCTAAGGACACTTGCTCCCAGCAGCCTGCCGTTGCGAGGAAGGGAATCTTTGTCTTTGCATGTGCAGTGCGATTAACATTGGCGACGACGAGGAGGAGATTAAACTTGACGTCGATGATAGCACACAGGGGTCATGAAACTGACGATTGATGACGCTGCTCATGATGATGATGACGATTCCGACGGCGCTGCTGATGCTAATGATGACGCTTTCCCTGTGATGCTGATGCTGCTGATGATGATGGTTACGAGGTGGTGGGGGCAGGAGGGGGTGTGATTATGTTGATCGTGACGTCACTGATAGCAGATGATTATTCTGATAATGATGACGACACTGATACTGATCATAATCGCATTGATAGTGTTTATCAGTAATAACGTGCATTTGAATTATAAAGCGCCCTCTGAATACGATCGGGGGTGCTTCTGTATGTACAGGTCTGGGGTGCGGTAGTGCAGTGGTCAGCGCGCTGCACTGCGAACCTCGCAAACCCCAGTTCCATTCCCTCTCAAGGCCACCAACACACAGTGACGATTATCTGACCCGGTGCTGAGTCTCCCCTAGGTCGACTCAGCCTCAATTAAGTGCCGTACGTGGTGTGTGTAAATACTGTATCGCTACTCGGGTGACAAAGGCGGATCGGCCGGGCGTGGTGCTGGCCCCCCCACCCTATAGTGCGCCGTGCACTTGCCCCCACACTCAGTTAAAGGCTACACGGGGGGTGCTCGCCTTTGTCTGTTGTATAGATATGCCCCTCATACGGGGATCGTCATTGCCAGGCTGCTGCGCACTCTGCCATGATAATAATGCAGCTTCTGGCTCAATACATCAGTGGCCTTTATTCACTGTCTCTGACAATAACGCACTGTGCCGCGGTGACGAGGATGAATTACAAGGGCCGATGAGAATCTCGCATGGCGAATAATCGGCGTGGCCGCGATCGCGAGACAATAACCCAGTGGTTGGTAGCCATGGCAATGATGTGGTCGCTGGCATTGCTGCTGCTGATGATGCTCTTTTTGTTGATGCTGATACTGCTGCTGATACCGCTGCTGCTGCTGATGCTGCCGCTGATACCGTTGCTGCTAATGCTGCTGATGCTGCTGCTGATAGCTTTGCTATTCCTGCTGATGCTGCTGCTGATAATGTTGCTCCTTCTGTTGATGCTGATACTTCTGATACCGTTGCTGCTGATGCTGCTGCTGATTCAGCTGCTCTTCCTGCTGCTGATGCTACCGCTACGGTTGCTCCTGCTGTTGATGCTGATACTGCTGATACCGTTGCTGCTGATGCTGCTGCTGATACAGCTGCTCTTCCTGCTGTTGCTGATGCTGCTGCTGCTGATACTGTTGCTTCTGCTGTTGATGCTGATACTGCTGATGCCGTTGCTCTTGCTGCTGTTGCTGATGCTGCTGCTGATACTCTTGGGTCGCTCAATTGATCCGCCCAGGGAGGGAGTGAGGGACAGATGATTGTTCCGCCTGCTTGTCAATTCTTTTGCGGCGATAGTCGTGATCAGTCATCATTGATGAACAACCCCCCACCCCCACAACGGGATTCATCCGGGGCGTGGTGGCCGGCCTGTGTCGGAGCCAAGGGAGTCGGAGCCACGGCGCGGGCAGCTGTGAGAGACGTTGCGAAGCGGTGGCTGAAAGAGATGGCGAGCAGAGCAAAGTTGGTTCGTGAAACACAAGTCCGTGTTGGTAGGCCCTTGCGTGAGATCTCCAAGCACGCGCGCTGGGTGTACTCAATGGCTCCGCTGATGTCCTGCTGGACATCTTCATAGCTCATCGGATTTCTCCAGGACAAATAAATTGATTCTGATTCTCACCGCACGAAGCCACAACTCTCACTAAAATAAAAAAAAACATTCCAATTGTATAGGCATGCAGGAGTGAATATGTCTGTGTCATTTCTCATTGTATTCCACCTGGCACCGCCGGGCGGGGGGGGGGGCTGTCTTCGTCTCTGGTTGCCACGCCAATCGTGGAGCACGCCACGCGCTCACAATTAGCACAGTGCACGGTGTCGGAGCATTGCCCCATGGGCTGGCTCAGCCTGCAATCGGTTGAGCGCGGAATTAGCGGGCGAATCACAACGTGCGTGCATTGGTCCCCAGTAAGGGATCGCGAGCATAATTATATCCTGATGGGCGTACAACTTATTTCGCATGACGTCACGCCGTGCCGTCACGTGTTGCTGTTTGACCATACTTCGCCAACGCTGTTTAATTGTCACTCGTCGCCACCGATGTTAGCCTTGGCCGGGATTCGAACTCGGTTAGGGGAGACGGGCTGGGGGTGGTGGTGGGGGGGAGGTCAACAGTAAAGTACGCTAACCACAGCGCCACCGCTCCCTTTTCGTCCCCGCGCACACGCACTCACAATCACAGCGACACGCGTCCATTCCTCGAAACACCGCGGCAAATTAGGCCGCATATGTCCTGGAAAAAAAATAACCCCTTGCCTCCTGCGTGGTGATCCACCTGCTCAATTATCGAAGCGAGCGAATTGTCCTGCGATGGCAACAAAGACATCGCGCGAAAAGTATCGCCGTATTTGTATTTCTTACACGAATGCTTTCATCTAAATGTTATCCGCCGCATTCATCCGCTTGTAGTGGAGCGTGCGTATCCCACGCGCGCTAGGCGTGAATGGAGTGGTGGAGCGGCGTCTACGAACCAGGCGGGCCGAGTTCAATTCCCCGCTCACGGAATCGGGTCCGCGAGTCTCTCCGACAGGTCGACTCAGCACAAAATGAGGGAGTGCTGCAGTGCTCGATGCCGGAGCGTCAACGTCGACTTTAGGCCACGTGGTTCTGGCCACGTGGCCTCCGTCGGTGCTCGCTAAGAGCACTTGCCCCAACAGGCTCTTAAAGGTAATGTCACGTAGAAGGGAAACAATAAAATCATCTTGCTGTGGTTTTCACACCTGATGATGATTGCTTGTGATGCAGTCGAAACGTCGTGAGAATTGTATTGTTTTATATTTTTATTATTTTATTGTTTCCCTTCTACGTGACTTTACCGAAATAACCAAGAATATAGGCTCTTAAAGGTTGACTTAAAGCTCTCGTGATTGCAGGAATTCACATTCTTTGGGTCTTTCGGTAAAGTCACATAGATAGACTTAAATAAGAAAAACGACGTTTCGATCGCAACACAATCGTTCGTCATCATGGAAGACGAACGCTTGTGTTGCGATGGAAACGTCGTAGTTTATGTTTTTTTGTTATTTTCTTTGAACCTATCTACGTAACTTTACCGAAAGACCCAAAGAACAGGCTCTTAAAGGTTACATGGGGGGCGGGGGGGGTGCGGGATCTTTGTCTGTGTGTGTGGTACTTTAGTCCGCACTTTGCTACGCCGCTCGGCGTTGTCCATGCTGCGGTAGAATTCCGAAATCGACATCGAGGCTCCACACGAAGACAAAGATCCCCCGTATAGCCTGAACAGAATGTTGGGGCAAGTGCTGTTAGCGAGCACCTATAAAGGCCGGCACGGCACACGAGGGGGTGGGTGGCCAACACCACGCCCGGCCGCCTTTGTCTCCCCAGTGGCGATGTTTACACACCGCACTAGGTACTCATTTGAGGCTGAGTTGACCTAGGGGAGGCCCGGGACCGGTTCAGATAGTCGTCGCATGTACCGGGTCGCCAGCTCGGTGTTTTATTTCTGGGCACTGTGATGGGGACCCCGGACGAAGTCGGGGATGCTAACGCGAGCGATCGTGCACATCGTGCACCACGCGCGCGTAACGACTGCGCGTGCCTAATAGTACCAACAACACGAACGTTACGATTGCTCCTAAGGGTTTATTTAAAGCAGTCGGCGCGGCGGAGGAGGACTTGCGTCGTCGAGTTTTAATGATTACTGTTACAAATCTGACCGAGTTTTGTCTCCGTGTGTGCGCGCGTGTTACCACCCCGTCACGCGTGAACGCGCGCCACGTGCGCTGGGGTCGCTCCGACAGCAGTGGCGCGCGCGCTCTGCCGGAATCGCGACGACGATGATGACGACGGTGGTGGGGGCTGCCACCTCGCATCACGAACCTCACGCGGAGTGCCCCCCGACCCCACCCCACCCACCCCTCCCACCACTCCCACCCAGCCCCCCCCCCCACCCCCCGCCTCATTAGCTTGGGGCTCTTGCGGTGGCACGCAATGATTTAGCGCGCTGCGCTGTGGTTTCCTGGAGAGCTGAGTTCGAATCCGGGCCATGACTAACAGCAGGGGCACTAAGTGAAACGTCTGAACCGGTCATCGTGCCCCCCCCCCCGCCCCGCTGGCCCCCAACACCATCGGTTTTACATCAACCCGCAATTACCAGTGTGGTGAAGTATGGTCAACAAGTCACATGAGCGACACGGTCGGGGCGGGGGGGGGGGTTGAAAGGCATTCATCCAGCAGTGGATTGACGAAGGATAATGAGAAAAAAACACTGTGATGGAGCGGAGCACGAGGTTACACGCTCGACCGCCTTTGTCTCCCCAGTGGCGATGTTTACACACCGCACCCAGGTACTCATTTGAGGCTGAGTCGACCTAGGGGAGGCCCAAGACCGGGTCAGATAATCGTCACCGGTGTTGGTGGCCGTGAACTGGAATCAAACTCGGGTCGCCGGTTCGTAGCACATTGTGAAAACCGCTCCACGAATTCTCCCCACGTATACGCACGTACACAGATAGTACGTGTACACACACTACGTGTACACAGACAGTACGTGTACACACACAGTACGTGTACACATACTACGTGTACACACACAGAACGTGTACACACACAGTACCTGTACACACACACTATGTGTACACACACAGCACGTGTACACACACACACTACGTGTACACACACAGTACCTGTACACACACAGTACGTGTACACACAGAGTACGTGTCAACACAGTACGTGTGCATGCACAGTACGTGTACACGCAGTACGTGTACATGCACAAAGTATGTACACACGCACACAGTACGTCTACACACACAGTACGTGTACACACACAGTACGTGTCAACACAGTACGTGTGTAATGAGCGACTTCCGCGACATGTCGTGTAGACCAGAGGTCTCCAACCCCCGGGCCGCGGACCGGTAGCGGTCCTTGGCCTGTTAGGAACCGGGACGCACAGCAGCAGGAGGTGAGCGGTGAGTCCACGCGTGGCCCACCCCCATTATTTTATTATTTACCACTTCCGTCTGTGCCTCTTTCCCGCACTGCGCAACTTGTCTCAGTCACAGTGTTGGTAAGCCCACAAGCTGACCCCTAGTAGCCACAATGAGTAAGCCCACAAGCTCTAACCCCCTAGTAACCACAATGAGTAAGCCCACAAGCTAACCCCTAGTAGCCACAAAGAGTAAGCCCACAAGCTGACCCCTAGTAACCACAATGAGTAAGCCCACAAGCTAACCCCTAGTAGCCACAATGAGTAAGCCCACAAGCTCTAACCCCCTAGTAACCACAAGGAGTAAGCCCACAAGCTAACCCCCTAGTAGCCACAATGAGTAAGCCCACAAGCTCTAACCCCCTAGTAACCACAATGAGTAAGCCCACAAGCTAACCCCTAGTAGCCACAAGGAGTAAGCCCACAAGCTGACCCCTAGTAACCACAATGAGTAAGCCCACACGCTTTAACCCCTAGTAGCCACAATAAGTAAGCCCACAAGCTAACCCCTAGTAGCCACAAGGAGTAAGCCCACAAGCTGACCCCTAGTAACCACAATGAGTAAGCCCACAAGCTAACCCCTAGTAGCCACAAGGAGTAAGCCCACAAGCTAACCCCTAGTAGCCACAATGAGTAAGCCCACACGCTTTAACCCCTAGTAGCCACAATAAGTAAGCCCACAAGCTCTAACCCCTAGTAGCCACAAGGAGTAAGCCCACAAGCTAACCCCTAGTAGCCACAAGGAGTAAGCCCACAAGCTAACCCCTAGTAGCCACAATGAGTAAGCCCACAAGCTCTAACCCTTAGTAGCCACAATAAGTAAGCCCACAAGCTCTAACCCCTAGTAGCCACAATGAGTAAGCCCACAAGCTCTAACCCCTAGTAGCCACAAGGAGTAAGCCCACAAGCTCTAACCCCTAGTAGCCACAATGAGTAAGCCCACAAGCTAACCCCTAGTAGCCACAATGAGTAAGCCCACAAGCTAACCCCTAGTAGCCACAATGAGTAAGCCCACAAGCTAACCCCTAGTAGCCACAATGAGTAAGCGCACAAGCTCTAACCCCTAGTAGCCACATCGAGTAAGCCCACAAGCTCTAACCCCTAGTAGCCACAAGGAGTAAGCCCACAAGCTCTAACCCCTAGTAGCCACAATGAGTAAGCCCACAAGCTAACCCCTAGTAGCCACAATAAGTAAGCCCACAAGCTCTAACCCCTAGTAGCCACAATGAGTAAGCCCACAAGCTAACCCCTAGTAGCCACAAGGAGTAAGCCCAAAAGCTCTAACCCCTAGTAGCCACAATGAGTAAGCCCACAAGCTCTAACCCCTGGTAGCATGTCAAAAATGTTATAAATTGATTTGCATTTTAATGAGGGAAATAAGTATTTGACCCCTCTACGAAACATGACTTAGTACGTGGTGGCAAAACCCTTGTTGGCAATCATAGAGGTCAGACGTTTCTTGTAGTCGGCCACCAGGTTTGCACACATCTCAGGAGGGATTTTGTCCCACTCCTCTTTGCAGATCTTCTCCAAGTCATTAAGGTTTCGAGGCTGACGTTTGGCAACTCGAACCTTCAGCTCCCTCCACATATTTTCTATGGGATTAAGGTCTGGAGACTGGCTAGGCCACTCCAGGACCTTAATGTGCTTCTTCTTGAGTCACTCCTTTGTTGCCTTGGCCGTGTGTTTTGGGTCATTGTCATGCTGGAATACCCATCCACGACCCATTTTCAATGCCCTGGTTGAGGGAAGGAGGTTCTCACCCAAGATTTGACGGTACATGGCCCCGCCCATCGTCCCTTTGATGCGGTGAAGTTGTCCTGTCCCCTTAGCAGAAAAACACCCCCAAAGCATAATGTTTCCACCTCCATGATTTACGATGGGGATGGTGTTCTTGGGGTCATAGGCAGCATTCCTCCTCCTCCAAACACGGCGAGTTGAGTTGATGCCAAAGAGCTCCATTTTGGCCTATCTGACCACAACACTTTCACCCAGTTGTCCTCTGAATCATTCAGATGTTCATTGGCAAACTCCAGACGGGCATGTATATGTGCTTTCTTGAGCAGGGAGACCTTGCAGGCGCTGCAGGATTTCAGTCCTTCACGGCGTAGTGTGCTACCAATTGTTTTATTGGTGACTATGGTCCCAGCTGCCTTGAGATCATTGACAAGATCCTCCCGTGTAGTTCTGGGCTGATTCCTCACCGTTCTCATGATCATTGCAACTCCACGAGGTGAGATCTTGCATGGAGCCCCAGGCCGAGGGAGATTGACAGTTCTTTTATGTTTCTTCCATTTGCGAATAATCGCACCAACTGTTGTCACCTTCTCACCAAGCTGCTTGGCAATGGTCCTGTAGCCCATTCCAGCCTTGTGTCGGTCTAAAATCTTGTCCCTGACATCCTTGGAGAGCTCTTTGGTCTTGGCCATGGTGGAGAGTTTGGAATCTGATTGATTGATTGCTTCTGTGGACAAGTGCCTTTCATACAGGTAACAAGCTGAGACTAGGAGCACTCCCTTTAAGAGTGTGCTCCTAATCTCAGCTCGTTACCTGTGTAAAAGACACCTGGGAGCCAGAAATCTTTCTGATTGAGAGATGGTCAAATACTTATTTCCCTCATTATAATGCAAACCAATTTATAACAATTTTGACATGCGTTTTTCTGGATGTTTTTGTTGTTATTCTGTCTCTCACTGTTCAAATAAACATACCAATACAATTATAGACTGATCATTTCTTTGTCAGTGGGCAAACGTACAAAATCAGCAGGGGATCAAATACTTTTTTCCCTCACTGTATGTGTACACACACACACAGCACGTGTACACACACAGTACCTGTACACACACATTATGTGCACACACACAGTACCTGTGTAGAGGTGTTAACTACTCACTGTTCGGTAACCTGCATTGCCACTAGGTATCAAAGGGGCAGTGCAGCGTTACCTCTGTGAGAATAACGGTTGGGGTCAGACGAGGTGAAGTGGATTGTAGCCACAATTTGGTAAGAACCAATCAGACAGATCCACGAGGGAATGTGTGATTGGTTACACCTGGCCACAAACGGGTATAAGAAGGGTGACCGCGCAGAGTGCAGGGAGTTCTCTCCCTGCACGAAGACCGAAGCCCGGGCTGAAGATAGCCAGGACCCTGGACCCGGCCTTCCAGCCCTTCTGAGGGCTAAGGCTCGGCGTATCCAGTGGTCAAGAACCACCGGGCCAGCGGTGGGTTAGATAGCCTCCCCTAGGTCCCAGCTAGAGGACTTTAGGATAGCGGTAGACGTGTGAGTCCCTTCAAGATAGGAGGCTGTACCTCCTTAGGTTAGGAAGAGACCTGTGTGTAGGTCACGCTAAGTCCGGTGGCTGTACCTCCTTAGGTTAGCAAGAGTGTAGGTCACGCTAAGTCCAGAGACTGTACCTCCTTAGCTTAGCAAGAGAGCTGTGTGTAGGTCACGCTAAGTCCGGAGGCTGTACCTTAGGGTATCGGGTGAGGGGACCGTATACCCCTCTGTGTGTTAAGGACTGTGTAAGAGAAGTATTACAATAAACAGTGTGCCTCATAAGAAGTTAATTCGTCATTATAAACACTGCACCTGTACACACACATACTATGTGTACACACACACAGTACCTGTACACACATACTAGGTGCACACACACGTGCCGTGACCTTTCTGCGATTGTGAACAGACGGACGGCGTCGAAGCGTCCTGTGATAAAGAATTCAAGCGAGCAAAATCCTCCTTTTGTAAACTAAGAATACGCGCGTATACATCGCGGACAGGCTTGTGCACCACTCCTGTGCCAATAGGCACGTCTGGATACACACACAGCATGTGTACACACAGTACCTGTACACACACACACTACGTGCACACACACAGCACGTGTACACACACAGTACCTGTACACACACACAGTACGTGTACACACAGCACGTATACACACACAGTACGTGTACACACACAGTACATCTACACACACAGTACGTGTACACACAGTACCTGTACACACACACACACTACGTGCACACACAGCACGTGTACACACACAGTACCTGTACACACACACAGTACGTGTACACACAGCACGTATACACACAGTACGTGTACACACACAGTACATCTACACACACAGTACGTGTACACACAGTACCTGTACACACACTACGTGTACACACACAGCACGTGTACACACACAGCACGTGTATACACAGTACCTGTACACACACAGTACATCTACACACACAGTACGTGTACACAGTACGTGTACACACGTGTACACACACAGTACGTGTACACACAGTACGTGTACACACACAGCACGTGTACACACACAGTACCTGTACACACACAGCACGTGTACACACACACTACGTGTACGCACACACACACTACGTGTACACACACACTACGCAACGCACCTACGACGTAACGTATGGCACATTGAATTTCTTTCGCACCGTACGTAGCCAACCGCGCTCATCGGAGGTGCGTGGGGAAGGACAACAAACTAAAGACAAAAAAAGCAGTTCTGAAGAAATGCGTTTTCACTCGCCACACCGCTATAAATCGTATTCACGTCTGGGTTGGCAGAAACATAATCGCAGTTTTGTTTTGCCTCTGGCGGTCAGTTGCAGAACGGTACGACTCGACAGCCCCTTGTCAATGCACTGCTGGATGAAGGATGAAGGCGCACCCACACCGTGTGGCTCGTGGAGATTCTCTCTGCCAATACTTCTCCACGCTGTGATTGGTGTTGGGGCGGGATAGGCTGTCGCTTGAGAAATCATTCGCAACTGATGTTAGCCATGGGCCGGAATCGAACTCAGCTTGTAGGGTTCGTTTGTGTGTGCGTGTGTTGAGCTCGAATTGCCGCATCACCGTTCTATGCACGCGAATAATACACAAGGACAAAGATCCCACCCCGCCCAGGATAGCCTCAACAGACTGTCGGGGCAAGTGCTATTAGCGAGTCGCACCTATGCAGGCCGGCACGGCAACACAATGAGGTGGGGTGGTCAGCACCGTGCCGGGCCGCCTTTGTCTCCCTAGTGGCGATATTTACACACAGCACCAGGTACTCGATTGGGGCTGAGTCGACCTAGGGAAGGCCCAGAGGGCCGGTTCAGAAATAATCGTCACCGGTGTTGCCCGTGAGCGGGACTCAGGTGGCCGGGTATCGTGGCGCGGCGCGCTAACCAGTGCGCCACCGCTCCCCATGATAATCATAACAAGCACACACACGCACAGGAACACATCGATCCGCCGTCTGTTGAGCTAACAGACAGACGCGGGGCAGTGGAGGGAGCGTGAATGAGTTGCAACGGAAGGTGCTGCGCAAAAAGCCGTGCAGCAGCAGCAGCGTGAACTCGCCAGAGGCATGCGTACCAGCCAGCTGCTGCTGCTGCTGCACCTACAAATAACACGGTTGACTACGTACGGTGTGAAAGAAGTTGAACATACGTATTGGTAGATAGAGTATGTATATGCGTGCCTTTGGGCGGGGGGGGGGGGTAGCGGTTAGCGCGCTGCGTTACGAACCCGGCAACCTGAGTTCGATTCCCGCTCACGGCCACAAACACCAGTGACGATTATCTGAACCGGTCCTGGGCCTCCCCTATGTCGACTTAGCCTCAAAGGAGAACCTGGTGCAGTGTGTAAGCATTGCCACTGGGGATACCATGGCGGCCGAGCGTGGTGCTGGCCACCAACCCCCTCGTGTGCCGTGCCGACCTTCATAGGTGCTCGCTAACAGCACTTGCCTCAACCATTTGTTAAGGGCTACACGGGGAATCTTTGTCTTTGGGGGTGGAGGGGGGGTGGAGGGGGGGTCAGCGCACTGCGTTAGAAACCTGACGAGCTGAGTTCGATGCCCACTCACAGTTTAATCGGTGGAGAATGGCTGAACTCATTCGACTCGGCCTGAAACGAGTGGTTGGTGTGATAAGCATCGTCACGGGGGGAGACAAAGGCGGCCGTGCGTGGTGCTGCCCACACCACTTCCTCTTCCGCTGTGATGGCCTTCGTTGGTGTTGGATAACCACACTTGCCCCCTAACAGCCTGAAACGTCTGTACGGGGGATCTTTATCTCTGTGTGAGACATCATTGCACGCAGATGGTGTGTGTTTTAAAGGTCGCGTGAACACGTGGACTCACTAGACGCCCAATGAGACTTACGCGTCCGTTAGAAACAGACCCACGCAATGCACACGTGGACAGAACAGAGGTGATAAATTTTACATAAATTAACATTGCTGTGCACGCACACACACTGAGATCTTAATCTTAATTTCATTCTGCTTTATTAACTCAGACAGCGTCAATTGCTTAGCCGAGCGCGTCACGTGGGACATGTTTATCAATCATCGGGCGCGTGCAATGCGTAACGAGTTTAATTTGAAAAACAGAGCGTGGTGATGGTGGGTTTTTGTGGTGGGTGAGTGGGCCGCGATGACTGGAGTTTGGGAAACCTCGCATGAAGGCCTCTCCAAGGCAGTCGCCGTCTCTTACGCTCCTGCGATGTAACGATCCACCTAGCTCCACCTCGCATACGGTGGCAAGATGTTAACTCTTTCGCCTGGTATGCAGGAGGTCGTGCGTTCGATCCCGACCCTGACGCCTGCTGTATATTTGGAGTCTGCGTGTTCTCTCTCTCCCCGTGGTCGCGTGGATTTTTCTGCGGGGCCTCCTATTCCCTTCCCCTCTACACATTTAGAATCGCCATATGATTAGAGAATTTCGCCACTGCTATGAAGGTCCACGTGACGATGAGCCCACTTCGTTGAGCTATCATTTGTGATTACCAGGTCGCTTCTAACAAAAGAGCCACACAGCTCAGGCCTCTGCCGAGCCACCGCCGCCACCTTCATCCTGCTTGGTCGACGTCCTTTCGGAAGCGTTCCATTCTAAACGAATTTAAAACTATATTTTTATTTTACCAGATAAGGCCAACTGAGCTCTTTTTTTGGCATTAGTCCATGGGACCCAGACGAGATATCTCTGGAACCATCTGAGGTTCAGCGCTTACACAAAACGTGACGTGGCCAACGCCAGTAAGTGACGCAATGGTCATCATAATTATCAAGAAATTCACTCTCATCGGCCATATCGATCATTCGGCGCCACTGCAGTTTGTTGCTACCTTAGTTGGTACCGATTTCTACTCACGGACTGTGTGGAGAGACAGAGTGAAATTCAGCTTATAAAGTTATGTATTTATTCAGGAAAGCTGCTCCGAGTCCTATGACTCTTTTTTTTCATGCGGGTACAGCTGCTGCCGCCGCATTGAAGATTTCTTTATTCGTAAGAAATTTCCAGCGAATTAACGACGAGTCGTGTTCCATCATACAGGTGGGAGGAAAAGCGGAGCACACGGAGAAAACAAACAGAAAGCTCCCACGCCTTGCGCGAGGAGATCGCCGTTATTCCACCACAAACACGTCGCCCGCTTGCAGTGACGTTCCGCGCCACCCCCCCTCTCGTGTTGGCTTATCGTAGCGCTCTGTCGCTGGGGGCTCCGGCCTAAGGGGGTGTTGGGCCGATGACATCCCGGGGCCAGAACGCGGTCGCCTGAGGCTCGCGCGAACCTCATCCCCGCGAGCGAATTCATAAATACCCAGTGGCCTCGTGACCGCAAGATGTGCGAAAATCGCTCAGGTGGGGGTTCCCAACAACACCGTTAGAAAAAAAATATCCCACGGTGGTTGCCAAGGGGGCCCTAACTCATAGCTTTGACCAACGGGGGGGAGGGGGGCGAGGCACCCCCTGCCCCCACGCTAGCTACGCCACTGATTATACTCCGACAATAAACATCTCTTCAATTGCCTTCCAATAACATTGTCACCACTTTACAGTCAACAGCTGACACCACGACCCCGCCCCCCTACGTACGCGCACCGTGGCGACCTCTCCCATCCGCCGATCCACATCACCCTGCTCCACGTGCCGAGAACTCGCCTCTGCTGCACCTCGGTGTGAGACACACGGGCTCACTCGGCCTGTGTTGATCTCTTCTCTAACCGACTGCAGGACGACACTTCCCTGTCCGTGACCGGTGGAGACCGGACTACTTTGCAGTATTTGAGAATCATAATCTTTGGTTAGACTAAAGGAGGAATCCGATGAGCTGCGAAGAACCTTTATCACAGATGTCCAGTAGGGGCACGGAGTCATCGGCGGGTCATTTATATTTCCCAATTTCGTCTATGGCGCACTGATATCCCTGGATAAATTGCGCCTTTTGTGAATACCAAATATTATTATTGTTCATTCAAAACACGAGAGACGCGGCTGCCTCGCATCTGGGTTATTTTTTTTAATTGCCCGCATCTACATTGTGCAATAATTAATCACCCATGCGCAAGCGACTGCGATTATGCGAACCTCAGACGCGCGTGGCTCTCACCTGCTCAGACATGGCCACACAGACAAAGAATACCCCCATGGAGCCTATTAACAGACTATTGGGGCACGTGCTGTTTGCGAGTAGCACCTATGAAGACCGGGACGGATCACAAGGGGATGGATGGCCAGCAGCACACCCGGCCGCCTTTATCTCCCTCGTGGCTGAGTCGACCTAGGGGAGGCCCAGGAGCGGTTCAGATAATCGTGACTGGTGAGCGGGAATCGAACTCGGTTCAACCGATTCGTAGTGCAGCGCGCTAGCCGCTACACTACCGCTCCCCTCCACATACACACATAGACACACACACATACACACACATACATACACACACATATATACACACATACACATTACATACATGCACTTACACGCACACATACATACACACACATATACATACACACATAGACAGACACACACACATAGACACACACATGCATACACACATACACACATACATACACATACATACACAATCACCACCGCCCCCTATTTCACAGAACTAGCCCCGCCCCCCACGGCCACCCCCCCCCCCCCGTACATTGGCCCCGTGACGCGGAGACACCCGGGGACTCACCGATACGCAGGTGTGGGCTGTGGTGGGTGGGTGGTGGTTGGTGGGTGGGGGCTGTAGTGGGTGAGTGGTGGGTGGATTGGGGCTATGGTAGGTGGGTGGTCAGTGGGTGGATGGAGGCTGTGGTGGGAGGGAGATGTGGTGGATTGGTGGGGGCTCTAGTGGGTGGGTGGTGGGTGGATTGGGGCTATGGTGGGTGGTGAGTGGGTGGATGGGGGCTGTAGTTGGTGGGGGCTATAGTGGGTGGAAGCTGTGGTGGGTGGAGGCTGTAGTGGGTGGTGGGTTGGTGGGGGCTGTAGTGGGTGGTGGGTGGATTGGGGCTGTAGTGGGTGGGTGGGGGCTGTAGTGAGTAGTGGGTGGGTGGGGGCTGTAGTGGGTGGGTGGGGGCTGTAGTAGGTGGTGGGTGGATTGGGGCTGTAGTGGGTGGGTGGTGAGTGTGTGGATGGGGGCTGTGGTGGGTGGGGGCTGTAATGGGTGGGTGGTGGGTGGGGGCTGTAGTGGGTGGGTGGTGGGTGGGGGCTGTAGTGGGTGGGTGGGGGCTCTAAACAAATTGGGCACGCGAGGAGCCTCGCAAGAGATGGAGGCCGCCTGCAAATCGAGCGGTAGCCATGGCGACGGCGCGTGGTTGCCGTGCGCGCGCGTGCAGTGCCGGGTGGGGCCGAGGGTGGGGGCCGTGTGGAGGGTGGGGGGGCAGGAGAGAGTGGGGAGGGTGGGGGGGCAGGAGAGAGTGGGGAGGGTGGGGGGGCAGGAGAGAGTGGGGAGGGTGGGGGGGGCAGGAGAGAGTGGGGAGGGTGGGGGGGCAGGAGAGAGTGGGGAGGGTGGGGGGGCAGGAGAGAGTGGGGAGGGTGGGGAGAGGAATCGCGGAGGACGTCCGCATGGGAAGGCGGCGAGTGGCGAGCGAGGGGAGGGGGGACGTGAGCTGTGGTGTTTGACGGAGCGGGGAGGAGTGCACACACACACACGTGTACACACACACGCGTGTACACACACACGTGCACACACACACACACGCGTGCACACACACACACGTGCACACACACACGTGCACACACACACACGCGTGCACACACACACACGTGCACACACACACGTGCACACACACACGTGCACACACACACACGCGTGCACACACACACACGTGCACACACACGCGTGCACACACACACGCGTGCACACGCAACAACAACAACAACAACCGCCATTCGCCACTAAGTGGCGGTGACATCACCACGACGCTTGTGCCAGGCCATGTGCACCTTGAGGCCACGTGAAGTGTCGAACGCCCGCTGGCAGGAGGTCACGGGGCAGACCCAGGTGCCACGGGTCGACTGACTAAGATGACTGAGATGACTGGCTGATGCACCACCTGTGCCCCCTGCTGTGCCAACCTGCTGTGCTTTAGCCACCCGGCGCTCCGCTCGTTGTTCTGAGCGTCGCTCCTCCGCCCTCCGTTGTTGTTGGAGGGCGACTACCTCCAACTGCCCAGTAGCGTCCTTCACGAGCCTCCTCCACAGAGGCCGATCTTGACACCGCTGGTACCAGTCATCGGCAAGTCCACTCAGCTCCACGTCCTCCTGTACCACATCACTCCATCTCTTCTCTAGCCCGTGCCTCCTGTACCACATCACTCCATCTCTTCTCTAGCCCGTGCCGCGCCCGCTTAGCCCCCTCGATCCAGCCGAACAAAAGCTGTTTCGGCATGCGGTGGCTGGGCATGCGAGCTACATGACCCAGCCATCGCAGCCTTGCCCGCCGGAGGAGCTCACCGATGGGACCTTGCCCAGATCTTTCAAGGATTTGTGAGCTCCTCACACAATCCAGTTTGGTTAAACCCAGGATGGATCGTAGGCAGGCCAGCCTAAATGTACACACACACACACGCGTGCACACACACACACGCGTGCACACACACACACGCGTGCACACACGCACACACGCGTACACACACACACGCGCGCACACACACACGCGCACACACGCGCGCACATACACACAATACACACGCACACACGCACACAATACACACACACAATACGCACGCACACACACGCTCACAATATACACAAACACGCGCACACACGCTCACAATACACACACAATACACACACACACACGCACACACACAATACGCACACACACAATACGCACGCACACACACACACAATACGCACACACACACACACGCACACACACAATACGCACACACACGCGTGCACACACACACGCACGCACACACACACGCGTGCACACACACAATACGCACGCACACACACGCACACACACAATACGCAGACACACGCGTGCACACACGCACGCACACACAAACAATACGCACACACACGCGTGCACACAAACACAATACGCACACACACACAATACGCACGCACACATACACACAATACGCACGCACACACACAATACGCACACACACGCGTGCACACACACATGCACGCACACACACACACGTGCACACGCACACACACACACGTGCACACACACACGCGTGCACACGCACACACACACGCACACACACACGCGTGCACACACACACAATACGCACACACACGCACACACACACACGCGCGTGCACACACACACGCACACACACACGCGTGCACACGCACACACACACGCGTGCACACACACACACATGTGCACACACACACGCGCGGCGCATCTCAATGCGATATCACCCGTGGCACGACGGGCAGAGAGAGAGGAGAGGGGGACAGCGCGGGCGTGCAGGGGGGGGAGGGTAGAGAGAGGGGGGGTAGAGAGAGGGGGGGTAGAGAGAGGGGGGGTAGAGAGAGGGGGGTAGAGAGGGGGGGTAGAGAGTGGGGGGGGGGGTAGAGAGAGGGGGGGTAGAGAGGGGGGGTAGAGAGTGGGGGGGTAGAGAGAGGGGGGTAGAGAGAGGGGGGTAGAGAGAGAGGGGGAGGTAGAAAGAGGGGGGGTAGAGAGAGGGGGGTAGAGAGAGGGGGGGTAGAGAGAGGGGGGGTAGAGAGAGGGGGGTAGAGAGGGGGGTAGAGAGAGAGGGGGAGGTAGACAGAGGGGGGGTAGAGAGAGGGGGGTAGAGAGGGGGGTATAGAGAGAGGGGGGTAGAGAGAGGGGGGTAGAGAGAGGGGGGGTAGAGAGGGGGTAGAGAGGGGGGGTAGAGAGGGGGGGTAGAGAGAGGGGGGTAATGAGAGGGGGGTAGAGAGGGGGGGTAGAGAGAGGGGGGTAGAGAGAGGGGGGTAGAGAGAGGGGGGGTAGAGAGAGGGGGGGTAGAGAGAGAGGGGGGTAGAGAGAGGGAGGTAGAGAGAGAGGGGGGGTAGAAAGAAGGGGGGGGTAGAGAGGGGGGTATAGAGAGAGGGGGTAGAGAGAGGGGGGGTAGAGAGAGGGGGGGTAGAGAGAGGGGGGTAGATAGGGGGGGGGTAGAGAGAGGGGGGTAGAGAGAGGGGGGGGGGGTAGAGAGGGGGGGGTAGAGAGAGAGGGGGTAGAGAGAGGGGGGGTAGAGAGAGGGGGGGTAGAGAGAGGGGGGTAGAGAGAGGGGGGGGTAGAGAGAGAGGGGGGGTAGAGAGAGGATTTGAGAGACGCGGGGAGAGGAGGGACAGAGAGAGACGGTAGCGCGGATAGCAGAGGAACAACATGGAGGCACAGGAAAGCCCGCTGGATTATTATTATTGTTGTTATTATTGTTGTTGTTATTGAAGACTGCTACGCGAGTCTTCCTAATCCGAGACCGCTCCAGATTATCGCGACCATCAGGGCCACGTTTCTCATTCCCCCACCCCACGGGTCTGCAGCCACTCTCCCACACTTTCTCCCTACCTCCCTCCCTCTCTGTCTCTCCCATCATCCCTCTCTTCTCTCTCTCGTCACCTCTTCTTCCTCACTCTCCCTTTCTGCGCCCCACGGCTCTTGCGAGGTTCGCGGTTTCCCCATGCGACGCTGCGTGCCGGGACCGAGAGCGGGGAACGAGACCACCAAACGGTGCAGGAGGCGGCGTCGACAATAATAAAAAAACATCTCCCACCCCACTACCCCCTCCACGCCAGCCATATCCGCCTCTACCACGATCTCTCTCTCTCTCTTCATCACTCTCTCTGTGTCTCTCCCTCTCTCCATCTCTCCCTCTCTCGTCCACAACACCGCTCGGCTTCCCTTCGATCCCGGGACCATTGCGACCCGCCACGGCTGTCGAGGGAGGCAGGAGAGGACTCCCCGGAGAGGCAGGGGCAGAGAGCGCGGCGGGCGGGCGGGCGGGCGAGCGGGGGAGAGACGCGCGGACGGATTGGAGAGCGTGCAGGGAACTCCGGAGAAAGGTGAGGGCGCGAAGGGGTGGGTGAGTGGGTGAGTGAGTGGGTGAGTGTGGTGAGTGAGTGTGGTGGGTGAGTGTGTGGGTGAGTGTGGTAGGTGGGTGAGTGAGTGGGTGTGGTGGGTGGGTGAGTGAGTGAGTGGGGTGGGTGGGTGGGTGAGTGTGGTAGGTGAGTGGGTGCGGTGTGTGGGTGAGTGGGTGTGTGAGTGAGTGAGTGTGGTGAGTGTGGTGGGTGAGTGGGTGGGGTGGGTGGGTGAGTGTGGTGGGTGAGTGGGTGGGGTGGGTGTGTGGGTGAGTGTGGTGGGTGTGTGTGTGAGTGGGGTGGGTGAGTGAGTGGGTGTGTGGGTGTGGTGGGTGAGTGAGTGTGGTGGGTATGTGGGTGGGTGTGTGGGTGAGTGTGGTGGGTGTGTGGGTGAGTGTGGTGGGTGTGTGGGTGAGTGTGGTGGGTGAGTGGGTGGGGTGGGTGAGTGGGTGTGTGGGTGAGTGTGGTGGGTGAGTGGGTGCGGTGTGGTGGGAGAGTGAGTGTGGTGGGTGTGTTGGTGGGTGGGTGTGAGTGTGGTGGGTGTGTGGTTAAGTGGGTGGGGTGGGTGAGTGAGTGGGGTGGGTGTGTGGGTGAGTGAGTGGGGTGGGTGTGTGGGTGAGTGTGGTGGGTGGGTGTGGGAGTGAGTGTGGTGGGTGTGTGGGTGGGTGAGTGAGTGAGTGGGGTGGGTGTGGGGGTGGGTGAGTTGGGGTGGGTGTTTGGGTGAGTGAGTGGGGTGTGTGGGTGGGTGAGTGGGGCGTGTGGGTGAGAGAGTGTAGTGGGTGTGTGGATGAGTGAGTGTGGTGGGTGAGTGGGTAGGGTGTGTGTGGGGGTGGGTGAGTTGGGGTGGGTGTGTGGGTGAGTGGGTGGGGTGGGTGAGTGGGTGGGGTGGGTGTGGGGGTGAGTGAGTGGGGTGGGTATGTGGGTGGTGAGTGGGGTGTGTGGGTGAGTGAGTGAGTGGGGTGGGTGGGTGTGTGGGTGGGTGAGTGTGGTGGGTGTGTGGGTGAGTGTGGTGGGTTTGTGGGTGAGTGAGTGGGGTGTGTGGGTAAGTGGCGTGGATGTGTGGGTGAGAGAGTGGGGTGGGTGTGTGGGTGAGTGAGTGTGGTGGATGTGTGGGTGAGTGGGGTGGGTGTGTGGGTAGTGACTGGGGTGTGTGGGTGAGTGCGTGTGGTGGGTGTGTGGGTGAGTGGGGTGGTGTGTGGGTGAGTGGGGTGGGTGTGTGGGTGAGTGAGTGGGGTGGGTGTGTGGGTGAGTGAGTGAGGTATGTGGGTGAGTGAGTGAGGTGTGTGGGTGAGTGTGGTGGGTGTGTGAGTGACAGAGTGTGTGAAAGAGAGGGTGGGTAGCGGTAGTGCAGCGGTTACTAAACCGGCGATCCCCGAGTTCGCTTCCCGCTCACGGCCACCAACGCCGGTGACGATTATCTGAACCGGTTCTGGGCCTCCCCTACGTTGACTCAGCCTCAAATGAGTACCTGGCGCGATGTGTGAACGTTCCCACTGGGGAGACAAAGGCGGCCCGGCGTGGTGCTGGCCACCCACCCGCTCGCTTGCCGTACCGGCCTCCATAGGCGCTCGCTAACAGCACTTGCCCTGACAGTCTGTTAAGGCTATACGGAGGGGAGAGGGAATCTTTGTCTTTGTGAGAGGGTGGTGAGTGGTGATAGGGTGAGAGTGTGTGGTGTGATGTGCCCGTGCGTGTGTGCACGCGTGTGTCTCTGTCCGTGCGTGTGTGTGCGTGATTGTTGTGAGAGGAGACATGCCCACATTACATTCACAGCCGGTGTGCGTATTGTGTTTGTCTCTGTACGTGCAGGTGTGCGTGTGTGAATGCCCGTGTGTCTTTGTCTCCGTACGTGCAGGTGTGCGTGTGTGAATGCCCGTGTGTGTTGTGTCTTTGTCTCTGTACGTGCAGGTGTGCGAGTGTGTGTTGATGTAGGTGTATTTGTGTGTTCATGTAGGAATGTGTGTGTGTGTAACCGCGCATGCGTGTGCGTGCGTAGGTATCTATATTTGTGGGTGTATCTGTGTTTAGGGGGGAGCGGTGGTGCAGTGGTTAGCGCACTTCGAATCCAGCGAGCCGGATTCGATTCCCGCCCAGAACCAAATCCAGTCGATGAATGCTTGAACCGGTACTGGTCCTCCACCAGGGCGACTCAACCTCAAATGAATACCTGGTGCGGTGTGTAAACATCGTAACGAGGGAGACAAAGGCGGTCGAGAGTGGTTCTGGCCACCCACCCCCTCGTGTGCTGTGCAGGCCTTCATAGGTGCTTCCCTCTCACAGCACTTGCCCCGACAGTTTGTTACAGGCTACACGGGGGATCTTTGTATTTGCGTGTGGCTTTGTGCGGTGACGTTCCATGCACGTACCCTCCAGCGACGTGACTCGCACACCCTCGCCGATGTCTCTGAGAGAAGTCTGCGCTGCACATCTCAGGCGGAACGCGCAAGCCGGCATCTCGAATGATTTATGCACGGCCTCTCTCGTGCTCCGGAACGCGTGGTCCCCCGTCGCAGACGCGTCTCTTGATTCGCGTCCGTTATCTTTGCGTGCCCCGATGTTACGTGCCGTACGCGTGTTGAGCTTCGTTCTGAGCACGTACCTAAGCCGGCCGCGCTAATCGGAGGTGCGGGGTAGCACTTCGTCTGAGCAGCGGCCGGAATCTCGTTCGTGAATTAACTGAGTCCGACTCGAGTCGCGATGGGCAAGCCCTCTGCCTTGCCGGCTGGCACACACAAAGAGGCGAGGACGTGTCACCGTTTAATTACAAACACAACATCGAAGCAGCAGCACCAACAATCAAACAACACATGTAATAATAGTGATGGTGGTGGTGATGATGCTTCGTTTGATGACAATGATTATGATGTTTCCATTCCTGCGCATAATAGCAACAGCAGGAGGAGGAGGAATGATGTTCAGGAGCTACAGATGCCAATGTCGAGGAGTGCTGCTTCAGCTGACAGAGAGTTTGATTTGTGCTGTTACTCCATTGAAGGGACGCAGATATATATTATGATTACGTTTATTATTGGTGCGATTATGATGATATATATTGATCACGATGATGGTGGACGAGGCGTTGATGGTGATGACTCTCCTGTTGATGACGATGTCTGGTTTGATGACGACTATTATTATATTCATGATATTGATTGATCAAGATGATGATTATGAAGAAGATTCACGCCATTCAGGTTGAAGATGATCATATATACAGGGTGCTTAAATATTTGTTAACATTTCTGAGAATTTGCAGCGATGTCACAAGAAGTGTGCTGCCTGCGGGCTCTGGAGACCACGTGGGGAAGATTCCAGGCACGCGTTGACAATGATGCCGAACAAGTGGGAGACTCTTTGACTTTTTTGAAGCTATTAACATACATTTGTTTTCACGTTACAGCGAATTATTCGTTATTTTTCCGTTAAAAACGATAGTCCCACGTGAGTGTTCATATATTTTTTTAAGCGCCTCGTAATTTAATGCTGACAATTACTTGCATATAGACGCGGCATGACGAGGGTTCGTTGGGGGGGGGGGGGGTGGTGATTTTCCGTCCCGTTCATCCTCCCTGATTGCAGCGGAGCTCTGTGTCCATGACGGGATAGTGGGTAGTGGGGTGGTCTTGTGGGGTGGTGTAGTGGGGTGGTGTAGTGGGGTTGTGTGTGGGGTTGTGTAGTGGGGTTGTGTGTGGGGTTGTGTAGTCGGGTTGTGTAGTCGGGGTGTGTGGGGTTGTGTGTGGGGCGCTGTAAGCCCCAGGCTACTTTGGGCTCGCCTTCCCATCAACCGGAGGCGAGGAATGGTGGTCGTGGTTACTTATGCCCCCACCGAAGATGAACATCCGTGGAGGGATGCAGGCAAAGCCGATGAGTCAGATGCCTTCTATGACCTCTTGTCACAGGTGCTGGCTAAAGTGGCCCCTCGGGATAGAGTCATCATGTTGGGTGACTTCAATGCCCGAGTTGGTCATGATGCTGGCACCTGGTCTGGAGTGATTGGAGGGCATGGGCCAGATCATCTCAATAACAACGGTAGGAGGCTGCTTGATTTTTGTGCAGCCCATGGGCTTGTAATTACCAACATTCTGTTCCGGCATCGACGCATCCACACAACATCATGGATGCATGCCGGGTCCAAGCAAGAACATCTGCTGGACTACATAGTGACGGACCAGCGGATGCGAGCCCATGTCCTTGACACTAGGACCTACCGTGGAGCTGATTTGCACTCTGACCATCGACTAGTCATCTGTAAGATGCGCCTGCCATTCTTCCACTCCAGTGGTGGGTGTACACCCAGGACCCCATTCCAACCTAAAGTGGCCTGGTCTCAGTTATCTGATTAAAGCTGCAAGTGAGAATTTCATCATCGCTTGCGGCTGGGGTTGGCATCGTTCCCCACTCCTCCTGATGTCGAGGGTAAATGCGCAAGGTTTAGGACTGAGACTCATGCAGCTGCAATGGCTGCTTTGGGTACGCGGTCCAGACCTCCCCAGAGACCCTGGCTGACAGAGGAGGTGTTCAGGATGGTTGAGAAAAAGCGACAGACCCACTGTCATCGGCTACAGAATCCCACGTCAGAGAATGAGGAGGCTTACCGCAGCCTTCGCTCGGAGGTTTGGACAGCCGTGAGGCGCTGCAAGGATGGGTGGTGGTCGCGGGTTGCTGAGGAGATGGAGTCTGCCTCAGTGGCCCGTGATCACAAGTCTCTATTTAACTCCATCAAAAAAGTAATCTGCAGCGCCACACCTACCATCATTAGGGGAAAAAACGGTGATCCAATCTACGACCCCCAGGAACAGGTTTGCAGATTTGCTGAGCATTTCTGTGAGGTCCTGGGGGAGGGAAAATCCCTCAGCCAGGAAAACATCGTGGCACAAAGTGAGGATGACCCTGCTGAGGCTGCGGTGCCTCAAATATTGGAAGAAGTCACCCCCTGTGAGTGTCTGGCTGAGGTGCCATCTGTTGAGGAAGTACTGAAGGCGATCTGGAGTCTGAGACCAGGAAAGGCAGCAGGCAGAGATGATCTCCCAAGCGAAATGCTGAGGGAGGGTGGCGTTTGTGCACAGACTGCCCTATATGACATCATAACAACAGTCTGGACCACTGGATGGGTTCCGCAGGATTGGAAGGATGCCCTGGTTGTCCCCCTTTTTAAGAAGGGGGACCGCACAGACTGTAACAACTACAGGGGCATCTCACTCCTCAGTGTGCCGGGAAAGGTCCAGGCAAGGATTATTCAACATCGCCTTGCCAGGCACGCTGAGGAGAGGCTTGCGGAGCCCCAATGCGGTTTCAGGAAAGGACGGTCCTGCACAGATGCCATATTTTCTGTCCGTCTGCTACAGCAGAGGTGTAGGGAATTCCAACAAGACCTACATCTCTGCTTTATTGACCTGGTCAAGGCCTATGATACCATCAGTAGTCCTGGGCTCTGGGTTGTTCGTGCTTTTGGAGTACTTGACCCTCTGCTCACGATCATTAAGAACCTTCATGATGGTGAGCGGGCCCGGGTAAAACTACGTGGCCGGGAGTCAGAGCCATTCCCTTTACACCTTGGGGTGCGACAGGGATGTCCTCTGGCTCCCACATTATTTAACATCTATTTTGACCACGTAGTTCGTGAAGCCTTCAATAGCTGTACCGGGGGAATCTCCATATGGTACAGATATGATGGGAGGCTGATCGATGCCCGGGTGCGGTCAAGGGATGGCTCCCTATTTGCTCAACCACGTTATGTATGCTGATGATTTGGTAATAGCTGCTCAGTCAGAGGAGGAGTTGGAGACGCTGCTGCTGAGACTGGAGCGTGCCACTAAGAGGTGGGGCCTTACCATCAGCCCCACCAAAACTAAGCACCTGCCTGGGTATTTTGTACCATCGGACACTCCACCCCCACAACTCCCAATCGGTGATGGGGCAGTTGTGGAGAGAGTGGAGAGTTTCCCATACCTGGACAGTGTGCTTAAGACTGGCTCCAGTTTAACAGCAGAGGTCTCACTCCGAATCAGTCGAGCGGCAATATCTTTTCATCGGTTGCGTAACGCTGTGTGGAAGCTACCTGGTCTGTCGCTCCGCACTAAGCTTCAGGTCTTCTCGGCCACGGTCATTCCCTCCCTTCTGTACGCTTGCGAAACGTGGACCCCCCTAATGGAACATCTTCGCCGGTTAGAAAGATTTAGGCTGGCCTGCCTACGATCCATCCTGGGTTTAACCAGACTGGATTGTGTGAGGAGCTCACAAATCCTTGAAATATCTGGGCAAGGTCCCATCGGTTAGCTCCTCCGGCGGGCAAGGCTGCAATGGCTGGGTCATGTAGCCCGCATGCCCAGCCACCGCATGCCGAAACAGCTTTTGTTCGGCCAGATTGAGGGGGCTAAGCGGGCGCGGCACGGGCTAGAGAAGAGATGGAGTGATGTGGTACAGGAGGACGTGGAGCTGAGTGGACTTGCCGATGACTGGTACCAGCGGTGTCAAGATCGGCCTCTGTGGAGGAGGCTCATGAAGGATACTACTGGGCAGTTGGAGGTAGTCGCCCTCCAACCACAATGGAGGGCGGAGGAGCGACGCTCAGAACAACGAGCGGAGCGCCGGGTGGCTAAAGCACAGCAGATTGGCACAGTAGGGGGCACAGGTGGTGCATCAGCCAGTCATCTCAGTCAGTCGACCCGTGGCACCTGGGTCTGCCCCGTGACCTCCTGCCAGCGGGCGTTCGACACTTCACGTGGCCTCAGGGTGCACATAGCCTGGCACAAGCGTCGTGGTGACGTCACCGCCACTTAGTGGCGAATGGCGGTTGTTGTTGTAGTGGGGTGGTGTAGTGGGGTTGTGTCGTGGGTTTGTGTGTGGGGTTGTGTGTGGGGTTGTGTCGTTGGGTGGTGTAGTGGGGTTGTGTCGTGGGGTGGCGTAGCGGGATTGTGTGTGGGGTTGTATGTGGGGTGGTGTGTGGGGTGGTGTGTGGGGTGGTGTAGTGGGGTTGTGTAGTCGGGTTGTGTGGTGGGGTTGTGTCGTGGGGTTGTGTCGTGGGGTTGTGTGTGGGGTTGTGTAGTAGGGTGGTGTGGTGGGGTTGTGTGGTGGGGTTGTGTAGTCGGGTTGTGTGGTGGGGTTGTGTAGTGGGGTTGTGTGCGGGGTTGTGTGTGGGGTTGTGTAGTGGGGTGGTGTAGTGGGGTTGTGTGTGGGGTTGTGTAGTGGGGTTGTGTGTGGTGTTGTGTGTGGGTTGTGTGTGGGGTTGTGTGTGGGGTTGTGTGTGGGGTTGTGTAGTGGGGTTGTGTAGTGGGATTGTGTGTGGGGTTGTGTGTGGGGTTGTGTGTGGGTTGTGTGTGGGGTTGTGTGTGGGGTTGTGTGTGGGGTTGTGTGTGGGGTTGTGTAGTGGGGTTGTGTAGTGGGGTTGTGTGTGGGGTTGTGTGTGGGGTTGTGTAGTGGGGTTGTGTAGTGGGGTTGTGTGTGGTGTTGTGTGTGGGTTGTGTGTGGGGTTGTGTAGTGGGTTGTGTATTGGGGTTGTGTGTGGGATTGTGTAGTGGGGTTGTGTATGGGGAGCAGTAGTGAAGCGATTAGTGCCCTGCGCTACGAAACTGGCGAGCCGAGTTCGATTCCCGCTCACGGCCAACACCGGTGACGAGTATCTGAATCGGTCCTGGGCGTCCCCTAGGTCGACTCAGCCTCAAATGAGCATTTGGTGCGATGTGTAAAAATCTGAACTGGGGAGACAAAGGTGGCCGGGCGTGGTGTTGGCCACCCGCCCTCTCGTCTGTTGTGCCGACCTTCATAGGTGCTCGCTAACAGTACTTACCCCAACAGTCTGTTCAGGCTATACGGGGGATCTTTATCTTTTGGGGTTGTGTGTGGGGTTGTCTTTGGGGTTTGGTATGGGACGACACTGACCGAAGGAGCAGCCCCGTGGCACCGCCAAGTCCACACATACCCCCAAGTACTTGAGAGAGAGGGGGGGGGGGGGCTACTTGAGAGTATTTCGAGGTTGTGCGGCGTTACTCTTAAAATTTGCTTGGTCGAGTTGCCACCACCCAAAGCGTCGAGGTGCCTTTCCTGCTCGTGAGATCGGCAGCTCGGCGGCATTGCTTCGAGCGAAGCCCGACGGTTCTGCCGATGAGACGCCGAGCTGTCGAAACGGTGACAGAGTTTGCTTGTCTTGAAACGATGCTGCTGAAAGTACGTGCTCCCAGAAGGCCGTGCGGCCGGTGGGCTGTGTCAGCATGAATATGTATTGCTTCATGGAGAGAGACGGATTTGTGAACGAGACACAGTGTCGGGTTATCGATTGACTTAATTCATATTCTACACAACGAAAGCTCATGATTATTTTGAGCCAAGTGTTTGGGGACACTAATCCGCTTGCGAATTAGTGTGAATTCCCTGCCTTACAATCCATGCAGTTGCTGATTATGATGATGTATGATTCTATATGTACTCGTCTATCGATATGGAGAGAGACAGAGAGAAGTGCACGCTCGAAATCGCTTTGAGGGACATAGAGTGGAACGCACGCAGGTTAATGCATGCATGCTGAACTTCTTTCGCACCGTACGTAGCCAACCGTGCTAATCCACAGCCAACCGTGCTAATGTCCGTCCATTGCTCGCCGAGCTGCATTGGCATCCGGTTTGCCGAACGAATGCATCGTGAGGTCGCACTCACGACACACACACAAAGTGCTTGCCACACATTAACCACACTACCTTGATGATCTTGTCAAGGAGCATAAACCATCATCACGCGAACTCCGCTCATGCTCGCCGCAGCAGCAGCGGCGGCTTTTGGCTCAGCCATCGAACAAAGACGGTCACTGTATTGCGCGCTTTCAGGTGCGCTACTGCGGGCCGTCTGGAAGGCTTTTCCTTCTGATATTAGGAAACCGCTGGAGCTACGCACTTTCAAATTATCTCGATTGGAAACTCATTTCTTTAGAACCGCTCTTTGTGTTTAGCTTATTGTCCTTCCCCGGCACCTCCGATTGGCTCGGTTGGCTACACACGGTGCGAAAGAAATTCAACATGCGTACTCAATCGGTGGTGCAATTAACGCCTTAATTCTGTTCGCAAAAGGTTAGCGGTGGACTGGGTCAGCACATGGCCGATGACCGAGAATAACAACGGAGTGGGGACAGCCGAGGGATGGAACGCGTCTGAGCGAGAGCACGCGGCCACTGTACAAGGCTCTGGGTCGATTCGTTGCAATCGCGCGATGGGCGAGAGATGGCGAGGGCTGGGCTGTGAGACCTTCATCCAGCAGTGAATTGATCGTGGCTGATGACGATGACGGTGTAATGTCACTACGAGTGGCGTGGGCTGTATGCAAAGTCATTGATTGGTTGGCTGTGTTGGGCCGTGGTGAGTGAGTGGCTATGAGGCGGGCCGTGGTGGCAAATTCTAAGATATAAATCTAGAAACTATTTTTACTTTATCAAGTAAGGCCCATTAAGCGATGTAGCTCATTTGCAGAAGTGACCTGGCCGCAAATTATAGCTCAACGAAGTGGCTTATCACGTGGACATTTACCTAAGCCAAATACTATAAACGCGCGTTTATAAATATTGAGGGGAAAACCCGAGGACCTGGAGAAAAATCCACGTGACCACGGGGAGAGACGTAGACACGAAGACTCCAAATATACAGCAGGTGCCAGTGGTCAGGATCGAACCCACGACCTCCTGTACACCAGGCGAGGTAGTTAACATCTCACCACCGTGGCACCCATTAAGGAGAATGTGCCAAAGCTACCCACTGTGGCAGTACCCTCACGAAAATGAGTGTTCAGACTGTGTGAGGCTTTTCTGGACAAATTTATATCTATACATAACACCGCATCATCGTGAATTTTTTTGTTTTTGTTTTAGGAAAGGATTGGTGGATCATGTAGAGATTTGGGTGAAATTGTCGACGTTCGCAGCGCTGTGAGAGGTGGGCGGCAGGAGATGGCAGCAAACGAGGCGGGTTCGTGAACCCATCGCCGCTGAACCTCGAGGACTTTCATTACGAAATTACCCAGGGCACATGAAGCAAAAAAACGTCCTTCGCAGCACACACACACACACAGATAAAGAAGGTCCATTGCCCGACACGTCACCCATGCGAAACCCCGCATTGCTCTCCATTCGTGAAGCGTTACCGAGGATTGTGCTTGGGGTTTTTTTTGGTTGTTGTCATAAATTCGTGTGCTCTTGGCGGTGGCGCGTTATGATGCAAACCCACACGAACCTTTGTCGTCAGCTCTTGTGATGCCTATGGACACAGTGGCTTGCACACACACGCGCGCGTGTGTGTGCGTGCGCACGCGCGTGTGTGTGTGGCACCTCGAACCTCACAGGAAGTGAGTTTCAGAACATTTCTGTGGCCCACCAACCCTCGCTGCTGCTTAGCAGCGAGGGTTGGTGGACCACTGACTGGATTACAGGCCACGTGCATAGCCACCACCACCATCGCCCAGAAAGGGCCTCCACTCGAGGGTGCTCTAGTGAGTTCCATCTCGGGGGTATTTTGCCCTACTCTTCCATATCTGGCCACACGCCATGGAAGACGTATGAATGAAACACACTTTATCCCACCACACGCGAGCTGCCGATCGACTCACTGCGCTGTGCCCGTGGGTTTCTGCTGGGTGGACGTCGGATTTTAAGTCCACACTTGCCTGTTTGATTCACCTGCATGCGTCGGGATTTTGAGATGGAATCGCGAACCGGCGATAGCCACTACACCACCACTGTGGCAGCAAGAGAAAGCGTTGGGGGGGGGGGGGGGGGCGAGGGCAGAGTGGGAGGGACAGGAATGGGAGTCGCACTAAACTGGGGGGGGGGGGGAGACATCAACTTGGTTCTAGGCGACTGTAAGACCTTTGGAGGTGGGAAATTTGCAAAGCCTCCATTGTGCAGTTGTCGTGGCAGCCATTTTCTAATTTAAATATTTCACCCCGGATGATCCCTCGGGATTGGACATCTCGTTTTGCGAAACGAGTCCACGGTGCCATTTGGCACGTGCATGGCAAGCGACGGTGGAGCGGCTAATTCATGATCATCTTCATCATAATACTACTACTACAACAGACAATTGTCTTATTTGATCAGCGAAAAATCTCACCGAGCTTCACGAATTATTTTCATTGAGGGCGCCGCGTCGGGGCGTTTCGCGGATTCCACGCGTGAGCGTTTGACCCCACGGAAGTTAAACAAAGGAGTGAACCCACCGTGCGTGCAAAGGGAAAGGATTAAAATATTTACGAAACTAAACGATTTTGTTTATTTGACCAGGTAAGGCTCACTGAGCTACTGAGTCGCTTTTTTTCAGAAGCAACCTGGCCAGCACATGACAGCACACCCAGCGGTAGCACACATCAGGCAGAGTGACAAACGAGACAAGATAGCAGAGACAACGAAGGGTTGAGCTCTCTCTCCTTCTGCTCATCGACGCGAGCTCCGTACGGCGGCGACCTGCAATGGAGGGTTACGACACATTTATAAATAAACGCGATCTAACCCAAAAACCTTTATTATGAATGGATGCAATGGTCGAGATTTTAACTAAACAAATTATTTTTATTTTTTTACCAGGGAAGGCCCACTGAGCGATATAGCTTTCTTTTTAGAAACGACCTGGCCACAAATGATAGCTCAACAAAGTGGCGTATCACGTGGAAATGTAAAGCGGACTGAGTTCTCTGTGGGGAGGAACAACGTCAAGTGGGAGCCAATGGTGGACCCCCGGAAGGTGCTGATGCCACCACTGCACATCAAATTGGGCCTCATGAAACAATTTGTCAGAGCTGTAGATAAGGAGTCAGCGGCCTTCAAGTACCTTCAAGACTTCTTCCCTAAGCTGTCTGAGGCAAAGGTCAAAGCCGGTGTCTTCGTCGGACCATAGATAAATAAAATCCTGGAGTGCAATGAATTCCCCAAGAAGCTCACTCGTAAGGAGAAAGCGGCTTGGAACAGTTTTGTCGCAGTGGTTCGTGGCTTCCAGGGCAATCACAAGGTCGAAAACTATGTGGAGCTGGTTGTGACTCTGGTGAAGAACTACGGCACAATGGACTGTAGGATGTCCCTCAAAGTCCACATCCTTGATGCTCATCTTCTTGGTTCTTTCGGTAAAGTCACGTAGAATGGAAATAAAATAATAAAAATAAAACATTATAAAATAAAAGTGAGAATTTTAGAGATAATTTTCTTTTATTATGTTTTATTTTTATTATTTTATTTCCATTCTACGTGACTTTCCCGAAAGAACCAAGAAGATGAATCCCTGCAGTCACGAAAGCTTTAAATCGAAACTTGATGCTCATCTTGATAAATTCATGGCGAACATGGGAGTGTACTCGGAGGAGCAAGGCGAGCGCTTCCACCTGGATATACTGGACTTTGAACGCCGCTACCAAGGACAGCATAACGAGAACATGATGGGAGACGACATTTGTGGGCTGATTCGTGAAAGTGATTTTCAGTATAATCGTAAATCTCGAAAAAATACTTATAAATATTTTGTAGTAATTTTTTTCTTACTTTAGTATAAATAAATGTGACATGAGCGAAAAGACACAAATTCGCCCGTTTTCTCATTGAAAATCGTTTATTTCAAAATATCACTGTCCTGGTCACAAAAGCAAAGTTTGTGGGGAATAATAGCCATTTTATATACTTTTAGGCTTAAGCAATTACGAAATAACACTACCCAGGAACAAAAATTGCGTTACAGTGTGTAACAATTGGCGGGGTTTGGCTTCTACATTTGGTGGGGGGGGGGGGGGGCAGAGGTTATTTTTGTCCACATTAGGAATAGCGACGCATATAATTAATTGATTTATGTTCCATCTTTATTGTAAACTACTGAAACTAAATTAATAAAGGTGTCCAGTTTGGGGGGCTTCGCCCTCCTTATCCCCCCCAAACGCCACCCATAATGATAACGACAGTGATTGTGGTGATGGTCATGATGGTGGTTGTTATTATAATAATACTGCTGCTGATGATGATGATGATTATAATGACGTAATTGATGATGACGATGATATTACCGAGGTCATCGATCGCGATCATTATTTTACATTGACCAGCATTCCAACTTATATCCTCGCACTCGCGAGCCTGCGAGGCGTTGCACCGAGGCGCGTTCTCAAAGCCATCGACTATTATCGCCGAGTGATCGCACGATGCCTGCTGCACGAATGCACTTCCTGTCCAAAGCAGACCAATAACCCATTAGCCTCTCCAATACACTCATCCATTCATTATACTCAACACGCGCAACATCGCTTCTCAGTGATTGGTGACAGTACATGTCAGCCGCAAACGTACATATATATGTGTGTGTGTCTACACGTAAAAAAAAAACAAATTACCAGGTAAGGCCCACTGAGATATGTTGCTCTTTTTTGCAGAAACGATCTGGCTACAAACGATAGCTCAACAAAGTGGCGTGCAACGTGGGAATGTACGACAGCCAAATACACCAGACGCGTGGAGTTGATTCTCAAGGCGGAGGGAAAAACCGGAGGCCCCGGAGAAAACCCCTCGTGACTACGGGGAGACAGAGACACCGCAAACTCCAAATATACAGCAGGCGTCACGGTTGGGGGTCGAACCCACGACCTCCTGCATACCAGGCGAGGTAATGAACATCTCCCCACCGAGGCAACGTATTTAGTCAGCCTATCGGCTTTTGAGACCAATTTCACTATCGAGCAGAATTCATTTTAAGGACTAAAACACTTGGATCGGTTTCGATCTTCTGGGTCTCATCCGCAGAGTCAGACCTCGTTAAGCCATTGATGCTGGATGACCAAATGTTATTGGCAGGGGTGCTCCACAACTCACTTGCCAGTGGCTGCTTTGGCTCGGTCCCGAGATAAGAGGTTGAGCCTCGGCTTCTACGGCCATTGCGTCAATCCACTGCTGGATGAAGGCCTCTCCCAGGCCGTGTGGGTCGCGTCGAATTATTAAACCGTACTTTTACCACGCTGGGCAGTGCGGCGGTGGTTTGGCGAATTCGAGGAACATAGACATTGGAGCATAGGAGTACGGTACAACAATTGCTTTTGCTGAGTTACCCTCTACCGATCGCCGCTCCGGCACGACCCCGAAGCGGCCTACTGAGCACCTGATGGTATGCAGCAGGCACGGTGACGACTCGTCTGAAGACTGTCCAGGCTCCAAAAAAAAATAATCCCTGCTTAGCTTCTGAGATCCAACGAGATCGGTCGGAATCGGCTGAGATTCCGGGCGCGATGTGCACCTGTTCCAAGTGCTAAAACCCGCTGCGACAGGAATAGTGTCGTCTGCACGGCGTAAGGGACGTGTGCAACGGAGGTCACTGCCATGCAAGACAATACTCTGGATCGTAGAGTAACCCCACTGTGGTCTGCGCTCCTTCAGTGGAGGATGAGGAGGAACAGGAAAATGACGCGAACAATCTCTCTCCTGAAGCCCTCTCGTCGTGGCGAGCAGACGTCGACATTGGACTTGGGCTCCTGGACGTATATTGCCGCCATACACAAGAATGGAATATTATTATCAGACTTCTGCCACGGTGGCGCTACAGTAGGGAGACGCTAACTACCTCGCCTGGTATACAAGAAGTCGTGGGTTCGGTCCCGACCCAGACCCCTGCTGTACATTTGAAGTTTGCGGTGTCTCTCTCCACGTGGTCACGTGGTCACGTGGTATTTTCTCTGGGCCCGGTTTTCCCTCCGCATTTGGAATCAACATCATGAATTGCGCGTGTTTGGTTACAGCTATACATGTCCACGTGATAAGCCACTTTCGTTAAGCAATCATTTACGATGGCCAGGTCGCTTCTGACAAAAATCCACATAGCTCAGTGGGCCTTACCTGGTCGAATAAAAACGTAATTCTGCTTTTAGTTTAAGTTTAGTTTCTAGATTAGTGGCCGTTATTTTTAACCACACGACAGCCCGGCCGTGACATTAATGAGCTCGTTCGCAAAGGTGACCAGGAGAGCTGGGGTACAGGAGAGCTGGGGTACAGGAGTGCTGGGGTACAGGAGAGCTGGGATACAGGAGAGCTGGAGTACAGCAGAGTTGGAGTAGAGGAGAGCTGGGGTACAGGAGAGCTGGGATACAGGAGAGCTGGGATACAGGAGAGCTGGAGTAGAGGAGAGCTGGGGTACAGGAGAGCTGGGATACAGGAGAGCCGGGGTACAGGAGAGCTGGGGTACAGGAGAGCTGGGGTACAGGAGAGCTGGAGTAGAGGAGAGCTGGGGTACAGGAGAGCTGGGATACAGGAGAGCCGGGGTACAGGAGAGCTGGGGTACAGGAGAGCTGGGGTACAGGAGAGCTGGAGTACAGGAGAGCTGGGGTACAGGAGAGCTGGAGTACAGGAGAGCTGGGATACACGAGAGCTGGGGTACAGGAGAGCTGGGGTACAGAAGAGCTGGGGTACAGGAGAGCTGGGGTACAGGAGAGCTGGAGTACAGGAGAGCTGGGATACAGGAGAGCTGGGATACAGGAGAGCTGGGATACAGGAGAGCTGGAGTAGAGGAGAGCTGGGGTACAGGAGAGCTGGGGTACAGGAGAGCTGGGATACACGAGAGCTGGGGTACAGGAGAGCTGGGGTACAGGAGAGCTGGGGTACAGGAGAGCTGGAGTAGAGGAGAGCTGGGGTACAGGAGAGCTGGAGTACCGGAGAGCTGGGTACAGGAGAGCTGGATTACACGAGAGCTGGGGTACACGAGAGCTGGGGTACAGGAGAGCTGGGATACAGGAGAGCCGGGGTACAGGAGAGCTGGGGTACAGGAGAGCTGGGGTACAGGAGAGCTGGAGTAGAGGAGAGCTGGGGTACAGGAGAGCTGGGGTACAGAAGAGCTGGGGTACAGGAGAGCTGGGGTACAGGAGAGCTGGAGTACAGGAGAGCTGGGATACAGGAGAGCTGGGATACAGGAGAGCTGGGATACAGGAGAGCTGGAGTAGAGGAGAGCTGGGGTACAGGAGAGCTGGGGTACAGGAGAGCTGGGATACACGAGAGCTGGGGTACAGGAGAGCTGGGGTACAGGAGAGCTGGGGTACAGGAGAGCTGGAGTAGAGGAGAGCTGGGGTACAGGAGAGCTGGAGTACCGGAGAGCTGGGTACAGGAGAGCTGGATTACACGAGAGCTGGGGTACACGAGAGCTGGGGTACAGAAGAGCTGGGGTACAGGAGAGCTGGGATACAGGAGAGCTGGAGTAGAGGAGAGCTGGGGTACAGGAGAGCTGGGGTACAAGAGAGCTGGGGTACAGGAGAGCTGGGGTACAGGAGAGCTGGGATACAGGAGAGCTGGAGTAGAGGAGAGCTGGGGTACAGGAGAGCTGGGGTACAAGAGAGCTGGGGTACAGGAGAGCTGGGGTACAGGAGAGCTGGGGTACAAGAGAGCTGGGGTACAGGAGAGCTGGGGTACAGGAGAGCTGGGGTACAGGAGAGCTGGGGTACAGGAGAGCTGGGGTACAGGAGAGCTGGGGTACAGGAGAGCTGGGGTACAGGAGAGCTGGGGTACAGGAGAGCTGGGGTACACGTGTGTGTCCAAATGGTTGAACAGGCTTTTTATTAGTTTCGCCAAGGTGTGTAATATTAAGAGGTTGATCAAAAGAAAATTTTTGGGGGGGGGGGGGGAATTAGATCGCGTAAATGCACATGTGTCGTTAACCCGCCACCACCCGACACAGCCAATTAAAATCGTGAAGAAGTCTTCCTGTATCGGTCTTCTGCAGAATTCTGCCAAATCGCCTAAAAAAGCTGATTGCAATCACCAGCGAAACGTCACAGTGCTCAAATTGTAAATGTTGTGTGTTTATTCTCCAACACACTGGTGTGCTGAAGTAGTGACGAATTGCCAGGTGTTGTTTTACGTGACAAACCTTACTAATTGGCTGTGTTAACGACACATTAATATTTATGTGATCTAATATTGTTCGCGAAAGCCGACGTGTTAAACTGATTCAAAGGTTGGGTCTGGGGCTATGGCACATTGGGCACATCACGGAGTCTTGAACGTCCCGTGGTGGTGGTCGTGGTGTTTACGTGCACCTGTAATACAGCGCCTTGGAGACGGGGGTTGGTGGATCACGCAGAGATTTGTAAAACTCCCACACAACGCGGGCGGGTAGCCAGGAAATGGCAGCATTCAACCCAGGGGTCGGACACCCGCGACTCCGCTTTGAGGACTGTGGTGTGGCTCTTGATTTTACAATGAGAGTTCAGTTCACCATGGAAGTTCAGTTCACCATGGGAGTCCAGTTAATCATGGGAGTTCAGTTCACCATGGGAGTCCAGTTTACAATGGGAGTCCAGTTCACCATGGGAGTCTAGTTTATTACCATGGGAGTCCAGTTTACCATGGGAGTCCAGTTTACCATGGGAGTCCAGTTCACCATGGGAGTCCAATTTACCATGAAAGTCCAGTTTACCATGGGAGTCCAGTTTACCATGGGAGTCTAGTTTATTACCATGGGAGTCCAGTTCACCATGGGAGTCCAGTTCACCATGGGAGTCCAGTTTACCATGGAAGTCCAGTTTACCATCGGAGTCCAGTTTACCATGGGAGTCCAGTTCACCATGGGAGTCCAGTTCACCATGGGAGTCCAGTTCACCATGGGAGTCCAGTTCACCATGGGAGTCCAGTTCACCATGGGAGTCCAGTTCACCATGGGAGTCCAGTTCACCATGGGAGTCCAGTTTATTACCATGGGAGTCCAGTTTATTACCATGGAAGTGCAGTTCACCAAGACAGAGGGGGAGGAGGGGGGAGAAGGGGTAGGAGGAGGGGGGAGGAGGAGGGGGTAAGGATGAGGAGGGGGGGAAGAGGAGGGGGGGGAAGAGGGAGGAGGAGGGAGGGAGGAGGAGGAGCGGGGAGGAGGATGAGGGGTAGGAGGAGGCGGGGGTGGAGGAGGGGGGGGGGTGAAGCAGGAGGGGGTGGAGGAGGAGGGGGGGGGCTCGCTTCGTCTCGGATTCTCGCCACGCGTTCGTCTCATCAGCACGCGGTGCGCCGCGCCACTCGCATCGCACGGGCAAATGAAGCCCGCTGCCACGTGGGTACCAAGCGCAATCACAGCTTCCCCCCCCCTTAGCCTTTGTGTGCAAGTGCTGTTAGCGAGCACCTATTTAGGCTGACGTGGCACGCGACGACATGATGTGTGCTAGACGCACAGCCGGCCGCCTTTGTCTCCCCAGTGCTGCAGACTTTTGGGGCAGGCGCTGTTACCGGGTAGCTCCTATGAAGGCCAGCACGGCGCACGAGGTGGCGGGTGCCGCCTTTGTCTCCCCCGACTTTGCCTTAAATCCCCCACCAGGGTACTCACTGATGACCCAGTCGAGCTACGGAGAGATGCAGGATCGGTTTCGATATTAGCCATGAGCTGGTCCGCCGGATTCATAGCGCAGTGCGCTAACCACTGCGCCACCGCTCCCCACACGCGAATTCCAAGCACAGCTCTCAGAAAACCAATCGCATGGCCCCACGTGTTTCGCCAGGTGGGAGCGCATTGAGAATGCATCGCGCGTTCTGATGGAATGTGGGCATCGCACAGTAAACCAGGGACAATTAGAACACTGGACTATACGTATTTCACAGCTCACTCGAACGCAATATTCAACGTTTTAGCACACGCGCCCTGCACCACACGGGTGCTCGATTCTCCTTGAAGACACTTTTTGACTTGCGTGGGTCATCATCATCATCAGCCAGCCATGATCATCTAGCTCTATCCACTGCTGCATGGTGGACTCCCCAAGCCGTGGCCATTTCCTCTCTCACGGTCACGCTACAGAAACGATCCGTCCAGTACTCGAGCTGATTTAATCCGCTCCATCTCCGCAGTGCCGGGACCGCCCTATTGTACACATGACTCGTTTACGGGAGCGGTGACACAGCGGTCAGCCGCGCTGTGCTACGAACCCGGCTACCCCGAGTTCGACTCCTCCGCTCACGGCCAACACCGGCGATGGTTATCTGAACCGGTCCTGGGGTTTCCGCTAGGTCGACTCAGCCTCAAATGAATACCTGGTGCGGTGTGTAAACATCGCCACTCGGGAGACAAAGGCGGCCGGGCGTGGTGCTGGCCACTCACCCCTGGTCGTATGCTGTACCGGCTTTCAAAGATGCTACTCGCTAACATGCAGAATCAGAATTAGAATATGCATTTTATACTGGAGGAATCCGATGGGCCACAAAGCTCTTTTTTCACAGATGTCCAGTAGGGGCGGGTCAGAACGTTACAAAAATAAACAATACTAACACACGGTAGGAGTGCAAAGTATAGCAGAGGTAAATACATCGCATAAAACATATACAAATATAACACCTTGTGCAAGAGCGCAGCTGCGTGGTCACCACATCTACGCCTCTATATAAGGAACGAAACAGGAGGACTTCTCCACAAATCTGGCTGTTGCCTGATGAAGCTAGTTGTAATTACTGGCGAAACGTCGTACTCGGATTGTAAATGTTGTGGCTTGGCTCTCCAACGCACCGGTTAGTGCTGTACTAGTGACGAATTGGCCACGTTCTGTTTACGTAACAACCCTTACTAGTTGGCTATGTCGGGTGGTGGCGGGTTTTAACGACACATATATTCTTAGCTCTTTCGGTAAAGTCACGTTGAAGGGAAACAATAAAATAATAAAAACAATATATATTTACGCCATCTAACCCAAAAAGCCTCTATTATGGACAAATATAAGTAAACATTTTTTTTTATCTTACGTGGTAACGTACAGAAGCGAACTGGCCAAAAATGATCGCTCAACAAAGTGGCTTATCACATGGACATTTTTATCAGCAAACTAACCTAAATGCATGTTTCTAAATGTGAAGGGAAAAACTTGAGGAGGCGGAGAAATAAAAATATCCATGCGACCACGGGGATTTAGACACCGTAAACTCCAAATATACAGCAGCAGCAGCAGGCGTCAGGGTCCGGATCGAACCCCCGACCTCCTGCACACCAGGCGAGGACGATAACATCACACCACCGTGGCGACCCTTAAAACAAATAAAGTGTATACGTTAAAATTACATTAGTGCATCAATTCCAAAGCTTGTAAAAGGCAATAGAACAACAGCAAAAAACAGTCCCAGACCACACCAAGATAACACACAGTCTCTCAATAAAATTGTCCATTAAAATTGAATTAACAATACATTGTTAAGAACCAAATTCATGAATCGCTTTTGCATGTGGCTATATCCAGCGCTAATCTTCTGCTTCAGCCTAAGTTTTTGAAGGAAGATGCATGATGTTAAGCGCCTGCTACTACAGTCTGTTAGGGCTATAGTACGGGAAATCGTTTGTCTTTCTTACTCGTTTGACTACCACTCCGTTGTGAGTCTCGTCCTCCGGTCATTATCCCACGAGGCGACTCCGTCCTGTGGTGATGATGGTGATTTCATGAGATCGCGTAACCTTCCCTATCCCACGCGTCTCTCTCTGTTTAGTGGGGATGTTAACTACCTCGCCTGGTATACAGGAGCTCGTAGGTTCGACCCCGACCCTGACGCCTGCTGTATATTTAGAGTTTGCGTGTCTCTCTCTCTCATCATCATCACGGTGGCTATGAGATGTTAACTACCTCGCCTGGTATACAGGAGCTCGTGGGTTCGACCCTGATCCTGACGTCTGCTGTATATTTAGAGTTTGCGTGTCTCTCTGGCCGTGGTCGCGTGGATTTTTCTCCGGGTCCTCCGGGTTTTCCCTCCATATTTTAGAATAAACATCACGCGTTCAGAGTATTTGGCTGCTATGAAATTCCACGTGATAAGCCACTTCGTTGAGCTATCATTTGTGGCCAGGTCGCTTCTCAAAAATATCTATATAGCTCAGTGGGCCTTAGCTGGTAAAATAAAATAAAAATATTTTTTTTTGTTTATCTGGTCACATCTTAGCTTTGCAATGTAGTTTAAACACAAACGCACACCACAATTCACCCAATAGTCAAGCACGTCACGTGTGTGTTGTTTAACATTCGAGCTCACAGCAGAGAAATGAACTCCCCTGGCGTTTTTTTTCTTTAATGAATAAGTAAATAAAGTGAATACAACCAAACATTCTAGAACGGATCTGGGAATCGAACCGTGAAACGCCTTCGTCGCAGGCTCAGCGGCCCGCGAAATTGACAAAGGTCGTGAGTTCAACTTAACTCTCCTGACCCCGTGACCCCCACGGTGGGGGGGGGGGGGGGCTCACCAACTCGCGGTGAGCCCCCTGAACTTGCAGTGACAAGCGCAGTACTACAACAACAACAACAACCCCGGTTTACGTCTCCCCCCCTCCCCTCCCCACTTTTTTTTACGTCGTTTCGCAAATGCGCGTCGCTGTATTATGAACACCGCTTCTACCGGATGTGCACTCGCCTCTACCCCCACACACTGACACGCACCGCCCGTCCTTGCCTCGTCTCAGCCCTCCGCCACCACCACCACCACCTACGACTAACCCTGTACATTGCTTCGAGTTACGTCGTTTCGATATTCGTCGTCGCACCTTTAAGGAACGCAACCCCGACGTAAACCGGGGCTAGGCGTGCGGGGGGGGGGGGTATTTCTGTACAGTTCAGTATATTATACACACATTTTCAATGCCCTTTGTTTGCCCGGAAAAGCCCTGAGCCGAGTCTCAAGACTCACAGTATGCAAGGAGGGGTTGCTGCCACCTTGGAGATGTTTGGCACACACACACACAATTCCACTTGTGAGAGTCGTTGTTTTGGCTTGCTGTGTGGGAGGAGACCTGAGGAGCACGCAATGCGATGGGGGTTAGGGGGGGGTATGTCATGTACGTATGTTGAACTTCTTTCGCACTGTACGTAGATAACCACGCTCATCGGAGGTACGGTGTGGGGGGGGGGGGGGGGGGTGCAACACGCTGAACACAAAAATCAGTTTTAAAGAAATTAGTTTTCAATCTCGATTATTTAAAAGTGCATCACAGCTCCCAGTGGCTTCCTAAAATCGGAATGGAAGAGCGTTCCAGACGGCCGCAGAAGCGCATCCGATAGCGCCGCGCGATGCAGTGACCGCCTTCATCCGTATAACCACGCAAAAGCGCCGCACAGACAGATTCAAGCAACTATTCCCGTGGCTACCATCTCGTGACCACCACCGTCAGACGAATCCGACTCGCACCGCAAACCCACCCCGAATCCCGCCTGCATCGCTTGCGAAGTCCGGATCATTCCAGGTGGCGAGATGTTAACTACCTCGCCTTGGTATACAGGGAGCCGTGGGTTCGATCCCGACCCTGAACGCCTGTACAGTGAGGGAAAAAAGTATTTGATCCCCTGCTGATTTTGTACGTTTGCCCACTGACAAAGAAATGACCAGTCTATAATTTTAATGGTAGGTTGATTTGAACAGTGAGAGACAGAATAACAACAAAAAAATCCAGAAAAACGCATGTCAAAAATGTTATAAATGGATTAGCATTTTAATGAGGGAAATAAGTATTTGACCCCTCTGCAAAACATGACTTAGTACTTGGTGGCAAAAAACCTTTGTTGGCAATCACAGAGGTCAGACGTTTCTTGTAGTTGGCCACCAGGTTTGCACACATCTCAGGAGGGATTTTGTCCCACTCCTCTTTGCAGATCTTCTCCAAGTCATTAAGGTTTCGAGGCTGACGTTTGGCAACTAGAACCTTCAGCTCCTTCCACAGATTTTTTATGGGATTAAGGTCTGGAGACTGGCTAGGCCACTCCAGGACCTTAAT
This sequence comes from Petromyzon marinus, assembly GCF_048934315.1. Classification (NCBI taxonomy): domain Eukaryota; kingdom Metazoa; phylum Chordata; class Hyperoartia; order Petromyzontiformes; family Petromyzontidae; genus Petromyzon; species Petromyzon marinus. Next base: position 6,861,114 of record NC_133674.1, read on the forward strand.
GTGCTTCTTCTTGAGCCACTCCTTTGTTGCCTTGGCCGTGTGTTTTGGGTCATTGTCATGCTGGAATACCCATCCACGACCCATTTTCAATGCCCTGGCTGAGGGAAGGAGGTTCTCACCCAAGATTTGACGGTACATGGCCCCGTCCATCGTCCCTTTGATGCGGTGAAGTTGCCCTGTCCCCTTAGCAGAAAAACACCCCCAAAGCATAATGTTTCCACCTCCATGTTTGACGGTGGGGATGGTGTTCTTGGGGTCATAGACAGCATTCCTCCTCCTCCAAACACGACGAGTTGAGTTGATGCCAAAGAGCTCCATTTTGGTCTCATCTGACCACAACACTTTCACCCAGTTGTCCTCTGAATCATTCAGATGTTCATTGGCAAACTTCAGACGGGCATGTATATGTGCTTTCTTGAGCAGGGGGACCTTGCGGGCGCTGCAGGATTTCAGTCCTTCACGGCGAAGTGTGTTACAAATTGTTTTCTTGATGACTATGGTCCCAGCTGCCTTGGGATCATTGTAATATCCTCCCGTGTAGTTCTGGGCTGATTCCTCACCGTTCTCATGATCATTGCAACTCCACGAGGTGATATCTTGCATGGAGCCCCAGGCCGAGGGAAATTGACAGTTCTTTTGTGTTTCTTCCATTTGCGAATAATCGCACCAACTGTTGTCACCTTCTCACCAAGCTGCTTGGCAATGGTCTTGTAGCCCATTCCAGCCTTGTGTAGGTCTACAATCTTGTCCCTGACATCCTTGGATAGCTCTTTGGTCTTGGCCATGGTGGAGAGTTTGGAATCTGATTGATTGCTTTTGTGGACAAGTGTCTTTTATATATAGGTAACAAGCTGAGATTAGGAGCACTCCATTTAAGAGTGTGCTCCTAATCTCAGCTCGTTACCTGTATAAAAGACACCTGGGAGCCAGAAATCTTTCTGATTGAGAGGGGGTCAAATACTTATTTCCCTCATTAAAATGCAAATCAATTTATAACATTTTGACATGCGTTTTTCTGGATTTGCTTGTTGTTATTCTGTCTCTCACTGTTCAAATAAACCTACCATTAAAATTATAGACTGATCATTTCTTTGTCAGTGGGCAAACGTAAAAAAATCAGCAGGGGATCAAATACTCTTTTCCCTCACTGTATTTTTGGAGTTTGCTTGTTCTCCACCGTGGTCGCGTGGATTTTTCTCCGGGTCCTCCGGGTTTTTTTCTCCCTCCGCATTTAGAATCAACGCCACGCGGCTGAGATACAATTTACACGTGACGGTAAGCCACTCCGTTGCGCAATCGTCATTTGTGGCCAGGTCGCTTCTGAAAAAGAGCCGCATAGCTCAGTGGGCTTTGCCTGGTAAAATAAAAAAATGTTTATTTTTTATCGAAGGCAATATGCGACACTGAAACCCCCACGGCACGCTTGCCTCTGAGCTCCCCCGGTTCGACACCCTACCCACTGTGTATGTACTATGTGTGTGTGTACTATGTGTGTGTGTACTGTGTTTGTGTACTGTGTTTGTACTGTGTGTGCTGCGTGTGTGTGTACTGTGTGTGTACTGTGTTTGTACTGTGTGTGCTGTGTGTACTGTGTGTGTACTGTGTTTGTACTGTGTGTGTACTGTGTGTGTACTGTGCATACTCTGTGTACTCTGTGTGTACTGTGTGTGTACTGTGTGTGTACTGTGTGTATACTCTGTGTACTGTGTGTGTACTGTGTGTGTATACTCTGTGTACTGTGTGTGTGCTGTGTGTGTACTGTGTGTGTACTGTGTGTCTATACTCTGTGTACTGTGTGTGTGTACTGTGTGTGTACTGTGTGTATACTCTGTGTATTGTGTGTGTACTGTGTGTTCGTACTGTGTGTTTGTACTGTGTGTACTGTGTGTATACTCTGTGTACTGTGTGTACTGTGTTTGTACTGTGTGTGTACTGTGTGTAAACTCTGTTTACTGCGTGTGTGTACTGTGTGTGTACTGTGTGTATACTCTGTGTCCTGTGTGTTTGTACTGTGTGTATACTCTGTGTACTGTGTGTGTACTGTGTGTACTATGTATACTCTGTGCACTGTGTGTGTACTGCGTGTGTACTGTGTGTATACTCTGTGTACTGTGTGCAATGTGTGTACTGTATTTGTACTGTGTGTTTGTACTGTGTGTGTACTCTGTGTACTGTGTGTGTACTGTGTGTGTACTGTGTGTGTATATACTCTGTGTACTGTGTGTGTACTGTGTGTATACTCTGTGTACTGTGTGTGTACTGTGTGTTTGTACTGTGTGTTTGTACTGTGTGTGTACTGTGTGTGTGTACTCTGTGTACTGTGTGTGTACTGTGTATGTACTGGGTGTTTGTACTGTGTGTGTATACTCTGTGTGCTGTGTGTACTGTGTGTGTATACTCCGTGTACTGTGGGTGTACTGTGTATATGTACTCTGTGTACTGTGTGTGTACTGTGTGTTTGTACTGTGTGTGTACTGTGTTTTGCGTATACTCTGTGTACTGTGTGTGTACTGTGTGTGTGTACTCTGTGTACTGTGTGTACTGTGTGTGTACTGTGTGTATACTGTGTGTGTACTGTGTTTGTACTGTGTGTATACTGTGTGTACTATGTGTGTACTGTGTGTGTGTGTGTTTACTCTGTGTACTGTGTGTGTACTGTGTGTTTGTACTGTGTGTGTACTGTGTGTGTGTACTGTGTGTATACTCTGTGTACTGTGTGTATACTCTGTGTACTGTGTGTACTGTGTGTGTACTGTGTGTATACTCTGTGCACTGTGTGTGTACTGTGTGTTTGTACTGTGTGTACTGTGTTTTTGTACTGTGTGTACTGTGTGTGTATACTCTGTGTACTCTGTGTGTACTGTGTGTGTACTGTGTGTACTGTGTGTGTACTGTGTGTATACTCTGTGTACTGTGTGTGTACTGTGTGTGCGCTATGTGTGCTGTGTGTTTGTACTATGTGTGTGTACTGTGTGTGTGTATACTGTGTACTGTGTGTGTACTGTGTGTGTGCACTGTGTGTGCTGTGTGTGTACAGTGTGTTTGTACTGTGTGTGTACTGTGTGTGTATACTGTGTACTGTGTGTGTACAGTGTGTGCTATGTGTGCTGTGTGTACTGTGTGTTTGTACTGTGTGTGTACTGTGTGTTTGTACTGTGTGTGTACTGTGTGTTTGTACTGTGTGTACTGTGTGTGCTATGTGTGCTATGTGTGCTGTGTGTACTGTGTTTCTACTGTGTGTGTGTGTACTGTGTGTGTATACTGTGTACTGTGTGTGTACTATGTGTGTGTACTGTGTGTGTTTATAATGTGTGTACTGTGTGTGTATATACTCTGTGTACTGTGTGTATACTGTGTGTGTACTGTGTACTGTGTGTGTACTGTGTATGTATACTGTGTACTGTGTATGTACTGTGTGTACTGTGTGTGTACTGTGTGTGTATATACTGTGTACTGTGTAATGTGTGTGTACTGTGTGTTTGTACTGTGTGTGTACTGTGTATGTGTACTGTGTGTGTATACTCTGTGTACTGTGTGTGTGTACTGTGCGTGTATTGTGTGTATACTGTCTACTGTGTGTGTACTGTGTGTATACTGTGTGTGTACTCTGTGTTTGTACTGTTTGTGTACTGTGTGTATACTGTGTACTGTGTGTGTACTGCGTGTGTGTAGTGTGTGTGTGTGTATACTGTGTACTGTGTGTGTTGTGTGTGTGTGTACTCTGTTTGTACTGTGTGTGTGTGTACTGTGTGTATACTGTGTATTGTGTACTGTGTGTGTACCGTGTGTTTGTACTGTGTGTGTGTACCGTGTGTGTACTGTGTGTGTATCCTGTGTACTGTGTGTGTACTGTGTGTATACTCTGTGTACTGTGTGTGTACTGTGTAAGTGTGTACTGTGTGTACTGTGTGTGTACTGTGTAAGTGTGTACTGTGTGTATACTGCGTACTGTGTGTACTGTGTGTATACTCTGTGTACTGTGTGTGTACTGTGTGTGTACTGTCTGTGTGTACTGTGTGTGTAGTGTGTGTTTGCACTGTGTTTGTACTGTGTGTGTATACTGCGTACTGTGTGTGTACTGTGTGTATACTCTGTGTACTGTGTGTACTGTGTTTGTACTGTGTGTGTGTTCTGTGTGTGTGTACTGTGTGTGTACTGTGTGTATACTCTGTGTACTGTGTGTACTGTGTTTGTACTGTGTGTGTGTTCTGTGTGTGTGTACTGTGTGTGTATACTGTGTGTATACTCTGTGTACTGCGTGTGTACTGTGTTTGTACTGTGTGTGTGTTCTGTGTGTGTGTACTGTGTGTGTACTGCGTGTACTCTAGCGCTACTCGGCAGGCAGCTGTCTCCTTGTGCATTTTAGCTTTCCATAATAACGAGGGGTTTTTATTGTTTGGGTTCGATCGCGTAAATCTAAATGTGTTAACACAGTCAATTAGTAAGGGTTGTCATGTAAAACAAAACCTGCCAATTCGTTACGACTTCAGCACACCGGTGTGTTGGAGAGCAAACCCACAACAACCTTTACAATTTGACTACCGTAACGTTTCGCAGGCGATTGTTTATACGTGTGGGATGTAACCCAACGAAACCTTAATTGTGGATAATATCGGTCGTGAAAGCCCTACTTACGTGTTAAACGTTTTCGCTTTGGGAACCCTTTTGTTTTGTAAAGCATCTACTACCATCGACCGCACGAAGCGAGGGAATCCTGTCGAGGTCGAGACAACCCAACAATGCGCTCAACTCAACACGTACCCAGGGTTGTGGGCGCAAATACAATGTGTACACACCACCGCATTCATTCGCAACATGCAGGCGTATTTGCCGTGGGTTCGTCTGGCCATTGGCTATTCCTGAACTCAGCGTCTCGACGAACGGTGTCTTCTTGTGGGACGCTGCGTTGGCAGCGAGCGGCGCACAAGCCCGAGACGATCATTAAACAAACTCGACAACATTCGTCAACAACACTGTGGCCATGAAAAGGAATACAGAGTATGATATGCGACGTTTCGGGCAGTTGCCCTTCTTCCTAACAGAGAGATGAAGGCTCCATTTTAGTTTTTTTGTTTATTATCAATGCTGCGATTATTGTCAATAATAAATTCAAATTTCTAGGTGAACATCACTGTAGCAGAAATATTCCATACTACACACAGACAAAAATCCCCCTGTATAGCCTCAACAGACTGTTGGGCCAAGTGCTGTTAGCGAGCACGGAACACGAGGGGGTGGGTGGCGATGTTTACACACCGCACCATCTACTTAATTTAGGCTGAGTCGACCTAGGGGGAGGCCCAGAACCAGTTCAGATATTCTACGCACACACACGTACACGGAGTACACGGATGGGGCTGATAATGACCGACAGCTCACACACATGATGCATGTTACGTGGGGACATACCACGTGGCCTGACAGCGGAGCGGGTTCAGTCCGATAATGAGGAGGCGAGAGAGCTGCAAGACAAAGAGGAGAGTGACGCACACACCGACTAAAATCACCCAGAAATGTCTGTCCGTAACGCTCGTGACGTCACTCCACATCAACCAGCCCCCACCCCCCCTCATTAATATTCATGAGCAGGTGACGTCCTACAAATGGATACCTCAACCACCCCCCCCCCATTATTGTTACCTACTATAATGAGCCAAGAATGTCTGTGTGCAACGCTCGTGACGTCACGTCACGTCGACCAGCCCCCCTCATTAATAATCATGAGCAGGTTACATCCTCCACATGGAGCACCCTCCCCCCTCATTAATAATCATGAGCAGGTGACGTCACTCCACATCGAACAGCCCCCCTCATTAATAATCATTATAAGGTGACGTCCTCCAAATGAACACCCCCCGCCATTAATATTAATTAGCGGGTGACGTCACTCCACATGGGGGGGGCGCCTCCTCCCCCCTCCTCGACGTCAACTGACAACCCTCACTACAAAGGCAGAACCCTCACGTCATCACGTGATCTCACCCTCACTACAAAGACAGAACCCTCACGTCATCACGTGATCTCACCCTCACTACAAAGACAGAACCCTCACGTCATCACGTGATCTCACCCTCACTACAAAGGCAGAACCCTCACGTCATCACGTGATCTCACCCTCACTACAAAGGCAGAACCTTCACGTCATCACGTGATCTCACCCTAACTTCAAAGGCAGAACCCCACGTCATCACGTGATCTCACCCTCGCTACAAAGGCAGAACCCTCACGTCATCACGTGATCTCACCCTCACTACAAAGACAGAACCCTCACGTCATCACGTGATCTCACCCTCGCTACAAAGGCAGAACCCTCACGTCATCACGTGATCTCACCCTCACTACAAAGGCAGAACCCTCACGTCATCACGTGATCTCACCCTCACTACAAAGGCAGAACCCCACGTCATCACGTGATCTCACCCTCACTACAAAGACAGAACCCTCACGTCATCACGTGATCTCACCCTCACTACAAAGGCAGAACCCTCACGTCATCACGTGATCTCACCCTCACTACAAAGGCAGAACCCCACGTCATCACGTGATCTCACCCTCACTACAAAGACAGAACCCTCACGTCATCACGTGATCTCACCCTCACTACAAAGGCAGAACCCTCACGTCATCACGTGATCTCACCCTCACTACAAAGGCAGAACCCTCACGTCATCACGTGATCTCACCCTCACTACAAAGGCAGAACCCTCACGTCATCACGTGATCTCACCCTCACTACAAAGGCAGAACCCCACGTCATCACGTGATCTCACCCTCACTACAAAGACAGAATCCTCACGTCATCACGTGATCTCACCCTCACTATAAAGGCAGAACCCTCACGTCATCACGTGATCTCACCCTCACTACAAAGGCAAGACCCTCACGTCATCACGTGATCTCACCCTCACTACAAAGGCAGAACCCTCACGTCATCACGTGATCTCACCCTCACTACAAAGGCAGAACCCTCACGTCATCACGTGATCTCACCCTCACTACAAAGGCAGAACCCCACGTCATCACGTGATCTCACCCTCACTACAAAGACAGAACCCTCACGTCATCACGTGATCTCACCCTCACTACAAAGGCAAAACCCTCACGTCATCACGTGATCTCACCCTCACTACAAAGGCAGAACCCTCACGTCATCACGTGATCTCACCCTCACTACAAAGGCAGAACCCTCACGTCATCACGTGATCTCACCCTCACTACAAAGGCAGAACCCTCACGTCATCACGTGATCTCCGTCACGCTGTGGAGACATCGAAGTAAAAATGACGTCGTGATGAACGAGGGATTATAACCTTTAAATGAAACAGGTCTGCGTCACCGCCGCCTTACAAATTGCACACGAATCGATTGCACACGAATCGATCCTTTCGCTTGCAAGTTTCAGATTTACTGCAACACACCCGTCCCTTGGACGGACAAAGGGCTAGCAGAGAGAGAGAGATTAAAGCAGAGATACATATGGACATGTGGAGAGAAGCGAGAGGGGCAGTGAGAAGTAAACACTTAGAGATGTAATGAAGAGATAAGGAGAGATGCATGAACGGTCACGCCAACTCCTGTCAAGCTGCACCAGTGGCTTTTGGCTGGCCATCACAGTCATGGAAGGGATGCGACTGAAAGACATCTGTGAAAAAGAGCTTCATAGCTCATCGGATTCCTCCAGATTCTGAACAAAGACGGTCAGCGCATCGCACGCTTTCAGATGCGCTTCGGCAGCCGTCTGGAAAGCTCTTCGGTATAAGAATGTATTCGAAAGCCACTAGAGCGATGCACTTTTAAATTATCTATGTTGAAAACGAATTTCTTTAGAAGTGATTTTTGTGTTTAGTTTGTTGTCCTTCCCTCGATTAACAAGGCTAGCGACGTACGGTGCGAAAAAAGTTCAGCATACAAAGGAGATAGAAATGGGAGACGGAATGGCACAAAAAGAGAGAAACAGTGATGGAGGGAGATGAAGACAGTGATTGGTGACGTGGTAGGGGGTGGTGAGTGACGAGGTAGGGGGTGGTGAGTGACGAGGTAGGGGGTGGTGACGGTGACGAGGTAGGGGGTGGTGATGGTGACGAGGTAGGGGGTGGTGATGGTGACGAGGTAGGGGGTGGTGATGGTGACGAGGTAGGGGGTGGTGAGTGACGAGGTAGGGGTGGTGACGGTGACTAGGTAGGGGGTGGTGAGTGACGAGGTAGGGGGTGGTGATGGTGACGAGGTAGGGGGTGGTGACGGTGACGAGGTAGGAGGTTGTGATGGTGACGAGGTAGGGGTGGTGATGGTGACGAGGTAGGAGGTGATGACGGTGACGAGGTAGGGGGTGGTGATGGTGACGAGGTAGGGGGTGAGGACGGTGACGAGGTAGGGGGTGGTGATGGTGACGAGGTAGGGGGTGATGATGATGACGAGGTAGGGCGTGATGATGGTGACGAGGTAGGGGGTGGTGACGAGGTAGGGGGTGGTGATGGTGACGAGGTAGGGGGTGAGGACGGTGACGAGGTAGGGGGTGGTGATGGTGACGAGGTAGGGGGTGATGATGATGACGAGGTAGGGCGTGATGATGGTGACGAGGTAGGGGGTGGTGACGAGGTAGGGGGTGGTGATGGTGACGACGTAGGGGGTGGTGATGGTGACGAGGTAGGGGGTGGTGATGGTGACGAGGTGGGGGGGGTGTTGGTGACGAGGTAGGGGGTGATGATGGTGACGAGGTAGGGGGTGGTGACGAGGTAGGGGGTGGTGATGGTGACGAGGTAGGGGGTGGTGATGGTGACGAGGTAGGGGTGGTGATCGTGACGAGGTAGGGGTGGTGATGGTGACGAGGTAGAGGGTGGTGATGGTGACGAGGTAGGGGGTGGTGATGGTGATGAGGTAGGGGGTGGTGAGTGACGAGGTAGGGGGTGATGATGGTGACGAGGTAGGGGGTGGTGACGGTGACGAGGTAGGAGGTTGTGATGGTGACGAGGTAGGGGGTGGTGATGGTGACGAGGTAGGAGGTGATGACGGTGACGAGGTAGGGGGTGGTGATGGTGACGAGGTAGGGGGTGGCGAGTGACGAGGTAGGGGGTGATGATGGTGACGAGGTAGGGGGTGGTGACGGTGACGAGGTAGGAGGTTGTGATGGTGACGAGGTAGGGGGTGGTGATGGTGACGAGGTAGGAGGTGATGACGGTGACGAGGTAGGGGGTGGTGATGGTGACGAGGTAGGGGGTGGTGATGGTGACGAGGTAGGGGGTGAGGACGGTGACGAGGTAAGGGGTGGTGATGGTGACGAGGTAGGAGGTGATGACGGTGACGAGGTAGGGGGTGGTGATGGTGACGAGGTAGGGGGTGGTGATGGTGACGAGGTAGGGGGTGAGGACGGTGACGAGGTAGGGGGTGGTGATGGTGACGAGGTAGGGGGTGATGATGATGACGAGGTAGGGCGTGATGATGGTGACGAGGTAGGGGGTGGTGACGAGGTAGGGGGTGGTGATGGTGACGAGGTAGGGGGTGGTGATGGTGACGAGGTAGGGGGTGGTGATGGTGACGAGGTGGGGGGGGGGTGTTGGTGACGAGGTAGGGGGTGATGATGGTGACGAGGTAGGGGGTGGTGACGAGGTAGGGGGTGGTGATGGTGACGAGGTAGGGGGTGGTGATGGTGACGAGGTAGGGGTGGTGATCGTGACGAGGTAGGGGTGGTGATGGTGACGAGGTAGGGGGTGGTGATGGTGACGAGGTAGGGGGTGGTGATGGTGATGAGGTAGGGGGTGGTGAGTGACGAGGTAGGGGGTGATGATGGTGACGAGGTAGGGGTGGTGACGGTGACGAGGTAGGAGGTTGTGATGGTGACGAGGTAGGGGGTGGTGATGGTGACGAGGTAGGGGGTGAGGACGGTGACGAGGTAGGGGGTGGTGATGGTGACGAGGTAGGGGGTGATGATGATGACGAGGTAGGGCGTGATGATGGTGACGAGGTAGGGGGTGGTGACGAGGTAGGGGGTGGTGATGGTGACGAGGTAGGGGGTGGTGATGGTGACGAGGTAGGGGGTGGTGATGGTGACGAGGTGGGGGGGGGGTGTTGGTGACGAGGTAGGGGGTGATGATGGTGACGAGGTAGGGGGTGGTGACGAGGTAGGGGGTGGTGATGGTGACGAGGTAGGGGTGGTGATGGTGACGAGGTAGGGGTGGTAATCGTGACGAGGTAGGGGTGGTGATGGTGACGAGGTAGGGGGTGGTGATGGTGACGAGGTAGGGGGTGGTGATGGTGATGAGGTAGGGGGTGGTGAGTGACGAGGTAGGGGGTGATGATGGTGACGAGGTAGGGGTGGTGACGGTGACGAGGTAGGAGGTTGTGATGGTGACGAGGTAGGGGGTGGTGATGGTGACGAGGTAGGAGGTGATGACGGTGACGAGGTAGGGGGTGGTGATGGTGACGAGGTAGGGGGTGGTGAGTGACGAGGTAGGGGGTGATGATGGTGACGAGGTAGGGGGTGGTGACGGTGACGAGGTAGGAGGTTGTGATGGTGACGAGGTAGGGGGTGGTGATGGTGACGAGGTAGGAGGTGATGACGGTGACGAGGTAGGGGGTGGTGATGGTGACGAGGTAGGGGGTGGTGATGGTGACGAGGTAGGGGGTGAGGACGGTGACGAGGTAGGGGGTGGTGATGGTGACGAGGTAGGAGGTGATAACGGTGACGAGGTAGGGGGTGGTGATGGTGACGAGGTAGGGGGTGGTGATGGTGACGAGGTAGGGGGTGAGGACGGTGACGAGGTAGGGGGTGGTGATGGTGACGAGGTAGGGGGTGATGATGATGACGAGGTAGGGCGTGATGATGGTGACGAGGTAGCGGGTGGTGACGAGGTAGGGGGTGGTGATGGTGACGAGGTGGGGGGGGTGTTGGTGACGAGGTAGGGGGTGATGATGGTGACGAGGTAGGGGGTGGTGACGAGGTAGGGGGTGATGATGGTGACGAGGTAGGGGATTGTGATGGTGACGAGGTAGGGGTGGTGATCGTAACGAGGTAGGGGTGGTGATGGTGACGAGGTAGGGGGTGGTGATGGTGACGAGGTAGGGGGTGGTGATGGTGATGAGGTAGGGGGTGGTGAGTGACGAGGTAGGGGGTGATGATGGTGACGAGGTAGGGGGTGGTGACGGTGACGAGTTAGGAGGTTGTGATGGTGACGAGGTAGGGGGTGGTGATGGTGACGAGGTAGGAGGTGATGACGGTGACGAGGTAGGGGGTGGTGACGAGGTAGGGGGTGGTGAGTGACGAGGTAGGGGGTGATGATGGTGACGAGGTAGGGGGTGGTGATGGTGACGAGGTAGGAGGTTGTGATGGTGACGAGGTAGGGGGTGGTGATGGTGACGAGGTAGGAGGTGATGACGGTGACGAGGTAGGGGGTGGTGATGGTGACGAGGTAGGGGGTGGTGATGGTGACGAGGTAGGGGGTGAGGACGGTGACGAGGTAGAGGGTGGTGATGGTGACGAGGTAGGAGGTGATGACGGTGACGAGGTAGGGGGTGGTGATGGTGACGAGGTAGGGGGTGGTGATGGTGACGAGGTAGGGGGTGAGGACGGTGACGAGGTAGGGGGTGGTGATGGTGACGAGGTAGGGGGTGGTGAGGGTGACGAGGTGGGTGGGGGTGTTGGTGACGAGGTAGGGGGTGATGATGGTGACGAGGTAGGGGGTGGTGACGAGGTAGGGGGTGGTGATGGTGACGAGGTAGGGGGTGGTGATGGTGACGAGGTAGGGGTGGTGATCGTGACGAGGTAGGGGGTGGTGACGGTGACGAGGTAGGGGGTGGTGATGGTGACAAGGTAGGGGTGGTGATGGTGACGAGGTAGGGGGTGGTGATGGTGACAAGGTACGGGGTGGTGATGGTGATGAGGTAGGGGGTGGTGAGTGAAGAGGTAGAGGGGTGATGATGGTGACGAGGTAGGGGGTGGTGACGGTGACGACGTAGGAGGTTGTGATGGGGACGAGGTAGGGGGTGGTGATGGTGACGAGGTAGGGGGTGATAACGGTGACGAGGTAGGGGGTGGTGATGGTGACGAGGTAGGGGGTGGTGATGGTGACGAGGTAGGAGGTGATGACGGTGACGAGGTAGGGGGTGGTGATGGTGACGAGGTAGGGGGTGGTGATGGTGAGGAGGTAGGGGGTGAGGACGGTGACGAGGTAGGGGGTGGTGATGGTGACGAGGTAGGAGGTGATGACGGTGACGAGGTAGGGGGTGGTGATGGTGACGAGGTAGGGGGTGGTGATAGTGACGAGGTAGGGGGTGAGGACGGTGACGAGGTAGGGGGTGGTGATGGTGACGAGGTAGGGGGTGAGGACGGTGACGAGGTAGGGGGTGGTGATGGTGACGAGGTAGGAGGTGATGACGGTGACGAGGTAGGGGGTGGTGATGGTGACGAGGTAGGGGGTGGTGATGGTGACGAGGTAGGAGGTGATGACGGTGACGAGGTAGGGGGTGGTGATGGTGACGAGGTAGGGGGTGGTGATGGTGACGAGGTAGGGGGTGAGGACGGTGACGAGGTAGGGGGTGGTGATGGTGACGAGGTAGGAGGTGATGACGGTGACGAGGTAGGGGGTGGTGATGGTGACGAGGTAGGGGGTGGTGATGGTGACGAGGTAGGGGGTGAGGACGGTGACGAGGTAGGGGGTGGTGATGGTGACGAGGTAGGGGGTGGTGAGGGTGACGAGGTGGGGGGGGGTGTTGGTGACGAGGTAGGGGGTGATGATGGTGACGAGGTAGAGGGTGGTGACGAGGTAGGGGGGTGGTGATGGTGACGAGGTAGGGGGTGGTGATGGTGACGAGGTAGGGGTGGTGATCGTGACGAGGTAGGGGGTGGTGACGGTGACGAGGTAGGGGTGGTGATGGTGACAAGGTAGGGGGTGGTGATGGTGACGAGGTAGGGGGTGGTGATGGTGACGAGGTACGGGGTGGTGATGGTGATGAGGTAGGGGGTGGTGAGTGAAGAGGTAGAGGGGTGATGATGGTGACGAGGTAGGGGGTGGTGACGGTGACGAGGTAGGAGGTTGTGATGGGGACGAGGTAGGGGGTGGTGATGGTGACGAGGTAGGGGGTGATAACGGTGACGAGGTAGGGGGTGGTGATGGTGACGAGGTAGGGGGTGGTGATGGTGACGAGGTAGGAGGTGATGACGGGACGAGGTAGGGGGTGGTGATGGTGACGAGGTAGGGGGTGGTGATGGTGACGAGGTAGGGGGTGAGGACGGTGACGAGGTAGGGGGTGGTGATGGTGACGAGGTAGGGGGTGATGATGATGACGAGGTAGGGCGTGATGATGGTGACGAGGTAGGGGGTGGTGACGAGGTAGGGGGTGGTGATGGTGACGAGGTAGGGGGTGGTGATGGTGACGAGGTAGGGGGTGGTGATGGTGACGAGGTGGGGGGGGGGTGTTGGTGACGAGGTAGGGGGTGATGATGGTGACGAGGTAGGGGGTGGTGACGAGGTAGGGGGTGGTGATGGTGACGAGGTAGGGGGTGGTGATGGTGACGAGGTAGGGGTGGTGATCGTGACGAGGTAGGGGTGGTGATGGTGACGAGGTAGGGGGTGGTGATGGTGACGAGGTAGGGGGTGGTGATGGTGATGAGGTAGGGGGTGGTGAGTGACGAGGTAGGGGGTGATGATGGTGACGAGGTAGGGGTGGTGACGGTGACGAGGTAGGAGGTTGTGATGGTGACGAGGTAGGGGGTGGTGATGGTGACGAGGTAGGGGGTGAGGACGGTGACGAGGTAGGGGGTGGTGATGGTGACGAGGTAGGGGGTGATGATGATGACGAGGTAGGGCGTGATGATGGTGACGAGGTAGGGGGTGGTGACGAGGTAGGGGGTGGTGATGGTGACGAGGTAGGGGGTGGTGATGGTGACGAGGTAGGGGGTGGTGATGGTGACGAGGTGGGGGGGGGGTGTTGGTGACGAGGTAGGGGGTGATGATGGTGACGAGGTAGGGGGTGGTGACGAGGTAGGGGGTGGTGATGGTGACGAGGTAGGGGGTGGTGATGGTGACGAGGTAGGGGTGGTAATCGTGACGAGGTAGGGGTGGTGATGGTGACGAGGTAGGGGGTGGTGATGGTGACGAGGTAGGGGGTGGTGATGGTGATGAGGTAGGGGGTGGTGAGTGACGAGGTAGGGGGTGATGATGGTGACGAGGTAGGGGTGGTGACGGTGACGAGGTAGGAGGTTGTGATGGTGACGAGGTAGGGGGTGGTGATGGTGACGAGGTAGGAGGTGATGACGGTGACGAGGTAGGGGGTGGTGATGGTGACGAGGTAGGGGGTGGTGAGTGACGAGGTAGGGGGTGATGATGGTGACGAGGTTAAGGGGTGGTGACGGTGACGAGGTAGGAGGTTGTGATGGTGACGAGGTAGGGGGTGGTGATGGTGACGAGGTAGGAGGTGATGACGGTGACGAGGTAGGGGGTGGTGATGGTGACGAGGTAGGGGGTGGTGATGGTGACGAGGTAGGGGGTGAGGACGGTGACGAGGTAGGGGGTGGTGATGGTGACGAGGTAGGAGGTGATAACGGTGACGAGGTAGGGGGTGGTGATGGTGACGAGGTAGGGGGTGATGATGGTGACGAGGTAGCGGGTGGTGACGAGGTAGGGGGTGGTGATGGTGACGAGGTGGGGGGGGTGTTGGTGACGAGGTAGGGGGTGATGATGGTGACGAGGTAGGGGGTGGTGACGAGGTAGGGGGTGATGATGGTGACGAGGTAGGGGATTGTGATGGTGACGAGGTAGGGGTGGTGATCGTAACGAGGTAGGGGTGGTGATGGTGACGAGGTAGGGGGTGGTGATGGTGACGAGGTAGGGGGTGGTGATGGTGATGAGGTAGGGGGTGGTGAGTGACGAGGTAGGGGGTGATGATGGTGACGAGGTAGGGGGTGGTGACGGTGACGAGTTAGGAGGTTGTGATGGTGACGAGGTAGGGGGTGGTGATGGTGACGAGGTAGGAGGTGATGACGGTGACGAGGTAGGGGGTGGTGACGAGGTAGGGGGTGGTGAGTGACGAGGTAGGGGGTGATGATGGTGACGAGGTAGGGGGTGGTGATGGTGACGAGGTAGGAGGTTGTGATGGTGACGAGGTAGGGGGTGGTGATGGTGACGAGGTAGGAGGTGATGACGGTGACGAGGTAGGGGGTGGTGATGGTGACGAGGTAGGGGGTGGTGATGGTGACGAGGTAGGGGGTGAGGACGGTGACGAGGTAGGGGGTGGTGATGGTGACGAGGTAGGAGGTGATGACGGTGACGAGGTAGGGGGTGGTGATGGTGACGAGGTAGGGGGTGGTGATGGTGACGAGGTAGGGGGTGAGGACGGTGACGAGGTAGGGGGTGGTGATGGTGACGAGGTAGGGGGTGGTGAGGGTGACGAGGTGGTTGGGGGTGTTGGTGACGAGGTAGGGGGTGATGATGGTGACGAGGTAGGGGGTGGTGACGAGGTAGGGGGTGGTGATGGTGACGAGGTAGGGGGTGGTGATGGTGACGAGGTAGGGGTGGTGATCGTGACGAGGTAGGGGGTGGTGACGGTGACGAGGTAGGGGGTGGTGATGGTGACAAGGTAGGGGTGGTGATGGTGACGAGGTAGGGGGTGGTGATGGTGACAAGGTACGGGGTGGTGATGGTGATGAGGTAGGGGGTGGTGAGTGAAGAGGTAGAGGGGTGATGATGGTGACGAGGTAGGGGGTGGTGACGGTGACGACGTAGGAGGTTGTGATGGGGACGAGGTAGGGGGTGGTGATGGTGACGAGGTAGGGGGTGATAACGGTGACGAGGTAGGGGGTGGTGATGGTGACGAGGTAGGGGGTGGTGATGGTGACGAGGTAGGAGGTGATGACGGTGACGAGGTAGGGGGTGGTGATGGTGACGAGGTAGGGGGTGGTGATGGTGAGGAGGTAGGGGGTGAGGACGGTGACGAGGTAGGGGGTGGTGATGGTGACGAGGTAGGAGGTGATGACGGTGACGAGGTAGGGGGTGGTGATGGTGACGAGGTAGGGGGTGGTGATAGTGACGAGGTAGGGGGTGAGGACGGTGACGAGGTAGGGGGTGGTGATGGTGACGAGGTAGGGGGTGAGGACGGTGACGAGGTAGGGGGTGGTGATGGTGACGAGGTAGGAGGTGATGACGGTGACGAGGTAGGGGGTGGTGATGGTGACGAGGTAGGGGGTGGTGATGGTGACGAGGTAGGAGGTGATGACGGTGACGAGGTAGGGGGTGGTGATGGTGACGAGGTAGGGGGTGGTGATGGTGACGAGGTAGGGGGTGAGGACGGTGACGAGGTAGGGGGTGGTGATGGTGACGAGGTAGGAGGTGATGACGGTGACGAGGTAGGGGGTGGTGATGGTGACGAGGTAGGGGGTGGTGATGGTGACGAGGTAGGGGGTGAGGACGGTGACGAGGTAGGGGGTGGTGATGGTGACGAGGTAGGGGGTGGTGAGGGTGACGAGGTGGGGGGGGGGGTGTTGGTGACGAGGTAGGGGGTGATGATGGTGACGAGGTAGAGGGTGGTGACGAGGTAGGGGGGTGGTGATGGTGACGAGGTAGGGGGTGGTGATGGTGACGAGGTAGGGGTGGTGATCGTGACGAGGTAGGGGGTGGTGACGGTGACGAGGTAGGGGTGGTGATGGTGACAAGGTAGGGGGTGGTGATGGTGACGAGGTAGGGGGTGGTGATGGTGACGAGGTACGGGGTGGTGATGGTGATGAGGTAGGGGGTGGTGAGTGAAGAGGTAGAGGGGTGATGATGGTGACGAGGTAGGGGGTGGTGACGGTGACGAGGTAGGAGGTTGTGATGGGGACGAGGTAGGGGGTGGTGATGGTGACGAGGTAGGGGGTGATAACGGTGACGAGGTAGGGGGTGGTGATGGTGACGAGGTAGGGGGTGGTGATGGTGACGAGGTAGGAGGTGATGACGGGACGAGGTAGGGGGTGGTGATGGTGACGAGGTAGGGGGTGGTGATGGTGACGAGGTAGGGGGTGAGGACGGTGACGAGGTAGGGGGTGGTGATGGTGACGAGGTAGGAGGTGATGACGGTGACGAGGTAGGGGGTGGTGATGGTGACGAGGTAGGGGGTGGTGATGGTGACGAGGTAGGGGGTGGTGATGGTGACGAGGTAGGGGGTGGTGATGGTGATGAGGTAGGGGGTGGTGAGTGACGAGGTAGGGGGTGATGATGGTGACGAGGTAGGGGGTGGTGACGGTGACGAGTTAGGAGGTTGTGATGGTGACGAGGTAGGGGGTGGTGATGGTGACGAGGTAGGAGGTGATGACGGTGACGAGGTAGGGGGTGGTGATGGTGACGAGGTAGGGGGTGGTGAGTGACGAGGTAGGGGGTGATGATGGATACGAGATAGGGGGTGGTGACGGTGACGAGGTAGGAGGTTGTGATGGTGACGAAGTAGGGGGTGGTGATGGTGACGAGGTAGGAGGTGATGACGGTGACGAGGTAGGGGGTGGTGATGGTGACGAGGTAGGGGGTGGTGATGGTGACGAGGTAGGGGGTGAGGACGGTGACGAGGTAGGGGGTGGTGATGGTGACGAGGTAGGAGGTGATGACGGTGACGAGGTAGGGGGTGGTGATGGTGATGAGGTAGGGGGTGGTGATGGTGACGAGGTAGGGGGTGAGGACGGTGACGAGGTAGGGGGTGGTGATGGTGACGAGGTAGGGGGTGGTGAGGGTGACGAGGTGGGGGGGGGGTGTTGGTGACGAGGTAGGGGGTGATGATGGTGACGAGGTAGGGGGTGGTGACGAGGTAGGGGGTGGTGATGGTGACGAGGTAGGGGGTGGTGATGGTGACGAGGTAGGGGTGGTGATCGTGACGAGGTAGGGGGTGGTGACGGTGACGAGGTAGGGGGTGGTGATGGTGACAAGGTAGGGGTGGTGATGGTGACAAGGTAGGGGGTGGTGATGGTGACGAGGTAGGGGGTGGTGATGGTGACGAGGTACGGGGTGTTGATGGTGATGAGGTAGGGGGTGGTGAGTGAAGAGGTAGAGGGGTGATGATGGTGACGAGGTAGGGGGTGGTGACGGTGACGAGGTAGGAGGTTGTGATGGGGACGAGGTAGGGGATGGTGATGGTGACGAGGTAGGGGGTGATAACGGTGACGAGGTAGGGGGTGGTGATGGTGACGAGTTAGGGGGTGGTGATGGTGACGAGGTAGGAGGTGATGACGGTGACGAGGTAGGGGGTGGTGATGGTGACGAGGTAGGGGGTGGTGATGGTGACGAGCTAGGGGGTGAGGACGGTGACGAGGTAGGGGGTGGTGATGGTGACGAGGTAGGAGGTGATGACGGTGACGAGGTAGGGGGTGGTGAGTGACGAGGTAGGGGTGATGATGGTGACGAGGTAGGGGGTGGTGACGGTGACGAGGTAGGAGGTTGTGATGGTGACGAGGTAGGGGGTGGTGATGGTGACGATGTAGGAGGTGATGACGGTGACGAGGTAGGGGGTGGTGACGGTGACGAGGTAGGGGGTGGTGATGGTGACGAGGTAGGGGGTGGTGATGGTGATGAGGTAGGGGGTGGTGAGTGACGAGGTAGGGGGTGATGATCGTGACGAGGTAGGGGGTGGTGACGGTGACGAGGTAGGAGGTTGTGATGGTGACGAGGTAGGGGGTGGTGACGGTGACGAGTTAGGAGGTTGTGATGGTGACGATGTAGGGGGTGGTGATGGTGACGAGGTAGGAGGTGATGACGGTGACGAGGTAGGGGGTGGTGATGGTGACGAGGTAGGGGGTGGTGAGTGACGAGGTAGGGGGTGATGATGGTGACGAGGTAGGGGGTGGTGACGGTGACGAGGTAGGAGGTTGTGATGGTGACGAGGTAGGGGGTGGTGATGGTGACGAGGTAGGAGGTGATGACGGTGACGAGGTAGGGGGTGGTGATGGTGACGAGGTAGGGGGTGAGGACGGTGACGAGGTAGGGGGTGGTGATGGTGACGAGGTAGGAGGTGATGACGGTGACGAGGTAGGGGGTGGTGATGGTGACGAGGTAGGGGGTGGTGATGGTGACGAGGTAGGGGGTGAGGACGGTGACGAGGTAGGGGGTGGTGATGGTGACGAGGTAGGGGGTGGTGAGGGTGACGAGGTGGGGGGGGGGTGTTGGTGACGAGGTAGGGGGTGATGATGGTGACGAGGTAGGGGGTGGTGACGAGGTAGGGGGTGGTGATGGTGACGAGGTAGGGGGTGGTGATGGTGACGAGGTAGGGGTGGTGATCGTGACGAGGTAGGGGGTGGTGACGGTGACGAGGTAGGGGGTGGTGATGGTGACAAGGTAGGGGTGGTGATGGTGACAAGGTAGTGGGTGGTGATGGTGACGAGGTAGGGGGTGGTGATGGTGACGAGGTACGGGGTGGTGATGGTGATGAGGTAGGGGGTGGTGAGTGAAGAGGTAGAGGGGTGATGATGGTGACGAGGTAGGGGGTGGTGACGGTGACGAGGTAGGAGGTTGTGATGGGGACGAGGTAGGGGGTGGTCATGGTGACGAGGTAGGGGGTGATAACGGTGACGAGGTAGGGGGTGGTGATGGTGACGAGGTAGGGGGTGGTGATGGTGACGAGGTAGGAGGTGATGACGGTGACGAGGTAGGTGGTGGTGATGGTGACGAGGTAGGCGGTGGTGATGGTGACGAGGTAGGGGGTGAGGACTGTGACGAGGTAGGGGGTGGTGATGGTGACGAGGTAGGAGGTGATGACGGTGACGAGGTAGGGGGTGGTGATGGTGACGAGGTAGGGGGTGGTGATGGTGACGAGGTAGGGGGTGAGGACGGTGACGAGGTAGGGGGTGGTGATGGTGACGAGGTAGGGGGTGAGGACGGTGACGAGGTAGGGGGTGGTGATGGTGACGAGGTAGGAGGTGATGACGGTGACGAGGTAGGGGGTGGTGAGTGACGAAGTAGGGGTGATGATGGTGACGAGGTAGGGGGTGGTGACGGTGACGAGGTAGGAGGTTGTGATGGTGACGAGGTAGGGGGTGGTGATGGTGATGAGGTAGGAGGTGATGACGGTGACGAGGTAGGGGGTGGTGATGGTGACGAGGTAGGGGGTGGTGATGGTGACGAGGTAGGGGGTGAGGACGGTGACGAGGTAGGGGGTGGTGATGGTGACGAGGTAGGAGGTGATGACGGTGACGAGGTAGGGGGTGGTGATGGTGACGAGGTAGGGGGTGGTGATGGTGACGAGGTAGGGGGTGAGGACGGTGACGAGGTAGGGGGTGGTGATGGTGACGAGGTAGGGGGTGGTGAGGGTGACGAGGTGGGGGGGGGTGGGTGTTGGTGACGAGGTAGGGGGTGATGATGGTGACGAGGTAGGGGGTGGTGACGAGGTAGGGGGTGGTGATGGTGACGAGGTAGGGGGTAGTGATGGTGACGAGGTAGGGGTGGTGATCGTGACGAGGTAGGGGGTGGTGACGGTGACGAGGTAGGGGGTGGTGATGGTGACAAGGTAGGGGTGGTGATGGTGACAAGGTAGGGGGTGGTGATGGTGACGAGGTAGGGGGTGGTGATGGTGACGAGGTACGGGGTGGTGATGGTGATGAGGTAGGGGGTGGTGAGTGAAGAGGTAGAGGGGTGATGATGGTGATGAGGTAGGGGGTGGTGACGGTGACGAGGTAGGAGGTTGTGATGGGGACGAGGTAGGGGGTGGTGATGGTGACGAGGTAGGGGGTGATAACGGTGACGAGGTAGGGGGTGGTGATGGTGACGAGGTAGGGGGTGGTGATGGTGACGAGGTAGGAGGTGATGACGGGACGAGGTAGGGGGTGGTGATGGTGACGAGGTAGGGGGTGGTGATGGTGACGAGGTAGGGGGTGAGGACGGTGACGAGGTAGGGGGTGGTGATGGTGACGAGGTAGGAGGTGATGACGGTGACGAGGTAGGGGGTGGTGATGGTGACGAGTTAGGGGGTGGTGATGGTGACGAGGTAGGGGGTGAGGACGGTGACGAGGTAGGGGGTGGTGATGGTGACGAGGTAGGGGGTGATGATGATGACGAGGTAGGGGGTCATGATGGTGACGAGGTAGGGGGTGGTGACGAGGTAGGGGGTGGTGATGGTGACGAGGTAGGGGGTGGTGATGGTGACGAGGTAGGGGGTGGTGATGGTGACGAGGTGGGGGGGGGTGTTGGTGACGAGGTAGGGGGTAATGATGGTGACGAGGTAGGAGGTGATGACGGTGACGAGGTAGGGGGTGGTGATGTTGACGAGGTAGTGGGTGGTGATGGTGACGAGGTAGGGGGTGAGGACGGTGACGAGGTAGGGGGTGGTGATGGTGACGAGGTAGGGGGTGATGATGATGACGAGGTAGGGCGTGATGATGGTGACGAGGTAGGGGGTGGTGATGGTGACGAGGTAGGGGGTGGTGATGGTGATGAGGTAGGGGGTGGTGAGTGAAGAGGTAGAGGGGTGATGATGGTGACGAGGTAGGGGGTGGTGACGGTGACGAGGTAGGAGGTTGTGATGGGGACGAGGTAGGGGGTGGTGATGGTGACGAGGTAGGGGGTGATAACGGTGACGAGGTAGGGGGTGGTGATGGTGACGAGGTAGGGGGTGGTGATGGTGACGAGGTAGGAGGTGATGACGGTGACGAGGTAGGTGGTGGTGATGGTGACGAGGTAGGGGGTGGTGATGGTGACGAGGTAGGGGGTGAGGACTGTGACGAGGTAGGGGGTGGTGATGGTGACGAGGTAGGAGGTGATGACGGTGACGAGGTAGGGGGTGGTGATGGTGACGAGGTAGGGGGTGGTGATGGTGACGAGGTAGGGGGTGAGGACGGTGACGAGGTAGGGGGTGGTGATGGTGACGAGGTAGGGGGTGAGGACGGTGACGAGGTAGGGGGTGGTGATGGTGACGAGGTAGGAGGTGATGACGGTGACGAGGTAGGGGGTGGTGAGTGACGAAGTAGGGGTGATGATGGTGACGAGGTAGGGGGTGGTGACGGTGACGAGGTAGGAGGTTGTGATGGTGACGAGGTAGGGGGTGGTGATGGTGATGAGGTAGGAGGTGATGACGGTGACGAGGTAGGGGGTGGTGATGGTGACGAGGTAGGGGGTGGTGATGGTGACGAGGTAGGGGGTGAGGACGGTGACGAGGTAGGGGGTGGTGATGGTGACGAGGTAGGAGGTGATGACGGTGACGAGGTAGGGGGTGGTGATGGTGACGAGGTAGGGGGTGGTGATGGTGACGAGGTAGGGGGTGAGGACGGTGACGAGGTAGGGGGTGGTGATGGTGACGAGGTAGGGGGTGGTGAGGGTGACGAGGTGGGGGGGGTGGGTGTTGGTGACGAGGTAGGGGGTGATGATGGTGACGAGGTAGGGGGTGGTGACGAGGTAGGGGGTGGTGATGGTGACGAGGTAGGGGGTAGTGATGGTGACGAGGTAGGGGTGGTGATCGTGACGAGGTAGGGGGTGGTGACGGTGACGAGGTAGGGGGTGGTGATGGTGACAAGGTAGGGGTGGTGATGGTGACAAGGTAGGGGGTGGTGATGGTGACGAGGTAGGGGGTGGTGATGGTGACGAGGTACGGGGTGGTGATGGTGATGAGGTAGGGGGTGGTGAGTGAAGAGGTAGAGGGGTGATGATGGTGATGAGGTAGGGGGTGGTGACGGTGACGAGGTAGGAGGTTGTGATGGGGACGAGGTAGGGGGTGGTGATGGTGACGAGGTAGGGGGTGATAACGGTGACGAGGTAGGGGGTGGTGATGGTGACGAGGTAGGGGGTGGTGATGGTGACGAGGTAGGAGGTGATGACGGGACGAGGTAGGGGGTGGTGATGGTGACGAGGTAGGGGGTGATGATGGTGACGAGGTAGGGGGTGAGGACGGTGACGAGGTAGGGGGTGGTGATGGTGACGAGGTAGGAGGTGATGACGGTGACGAGGTAGGGGGTGGTGATGGTGACGAGTTAGGGGGTGGTGATGGTGACGAGGTAGGGGGTGAGGACGGTGACGAGGTAGGGGGTGGTGATGGTGACGAGGTAGGGGGTGATGATGATGACGAGGTAGGGCGTCATGATGGTGACGAGGTAGGGGGTGGTGACGAGGTAGGGGGTGGTGATGGTGACGAGGTAGGGGGTGGTGATGGTGACGAGGTAGGGGGTGGTGATGGTGACGAGGTGGGGGGGGGGTGTTGGTGACGAGGTAGGGGGTAATGATGGTGACGAGGTAGGAGGTGATGACGGTGACGAGGTAGGGGGTGGTGATGTTGACGAGGTAGTGGGTGGTGATGGTGACGAGGTAGGGGGTGAGGACGGTGACGAGGTAGGGGGTGGTGATGGTGACGAGGTAGGGGGTGATGATGATGACGAGGTAGGGCGTGATGATGGTGACGAGGTAGGGGGTGGTGATGGTGACGAGGTAGGGGGTGGTGATGGTGACGAGGCAGGGGGGGTGTTGGTGACGAGGTAGGGGGTGATGATGGTGACGAGGTACGGGGTGGTGACGAGGTAGGGGGTGGTGATGGTGATGAGGTAGGGGGTGGTGATGGTGACGAGGTAGGGGTGGTGATCGTGACGAGGTAGGGGTGGTGATGCTGACGAGGTAGGGGGTGGTGATGGTGACGAGGTAGGGGGTGGTGATGGTGATGAGGTAGGGGGTGGTGAGTGACGAGGTAGGGGGTGATGATGGTGACGAGGTAGGGGGTGGTGACGGTGACGAGGTAGGAGGTTGTGATGGTGACGAGGTAGGGGGTGGTGATGGTGACGAGGTAGGAGGTGATGACGGTGACGAGGTAGGGGGTGGTGATGGTGACGATGTAGGGGGTGGTGAGTGACGAGGTAGGGGGTGATGATGGTGACGAGGTAGGGGGTGGTGACGGTGACGAGGTAGGAGGTTGTGATGGTGACGAGGTAGGGGGTGGTGATGGTGACGAGGTAGGAGGTGATGACGGTGACGAGGTAGGGGGTGGTGATGGTGATGAGGTAGGGGGTGGTGATGGTGACGAGGTAGGGGGTGAGGACGGTGACGAGGTAGGGGGTGGTGATGGTGACGAGGTAGGAGGTGATGACGGTGACGAGGTAGGGGGTGGTGATGGTGACGAGGTAGGGGGTGGTGATGGTGACGAGGTAGGGGGTGAGGACTGTGACGAGGTAGGGGGTGGTGATGGTGACGAGGTAGGGGGTGATGATGATGACGAGGTAGGGCGTGATGATGGTGACGAGGTAGGGGGTGGTGACGAGGTAGGGGGTGGTGATGGTGACGAGGTAGGGGGTGGTGATGGTGACGAGGTAGGGGGTGGTGATGGTGACGAGGTGGGGTGGGGGTGTTGGTGACGAGGTAGGGGGTGATGATGGTGACGAGGTAGGGGGTGGTGACGAGGGAGGGGGTGGTGATGGTGACGAGGTAGCGGGTTGTGATGGTGACGAGGTAGGGGTGGTGATCGTGACGAGGTAGGGGTGGTGATGGTGACGAGGTAGTGGGTGGTGATGGTGACGAGGTAGGGGGTGGTAATGGTGATGAGGTAGGGGGTGGTGAGTGACGAGGTAGGGGGTGATGATGGTGACGAGGTAGGGGGTGGTGACAGTGACGAGGTAGGAGTTTGTGATGGTGACGAGGTAGGGGGTGGTGATGGTGACGAGGTAGGAGGTGATGACGGTGACGAGGTAGGGGGTGGTGATGGTGACAAGGTAGGGGGTGGTGAGTGACGAGGTAGGGGGTGATGATGGTGACGAGGTAGGGGGTGGTGACGGTGACGAGGTAGGAGGTTGTGATGGTGACGAGGTAGGGGGTGGTGATGGTGACGAGGTAGGAGGTGATGACGGTGACGAGGTGAGGGGTGGTGATGGTGACGAGGTAGGGGGTGGTGATGGTGACGAGGTAGGGGGTGAGGACGGTGACGAGGTAGGGGGTGGTGATGGTGACGAGGTAGGAGGTGATGACGGTGACGAGGTAGGGGGTGGTGATGGTGACGAGGTAGGGGGTGGTGATGGTGATGAGGTAGGGGGTGAGGACGGTGACGAGGTAGGGGGTGGTGATGGTGACGAGGTAGGGGGTGGTAAGGGTGACGAGGTGGGGGGGGGGGTGTTGGTGACGAGGTAGGAGGTGATGATGGTGACGAGGTAGGGGGTGGTGACGAGGTAGGGGGTGGTGATGGTGACGAGGTAGGGGGGGTGATGGTGACGAGGTAGGGGTGGTGATCGTGACGAGGTAGGGGGTGGTGACGGTGACGAGGTAGGGGGTGGTGATGGTGACAAGGTAGGGGTGGTGATGGTGACGAGGTAGGGGGTGGTGATGGTGACGAGGTAGGGGGTGGTGATGGTGACGAGGTACGGGGTGGTGATGGTGATGAGTTAGGGGGTGGTGAGTGACGAGGTAGAGGGGTGATGATGGTGACGAGGTAGGGGGTGGTGACGGTGACGAGGTAGGAGGTTGTGATGGGGACGAGGTAGGGAGTGGTGATGGTGACGAGGTAGGGGGTGATAACGGTGACGAGGTAGGGGGTGGTGATGGTGACGAGGTAGGGGGTGGTGATGGTGACGAGGTAGGAGGTGATGACGGTGACGAGGTAGGGGGTGGTGATGGTGACGAGGTAGGGGGTGGTGATGGTGACGAGGCAGGGGGGGTGTTGGTGACGAGGTAGGGGGTGATGATGGTGACGAGGTACGGGGTGGTGACGAGGTAGGGGGTGGTGATGGTGACGAGGTAGGGGGTGGTGATGGTGACGAGGTAGGGGTGGTGATCGTGACGAGGTAGGGGTGGAGATGCTGACGAGGTAGGGGGTGGTGATGGTGACGAGGTAGGGGGTGGTGATGGTGATGAGGTAGGGGGTGGTGAGTGACGAGGTAGGGGGTGATGATGGTGACGAGGTAGGCGGTGGTGACGGTGACGAGGTAGGAGGTTGTGATGGTGACGAGGTAGGGGGTGGTGATGGTGACGAGGTAGGAGGTGATGACGGTGACGAGGTAGGGGGTGGTGATGGTGACGATGTAGAGGGTGGTGAGTGACGAGGTAGGGGGTGATGATGGTGACGAGGTAGGGGGTGGTGACGGTGACGAGGTAGGAGGTTGTGATGGTGACGAGGTAGGGGGTGGTGATGGTGACGAGGTACGAGGTGATGACGGTGACGAGGTAGGGGGTGGTGATGGTGATGAGGTAGGGGGTGGTGATGGTGACGAGGTAGGGGGTGAGGACGGTGACGAGGTAGGGGGTGGTGATGGTGACGAGGTAGGAGGTGATGACGGTGACGAGGTAGGGGGTGGTGATGGTGACGAGGTAGTGGGTGGTGATGGTGACGAGGTAGGGGGTGAGGACGGTGACGAGGTAGGGGGTGCTGATGGTGACGAGGTAGGGGGTGATGATGATGACGAGGTAGGGCGTGATGATGGTGACGAGGTAGGGGGTGGTGACGAGGTAGGGGGTGGTGATGGTGACGAGGTAGGGGGTGGTGATAGTGACGAGGTAGGGGGTGGTGATGGTGACGAGGTGGGGGGGGTGTTGGTGACGAGGTAGGGGGTGATGATGGTGACGAGGTAGGGGGTGGTGACGAGGTAGGGGGTGGTGATGGTGACGAGGTAGCGGGTTGTGATGGTGAAGAGGTAGGGGTGGTGATCGTGACGAGGTAGGGGTGGTGATGGTGACGAGGTAGGGGGTGGTGATGGTGACGAGGTAGGGGGTGGTAATGGTGATGAGGTAGGGGGTGGTGAGTGACGAGGTAGGGGGTGATGATGGTGACGAGGTAGGGGGTGGTGACAGTGACGAGGTAGGAGTTTGTGATGGTGACGAGGTAGGGGTGGTGATGGTGACGAGGTAGGAGGTGATGACGGTGACGAGGTAGGGGGTGGTGATGGTGACGAGGTAGGGGGTGGTGAGTGACGAGGTAGGGGGTGATGATGGTGACGAGGTAGGGGGTGGTGACGGTGACGAGGTAGGAGGTTGTGATGGTGACGAGGTAGGGGGTGGTGATGGTGACGAGGTAGGAGGTGATGACGGTGACGAGGTAAGGGTGGTGATGGTGACGAGGTAGGGGGTGGTGATGGTGACGAGGTAGGGGGTGAGGACGGTGACGAGGTAGGGGGTGGTGATGGTGACGAGGTAGGAGGTGATGACGGTGACGAGGTAGGGGGTGGTGATGGTGACGAGGTAGGGGGTGGTGATGGTGACGAGGTAGGGGGTGAGGACGTTGACGAGGTAGGGGGTGGTGATGGTGACGAGGTAGGGGGTGGTAAGGGTGACGAGGTGGGGGGGGTGTTGGTGACGAGGTAGGAGGTGATGATGGTGACGAGGTAGGGGGTGGTGACGAGGTAGGGGGTGGTGATGGTGACGAGGTAGGGGGTGGTGATGGTGACGAGGTAGGGGTGGTGATCGTGACGAGGTAGGGGGTGGTGACGGTGACGAGGTAGGGGGTGGTGATGGTGACAAGGTAGGGGTGGTGATGGTGACGAGGTAGGGGGTGGTGATGGTGACGAGGTAGGGGGTGGTGATGGTGACGAGGTACGGGGTGGTGATGGTGATGAGTTAGGGGGTGGTGAGTGACGAGGTAGAGGGGTGATGATGGTGACGAGGTAGGGGGTGGTGACGGTGACGAGGTAGGAGGTTGTGATGGGGACGAGGTAGGGGGTGGTGATGGTGACGAGGTAGGGGGTGATAACGGTGACGAGGTAGGGGGTGGTGATGGTGACGAGGTAGGGGGTGGTGATGGTGACGAGGTAGGAGGTGATGACGGTGACGAGGTAGGGGGTGGTGATGGTGACGAGGTAGGGGGTGGTGATGGTGACGAGGTAGGGGGTGAGGACGGTGACGAGGTAGGGGGTGGTGATGGTGACGAGGGAGGAGGTGATGACGGTGACGAGGTAGGGGGTGGTGATGGTGACGAGGTAGGGGGTGGTGATGGTGACGAGGTAGGGGGTGAGGACGGTGACGAGGTAGGGGGTGGTGATGGTGACGAGGTAGGGGGTGATGATGATGACGAGGTCGGGCGTGATGATGGTGACGAGGTAGGGGGTGGTGACGAGGTAGGGGGTGGTGATGGTGACGAGGTAGGGGGTGGTGATGGTGACGAGGTAGGGGGTGGTGATGGTGACGAGGTGGGGGGTGTTGGTGACGAGGTAGGGGGTGATGATGGTGACGAGGTAGGGGGTGGTGACGAGGTAGGGGGTGGTGATGGTGACGAGGTAGGGGGTGGTGATGGTGACGAGGTAGGGGTGGTGATCGTGACGAGGTAGGGGTGGTGATGGTGACGAGGTAGGGGGTGGTGATGGTGACGAGGTAGGGGGTGGTGATGGTGATGAGGTAGGGGGTGGTGAGTGACGAGGTAGGGGGTGATGATGGTGACGAGGTAGGGGGTGGTGACAGTGACGAGGTAGGAGTTTGTGATGGTGACGAGGTAGGGGGTGGTGATGGTGACGAGGTAGGAGGTGATGACGGTGACGAGGTAGGGGGTGGTGATGGTGACGAGGTAGGGGGTGGTGAGTGACGAGGTAGGGGGTGATGATGGTGACGAGGTAGGGGGTGGTGACGGTGACGAGGTAGGAGGTTGTGATGGTGACGAGGTAGGGGGTGGTGATGGTGACGAGGTAGGAGGTGATGACGGTGACGAGGTAAGGGTGGTGATGGTGACGAGGTAGGGGGTGGTGATGGTGACGAGGTAGGGGGTGAGGACGGTGACGAGGTAGGGGGTGGTGATGGTGACGAGGTAGGAGGTGATGACGGTGACGAGGTAGGGGGTGGTGATGGTGACGAGGTAGGGGGTGGTGATGGTGACGAGGTAGGGGGTGAGGACGTTGACGAGGTAGGGGGTGGTGATGGTGACGAGGTAGGGGATGGTAAGGGTGACGAGGTGGGGGGGGGGGTGTTGGTGACGAGGTAGGAGGTGATGATGGTGACGAGGTAGGGGGTGGTGACGAGGTAGGGGGTGGTGATGGTGACGAGGTAGGGGGTGGTGATGGTGACGAGGTAGGGGTGGTGATCGTGACGAGGTAGGGGGTGGTGACGGTGACGAGGTAGGGGGTGGTGATGGTGACAAGGTAGGGGTGGTGATGGTGACGAGGTAGGGGGTGGTGATGGTGACGAGGTAGAGTGTGGTGATGGTGACGAGGTACGGGGTGGTGATGGTGATGAGTTAGGGGGTGGTGAGTGACGAGGTAGAGGGGTGATGATGGTGACGAGGTAGGGGGTGGTGACGGTGACGAGGTAGGAGGTTGTGATGGGGACGAGGTAGGGGGTGGTGATGGTGACGAGGTAGGGGGTGATAACGGTGACGAGGTAGGGGGTGGTGATGGTGACGAGGTAGGGGGTGGTGATGGTGACGAGGTAGGAGGTGATGACGGTGACGAGGTAGGGGGTGGTGATGGTGACGAGGTAGGGGGTGGTGATGGTGACGAGGTAGGGGGTGAGGACGGTGACGAGGTAGGGGGTGGTGATGGTGACGAGGTAGGAGGTGATGACGGTGACGAGGTAGGGGGTGGTGATGGTGACGAGGTAGGGGGTGGTGATGGTGACGAGATAGGGGGTGAGGACGGTGACGAGGTAGGGGGTGGTGATGGTGACGAGGTAGGGGGTGATGATGATGACGAGGTCGGGCGTGATGATGGTGACGAGGTAGGGGGTGGTGACGAGGTAGGGGGTGGTGATGGTGACGAGGTAGGGGGTGGTGATGGTGACGAGGTAGGGGGTGGTGATGGTGACGAGGTGGGGGGGGTGTTGGTGACGAGGTAGGGGGTGATGATGGTGACGAGGTAGGGGGTGGTGACGAGGTAGGGGGTGGTGATGGTGACAAGGTAGGGGGTGGTGATGGTGACGAGGTAGGGGTGGTGATCGTGACGAGGTAGGGGTGGTGATGGTGACGAGGTAGGGGGTGGTGATGGTGACGAGGTAGGGGGTGGTGATGGTGATGAGGTAGGGGGTGGTGAGTGACGAGGTAGGGGGTGATGATGGTGACGAGGTAGGGGGTGGTGACGGTGACGAGGTAGAAGGTTGTGATGGTGACGAGGTAGGGGGTGGTGATGGTGACGAGGTAGGAGGTGATGACGGTGACGAGGTAGGGGGTGGTGATGGTGACGAGGTAGGGGGTGGTGAGTGACGAGGTAGGGGGTGATGATGGTGACGAGATAGGGGGTGGTGACGGTGACGAGGTAGGAGGTTGTGATGGTGACGAGGTAGGGGGTGGTGATGGTGACGAGGTAGGAGGTGATGACAGTGACGAGGTAGGGGGTGGTGATGGTGACGAGGTAGTGGGTGGTGATGGTGACGAGGTAGGGGGTGAGGACGGTGACGAGGTAGGGGGTGGTGATGGTGACGAGGTAGGAGGTGATGACGGTGACGAGGTAGGGGGTGGTGATGGTGACGAGGTAGGGGGTGGTGATGGTGACGAGGTAGGGGGTGAGGACGGTGACGAGGTAGGGGGTGGTGATGGTGACGAGGTAGGGGGTGGTGAGGGTGACGAGGTGGGGGGGGGTGTTGGTGACGAGGTAGGGGGTGATGATGGTGACGAGGTAGGGGGTGGTGACGAGGTAGGGGGTGGTGATGGTGACGACGTAGGGGGTGGTGATGGTGACGAGGTAGGGGTGGTGATCGTGACGATGTAGGAGGTGATGACGGTGACGAGGTAGGGGGTGGTGAGGGTGACGAGGTAGGGGGTGGTGATGGTGACGAGGTAGGGGGTGAGGACGGTGACGAGGTAGGGGGTGGTGATGGTGACGAGGTAGGAGGTGATGACGGTGACGAGGTAGGGGGTGGTGATGGTGACGAGGTAGGGGGTGGTGATGGTGACGAGGTAGGGGGTGAGGACGGTGACGAGGTAGGGGGTGGTGATGGTGACGAGGTAGGGGGTGATGATGATGACGAGGTCGGGCGTGATGATGGTGACGAGGTAGGGGGTGGTGACGAGGTAGGGGGTGGTGATGGTGACGAGGTAGGGGGTGGTGATGGTGACGAGGTAGGGGGTGGTGATGGTGACGAGGTGGGGGGGGTGTTGGTGACGAGGTAGGGGGTGATGATGGTGACGAGGTAGGGGGTGGTGACGAGGTAGGGGGTGGTGATGGTGACGAGGTAGGGGGTGGTGATGGTGACAAGGTAGGGGTGGTGATCGTGACGAGGTAGGGGTGGTGATGGTGACGAGGTAGGGGGTGGTGATGGTGACGAGGTAGGGGGTGGTGATGGTGATGAGGTAGGGGGTGGTGAGTGACGAGGTAGGGGGTGATGATGGTGACGAGGTAGGGGGTGGTGACGGTGACGAGGTAGAAGGTTGTGATGGTGACGAGGTAGGGGGTGGTGATGGTGACGAGGTAGGAGTTGATGACGGTGACGAGGTAGGGGGTGGTGATGTTGACGAGGTAGGGGGTGGTGAGTGACGAGGTAGGGGGTGATGATGGTGACGAGATAGGGGGTGGTGACGGTGACGAGGTAGGAGGTTGTGATGGTGACGAGGTAGGGGGTGGTGATGGTGACGAGGTAGGAGGTGATGACGGTGACGAGGTAGGGGGTGGTGATGGTGACGAGGTAGTGGGTGGTGATGGTGACGAGGTAGGGGGTGAGGACGGTGACGAGGTAGGGGGTGGTGATGGTGACGAGGTAGGAGGTGATGACGGTGACGAGGTAGGGGGTGGTGATGGTGACGAGGTAGGGGGTGGTGATGGTGACGAGGTAGGGGGTGAGGACGGTGACGAGGTAGGGGGTGGTGATGGTGACGAG
This sequence comes from Petromyzon marinus, assembly GCF_048934315.1. Classification (NCBI taxonomy): domain Eukaryota; kingdom Metazoa; phylum Chordata; class Hyperoartia; order Petromyzontiformes; family Petromyzontidae; genus Petromyzon; species Petromyzon marinus. The sequence continues at coordinate 6,892,730 of NC_133674.1, forward strand.
GTAGGGGGTGGTGAGGGTGACGAGGTGGGGGGGGTGTTGGTGACGAGGTAGGGGGTGATGATGGTGACGAGGTAGGGGGTGGTGACGAGGTAGGGGGTGGTGATGGTGACGACGTAGGGGGTGGTGATGGTGACGAGGTAGGGGTGGTGATCGTGACGATGTAGGGGGTGGTGACGGTGACGAGGTAGGGGGTGGTGATGGTGACAAGGTAGGGGTGGTGATGGTGACGAGGTAGGGGGTGGTGATGGTGACGAGGTAGGGGGTGGTGATGGTGACGAGGTACGGGGTGGTGATGGTGACGAGGTAGGAGGTCATGACGGTGACGAGGTAGGGGGTGGTGATGGTGACGAGGTAGGGGGTGGTGATGGTGACGAGGTAGGGGGTGAGGACGGTGACGAGGTAGGGGGTGGTGATGGTGACGAGGTAGGAGGTGATGACGGTGACGAGGTAGGGGGTGGTGATGGTGACGAGGTAGGGGGTGGTGATGGTGACGAGGTAGGGGGTGAGGACGGTGACGAGGTAGGGGGTGGTGATGGTGATGAGGTAGGGGGTGGTGAGTGTGACGAGGTGGGGGGGGGTGTTGGTGACGAGGTAGGGGGTGATGATGGTGACGAGGTAGGGGGTGGTGACGAGGTAGGGGGTGGTGATGGTGACGAGGTAGGGGGTGGTGATGGTGACGAGGTAGGGGTGGTGATCGTGACGAGGTAGGGGGTGGTGACGGTGACGAGGTAGGGGGTGGTGATAGTGACAAGGTAGGGGTGGTGATGGTGACGAGGTAGGGGGTGGTGATGGTGACGAGGTAGGGGGTGGTGATGGTGACGAGGTACGGGGTGGTGATGGTGATGAGTTAGGGGGTGGTGAGTGACGAGGTAGAGGGGTGATGATGGTGACGAGGTAGGGGGTGGTGACGGTGACGAGGTAGGAGGTTGTGATGGGGACGAGGTAGGGGGTGGTGATGGTGACGAGGTAGGGGGTGATAACGGTGACGAGGTAGGGGGTGGTGATGGTGACGAGGTAGGGGGTGGTGATGGTGACGAGGTAGGAGGTGATGACGGTGACGAGGTAGGGGGTGGTGATGGTGACGAGGTAGGGGGTGGTGATGGTGACGAGGTAGGGGGTGGTGAGGGTGACGAGGTGGGGGGGGTGTTGGTGACGAGGTAGGGGGTGATGATGGTGACGAGGTAGGGGGTGGTGACGAGGTAGGGGGTGGTGATGGTGACGAGGTAGGGGGTGGTGATGGTGACGAGGTAGGGGTGGTGATCGTGACGAGGTAGGGGGTGGTGACGGTGACGAGGTAGGGGGTGGTGATGGTGACAAGGTAGGGGTGGTGATGGTGACGAGGTAGGGGGTGATAACGGTGACGAGATAGGGGGTGGTGATGGTGACGAGGTAGGGGGTGGTGATGGTGACGAGGTAGGGGGTGATGATGGTGACGAGGTAGGGGGTGGTGACGAGGTAGGGGGTGGTGATGGTGACGAGGTAGGGGGTAGTGATGGTGACGAGGTAGGGGTTGGTGATGGTGACGAGGTAGGGGGTGAGGACGGTGACGAGGTAGGAGGTTGTGATGGTGACGAGGTAGGGGGTGATAACGGTGACGAGGTAGGGGTGGTGATGGTGACGAGGTAGGGGGTGGTGATGGTGACGTGGTAGGGGGTGAGGACGGTGACGAGGTAGGGGGTGGTGATGGTGACGAGGTAGGGGGTGGTGATGGTGACGAGGTAGGGGGTGATGATGGTGTCGAGGTAGGTGGTGATGATGGTGACGAGGTATTGGGTGTTGACGGTGACGAGGTAGGAGGTTGTGATGGTGACGAGGTAGGGGGTGGTGATGGTGACGAGGTAGGGGGTGGTAATGGTGATGAGGTAGGGGGTGGTGAGTGACGAGGTAGGGGGTGATGATGGTGACGAGGTAGGGGGTGGTGACAGTGACGAGGTAGGAGGTTGTGATGGTGACGAGGTAGGGGGTGGTGATGGTGACGAGGTAGGAGGTGATGACGGTGACGAGGTAGGGGGTGGTGATGGTGACGAGGTAGGGGGTGGTGAGTGACGAGGTAGGGGGTGATGATGGTGACGAGGTAGGGGGTGGTGACGGTGACAAGGTAGGAGGTTGTGATGGTGACGAGGTAGGGGGTGGTGATGGTGACGAGGTAGGAGGTGATGACGGTGACGAGGTAGGGGGTGGTGATGGTGACGAGGTAGGGGGTGGTGATGGTGACGAGGTAGGGGGTGAGGACGGTGACGAGGTAGGGGGTGGTGATGGTGACGAGGTAGGAGGTGATGACGGTGACGAGGTAGGGGGTGGTGATGGTGACGAGGTAGGGGGTGGTGATGGTGACGAGGTAGGGGGTGAGGACGGTGACGAGGTAGGGGGTGGTGATGGTGACGAGGTAGGGGGTGGTGAGGGTGACGAGGTGGGGGGGGTGTTGGTGACGAGGTAGGGGGTGATGATGGTGACGAGGTAGGGGGTGGTGACGAGGTAGGGGGTGGTGATGGTGACGAGGTAGGGGGGTGGTGATGGTGACGAGGTAGGGGTGGTGATCGTGACGAGGTAGGGGGTGGTGACGGTGACGAGGTAGGGGGTGGTGATGGTGACAAGGTAGGGGTGGTGATGGTGACGAGGTAGGGGGTGGTGATGGTGACGAGGTAGGGGGTGGTGATGGTGACGAGGTACGGGGTGGTGATGGTGACGAGGTAGGAGGTGATGACGGTGACGAGGTAGGGGGTGGTGATGGTGACGAGGTAGGGGGTGGTGATGGTGACGAGGTAGGGGGTGAGGACGGTGACGAGGTAGGGGGTGGTGATGGTGACGAGGTAGGAGGTGATGACGGTGACGAGGTAGGGGGTGGTGATGGTGACGAGGTAGGGGGTGGTGATGGTGACGAGGTAGGGGGTGAGGACGGTGACGAGGTAGGGGGTGGTGATGGTGACGAGGTAGGGGGTGGTGAGTGTGACGAGGTGGGGGGGGGGGTGTTGGTGACGAGGTAGGGGGTGATGATGGTGACGAGGTAGGGGGTGGTGACGAGGTAGGGGGTGGTGATGGTGACGAGGTAGGGGGTGGTGATGGTGACGAGGTAGGGGTGGTGATCGTGACGAGGTAGGGGGTGGTGACGGTGACGAGGTAGGGGGTGGTGATAGTGACAAGGTAGGGGTGGTGATGGTGACGAGGTAGGGGGTGGTGATGGTGACGAGGTAGGGGGTGGTGATGGTGACGAGGTAGGGGGTGGTGATGGTGATGAGTTAGGGGGTGGTGAGTGACGAGGTAGAGGGGTGATGATGGTGACGAGGTAGGGGGTGGTGACGGTGACGAGGTAGGAGGTTGTGATGGGGACGAGGTAGGGGGTGGTGATGGTGACGAGGTAGGGGGTGATAACGGTGACGAGGTAGGGGGTGGTGATGGTGACGAGGTAGGTGGTGGTGATGGTGACGAGGTAGGAGGTGATGACGGTGACGAGGTAGGGGGTGGTGATGGTGACGAGGTAGGGGGTGGTGATGGTGACGAGGTAGGGGGTGGTGAGGGTGACGAGGTGGGGGGGGGTGTTGGTGACGAGGTAGGGGGTGATGATGGTGACGAGGTAGGGGGTGGTGACGAGGTAGGGGGTGGTGATGGTGACGAGGTAGGGGGTGGTGATGGTGACGAGGTAGGGGTGGTGATCGTGACGAGGTAGGGGGTGGTGACGGTGACGAGGAAGGGGGTGGTGATGGTGACAAGGTAGGGGTGGTGATGGTGACGAGGTAGGGGGTGGTGATGGTGATGAGGTAGGGGGTGGTGATGGTGACGAGGTACGGGGTGGTGATGGTGACGAGGTAGGAGGTGATGACGGTGACGAGGTAGGGGGTGGTGATGGTGACGAGGTAGGGGGTGGTGATGGTGACGAGGTAGGGGGTGAGGACGGTGACGAGGTAGGGGGTGGTGATGGTGACGAGGTAGGAGGTGATGACGGTGACGAGGTAGGGGGTGGTGATGGTGACGAGGTAGGGGGTGGTGATGGTGACGAGGTAGGGGGTGAGGACGGTGACGAGGTAGGGGGTGGTGATGGTGACGAGGTAGGGGGTGGTGAGTGTGACAAGGTGGGGGGGGGGGTGTTGGTGACGAGGTAGGGGGTGATGATGGTGACGAGGTAGGGGGTGGTGACGAGGTAGGGGGTGGTGATGGTGACGAGGTAGGGGGTGGTGATGGTGACGAGGTAGGGGTGGTGATCGTGACGAGGTAGGGGGTGGTGACGGTGACGAGGTAGGGGGTGGTGATGGTGACAAGGTAGGGGTGGTGATGGTGACGAGGTAGGGGGTGGTGATGGTGACGAGGTAGGGGGTGGTGATGGTGACGAGTTACGGGGTGGTGATGGTGATGAGTTAGGGGGTGGTGAGTGACGAGGTAGAGGGGTGATGATGGTGACGAGGTAGGGGGTGGTGACGGTGACGAGGTAGGAGGTTGTGATGGGGACGAGGTAGGGGGTGGTGATGGTGACGAGGCAGGGGGTGATAACGGTGACGAGGTAGGGGGTGGTGATGGTGACGAGGTAGGGGGTGGTGATGGTGACGAGGTAGGAGGTGATGACGGTGACGAGGTAGGGGGTGGTGATGGTGACGAGGTAGGGAGTGGTGATGGTGATGAGGTAGGGGGTGAGGACGGTGACGAGGTAGGGGGTGGTGATGGTGACGAGGTAGGAGGTGATGACGGTGACGAGGTAGGGGGTGGTGATGGTGACGAGGTAGGGGGTGGTGATGGTGACGAGGTAGGGGGTGAGGACGGTGACGAGGTAGGGGGTAGTGATGGTGACGAGGTAGGGGGTGATGATGATGACGAGGTAGGGCGTGATGATGGTGACGAGGTAGGGGGTGGTGACGAGGTAGGGGGTGGTGATGGTGACGAGGTAGGGGGTGGTGATGGTGACGAGGTAGGGGGTGGTGATGGTGACGAGGTGGGGGGGGTGTTGGTGACGAGGTAGGGGGTGATGATGTTGACGAGGTAGGGGGTGGTGACGAGGTAGGGGGTGGTGATGGTGACGAGGTAGGGGGTGGTGATGGTGACGAGGTAGGGGTGGTGATCGTGACGAGGTAGGGGGTGGTGATGGTGACGAGGTGGGGGGGGTGTTGGTGACGAGGTAGGGGGTGATGATGGTGACGAGGTAGGGGGTGGTGACGAGGTAGGGGGTGGTGATGGTGACGAGGTAGGGGGTGGTGATGGTGACGAGGTAGGGGGTGGTGATGGTGACGAGGTAGGAGGTGATGACGGTGACGAGGTAGGGGGTGGTGATGGTGACGAGGTAGGGGGTGGTGATGGTGACGAGGTAGGGGGTGAGGACGATGACGAGGTAGGGGGTGGTGATGGTGACGAGGTAGGAGGTGATGACGGTGACGAGGTAGGGGGTGGTGATGGTGACGAGGTAGGGGGTGGTGATGGTGACGAGGTAGGGTGTGAGGACGGTGACGAGGTAGGGGGTAGTGATGGTGACGAGGTAGGGGGTGATGATGATGACGAGGTAGGGCGTGATGATGGTGACGAGGTAGGGGGTGGTGACGAGGTAGGGGGTGGTGATGGTGACGAGGTAGGGGGTGGTGATGGTGACGAGGTAGGGGGTGGTGATGGTGACGAGGTGGGGGGGGTGTTGGTGACGAGGTAGGGGGTGATGATGGTGACGAGGTAGGGGGTGGTGACGAGGTACGGGGTGGTGATGGTGACGAGGTAGGGGGTGGTGATGGTGACGAGGTAGGGGTGGTGATCGTGACGAGGTAGGGGTGGTGATGGTGACGAGGTAGGGGGTGGTGATGGTGACGAGGTAGGGGGTGGTGATGGTGATGAGGTAGGGGGTGGTGAGTGACGAGGTAGGGGGTGATGATGGTGACGAGGTAGGGGGTGGTGACGGTGACGAGGTAGAAGGTTGTGATGGTGACGAGGTAGGGGGTGGTGATGGTGACGAGGTAGGAGGTGATGACGGTGACGAGGTAGGGGGTGGTGATGGTGACGAGGTAGGGGGTGGTGAGTGACGAGGTAGGGGGTGATGATGGTGACAAGATAGGGGGTGGTGACGGTGACGAGGTAGGAGGTTGTGATGGTGACGAGGTAGGGGGTGGTGATGGTGACGAGGTAGGAGGTGAGGACGGTGACGAGGTAGGGGGTGGTGATGGTGACGAGGTAGGAGGTGATGACGGTGACGAGGTAGGGGGTGGTAATGGTGACGAGGTATGGGGTGGTGATGGTGACGAGGTAGGGGGTGAGGACGGTGACGAGGTAGGGGGTGGTGATGGTGACGAGGTAGCGGGTGGTGAGGGTGACGAGGTGGGGGGGGGGGTTGTTGGTGACGAGGTAGGGGGTGATGATGGTGACGAGGTAGGGGGTGGTGACGAGGTAGGGGGTGGTGATGGTGACGACGTAGGGGGTGGTGATGGTGACGAGGTAGGGGTGGTGATCGTGACGAGGTAGGGGGTGGTGACGGTGACGAGGTAGGGGGTGGTGATGGTGACAAGGTAGGGTTGGTGATGGTGATGAGGTAGGGGGTGGTGAGTAACGAGGTAGAGGGGTGATGATGGTGACGAGGTAGGGGGTGGTGACGGTGACGAGGTAGGAGGTTGTGATGGGGACGAGGTAGGGGGTGGTGATGGTGACGAGGTAGGGGGTGATAACGGTGACGAGGTAGGGGGTGGTGATGGTGACGAGGTAGGGGGTGGTGATGGTGACGAGGTAGGGAGTGAGGACGGTGACGAGGTAGGGGGTGGTGATGGTGACGAGGTAGGGGGTGATGATGGTGACGAGGTAGGGGGTGGTGACGAGGTAGGGGGTGGTGATGGTGACGAGGTAGGGGGTAGTGATGGTGACGAGGTAGGGGGTGGTGATGGTGACGAGGTAGGGGGTGAGGACGGTGACGAGGTAGGGGTGGTGATGGTGACGAGGTAGGGGGTGACGACGGTGACGAGGTAGGGGGTGGTGATGGTGACGAGGTAGGGGGTGGTGATGGTGACGAGGTAGGGGGTGAGGACGGTGACGAGGTAAGGGGTGGTGATGGTGACGAGGTAGGGGGTGGTGATGGTGACGAGGTAGGGCGTGATGATGGTGACGAGGTAGGGGGTGGTGATGGTGACGAGGTGGGGGGGTGATGGTGACGAGGTAGGTGGTGGTGATGGTGACGAGGTGGGGGGGTGTTGTGACGAGGTAGGGGGTGATGATGGTGACGAGGTAGGGGGTGGTGACGAGGTAGGGGGTGGTGATGTTGACGAGGTAGGGGGTGGTGATGGTGACGAGGTAGGGGGTGGTGAGTGACGAGGTAGGGGGTGGTGATGGTGACGAGGTAGGTGGTGGTGATGGTGACGAGGTACGGGGTGGTGATGGTGATGAGGTAGGGGGTGGTGAGTGACGAGGTAGGGGGTGATGATGGTGACGAGGTAGGGGGTGGTGACGGTGACGAGGTAGGAGGTTGTGATGGTGACGAGGTAGGGGGTGGTGATGGTGACGAGGTAGGAGGTGATGACGGTGACGAGGTAGGGGGTGGTGATGGTGACGAGGTAGGGGGTTGTGATGGTGACGAGGTAGGGGGTGAGGACGGTGACGAGGTAGGGGGTGGTGATGGTGACGATGTAGGGGGTGGTGATGATGACGAGGTGGGCGTGATGATGGTGACGAGGTAGGGGGTGGTGATGGTGACGAGGTAGGGGTGGTGATCGTGACGAGGTAGGGGTGGTGATGGTGACGAGGTAGGGGGTGGTGATGGTGACGAGGTAGGGGGTGGTGATGGTGATGAGGTAGGGGGTGGTGAGTGACGAGGTAGGGGGTGATGATGGTGACGAGGTAGGGGGTGGTGACGGTGACGAGGTAGAAGGTTGTGATGGTGACGAGGTAGGGGGTGGTGATGGTGACGAGGTAGGAGGTGATGACGGTGACGAGGTAGGGGGTGGTGATGGTGACGAGGTAGGGGGTGGTGAGTGACGAGGCAGGGGGTGATGATGGTGACGAGATAGGGGATGGTGACGGTGACGAGGTAGGAGGTTGTGATGGTGACGAGGTAGGGGGTGGTGATGGTGACGAGGTAGGAGTTGATGACGGTGACGAGGTAGGGGGTGGTGATGGTGACGAGGTAGGGGGTGGTGATGGTGACGAGGTAGGGGGTGAGGACGGTGACGAGGTAGGGCGTGGTGATGGTGACGAGGTAGGAGGTGATGACGGTGACGAGGTAGGGGGTGGTGATGGTGACGAGGTATGGGTTGGTGATGGTGACGAGGTAGGGGGTGAGGACGGTGACGAGGTAGGGGGTGGTGATGGTGACGAGGTAGGGGGTGGTGAGGGTGACGAGTTGGGGGGGGGGTGTTGGTGACGAGGTAGGGGGTGATGATGGTGACGAGGTAGGGGGTGGTGACGAGGTAGGGGGTGGTGATGGTGACGACGTAGGGGGTGGTGATGGTGACGAGGTAGGGGTGGTGATCGTGACGAGGTAGGGGGTTGTGACGGTGACGAGGTAGGGGGTGGTGATGGTGACAAGGTAGGGGTGGTGATGGTGATGAGGTAGGGGGTGGTGAGTGACGAGGTAGAGGGGTGATGATGGTGACGAGGTAGGGGGTGGTGACGGTGACGAGGTAGGAGGTTTTGATGGGGACGAGGTAGGGGGTGGTGATGGTGACGAGGTAGGGGGTGATAACGGTGACGAGGTAGGGGGTGGTGATGGTGACGAGGTAGGGGGTGGTGATGGTGACGAGGTAGGGAGTGAGGACGGTGACGAGGTAGGGGGTGGTGATGGTGACGAGGTAGGGGGTGATGATGGTGACGAGGTAGGGGGTGGTGACGAGGTAGGGGGTGGTGATGGTGACGAGGTAGGGGGTAGTGATGGTGACGAGGTAGGGGGTGGTGATGGTGACGAGGTAGGGGGTGAGGACGGTGACGAGGTAGGGGTGGTGATGGTGACGAGGTAGGGGGTGAGGACGGTGACGAGGTAGGGGGTGGTGATGGTGACGAGGTAGGGGGTGGTGATGGTGACGAGGTAGGGGGTGAGGACGGTGACGAGGTAAGGGGTGGTGATGGTGACGAGGTAGGGGGTGGTGACGAGGTAGGGCATGATGATGGTGACGAGGTAGGGGGTGGTGATGGTGACGAGGTAGGGGGTGGTGATGGTGACGAGGTAGGGGGTGGTGATGGTGACGAAGTGGGGGGGTGTTGTGACGAGGTAGGGGGTGATGATGGTGACGAGGTAGGGGGTGGTGACGAGGTAGGGGGTGGTGATGGTGACGAGGTAGGGGGTGGTGATGGTGACGAGGTAGGGGGTGGTGAGTGACGAGGTAGGGGGTGGTGATGGTGACGAGGTAGGTGGTGGTGATGGTGACGAGGTACGGGGTGGTGATGGTGATGAGGTAGGGGGTGGTGAGTGACGAGGTAGGGGGTGATGATGGTGACGAGGTAGGGGGTGGTGACGGTGACGAGGTAGGAGGTTGTGATGGTGACGAGGTAGGGGGTGGTGATGGTGACGAGGTAGGAGGTGATGACGGTGACGAGGTAGGGGGTGGTGATGGTGACGAGGTAGGGGGTTGTGATGGTGACGAGGTAGGGGGTGAGGACGGTGACGAGGTAGGGGGTGGTGATGGTGACGATGTAGGGGGTGGTGATGATGACGAGGTGGGCGTGATGATGGTGACGAGGTAGGGGGTGGTGATGGTGACGAGGTAGGGGTGGTGATCGTGACGAGGTAGGGGTGGTGATGGTGACGAGGTAGGGGGTGGTGATGGTGACGAGGTAGGGGGTGGTGATGGTGATGAGGTAGGGGGTGGTGAGTGACGAGGTAGGGGGTGATGATGGTGACGAGGTAGGGGGTGGTGACGGTGACGAGGTAGAAGGTTGTGACGGTGACGAGGTAGGGGGTGGTGATGGTGACGAGGTAGGAGGTGATGACGGTGACGAGGTAGGGGGTGGTGATGGTGACGAGGTAGGGGGTGGTGAGTGACGAGGTAGGGGATGATGATGGTGACGAGATAGGGGGTGGTGACGGTGACGAGGTAGGAGGTTGTGATGGTGACGAGGTAGGGGGTGGTGACGGTGACGAGGTAGGAGGTTGTGATGGTGACGAGGTAGGGGGTGGTGATGGTGACGAGGTAGGGGGTGGTGATGGTGACGAGGTAGGGGGTGAGGACGGTGACGAGGTAGGGGGTGGTGATGGTGACGAGGTAGGAGGTGATGACGGTGACGAGGTAGGGGGTGGTGATGGTGACGAGGTATGGGGTGGTGATGGTGACGAGGTAGGGGGTGAGGACGGTGACGAGGTAGGGGGTGGTGATGGTGACGAGGTAGGGGGTGGTGAGGGTGACGAGGTGGGGGGGGGGGTGTTGGTGACGAGGTAGGGGGTGATGATGGTGACGAGGTAGGGGGTGGTGACGAGGTAGGGGGTGGTGATGGTGATGACGTAGGGGGTGGTGATGGTGACGAGGTAGGGGTGGTGATCGTGACGAGGTAGGGGGTGGTGACGGTGACGAGGTAGGGGGTGGTGATGGTGACAAGGTAGGGGTGGTGATGGTGATGAGGTAGGGGGTGGTGAGTGACGAGGTAGAGGGGTGATGATGGTGACGAGGTAGGGGGTGGTGACGGTGACGAGGTAGGAGGTTTTGATGGGGACGAGGTAGGGGGTGGTGATGGTGACGAGGTAGGGGGTGATAACGGTGACGAGGTAGGGGGTGGTGATGGTGACGAGGTAGGGGGTGGTGATGGTGACGAGGTAGGGAGTGAGGACGGTGACGAGGTAGGGGGTGGTGATGGTGACGAGGTAGGGGGTGATGATGGTGACGAGGTAGGGGGTGGTGACGAGGTAGGGGGTGGTGATGGTGACGAGGTAGGGGGTAGTGATGGTGACGAGGTAGGGGGTGGTGATGGTGACGAGGTAGGGGGTGAGGACTGTGACGAGGTAGGGGTGGTGATGGTGACGAGGTAGGGGGTGAGGACGGTGACGAGGTAGGGGGTGGTGATGGTGACGAGGTAGGGGGTGGTGATGGTGACGAGGTAGGGGGTGAGGACGGTGACGAGGTAAGGGGTGGTGATGGTGACGAGGTAGGGTGTGGTGACGAGGTAGGGCGTGATGATGGTGACGAGGTAGGGGGTGGTGATGGTGACGAGGTAGGGGGTGGTGATGGTGACGAGGAAGGGGGTGGTGATGGTGACGAGGTGGGGGGGTGTTGTGACGAGGTAGGGGGTGATGATGGTGACGAGGTAGGGGGTGGTGACGAGGTAGGGGGTGGTGATGGTGACGAGGTAGGGGGTGGTGATGGTGACGAGGTAGGGGGTGGTGAGTGACGAGGTAGGGGGTGGTGATGGTGACGAGGTAGGTGGTGGTGATGGTGACGAGGTACGGGGTGGTGATGGTGATGAGGTAGGGGGTGGTGAGTGACGAGGTAGGGGGTGATGATGGTGACGAGGTAGGGGGTGGTGACGGTGACGAGGTAGGAGGTTGTGATGGTGACGAGGTACCGGGTGGTGATGGTGACGAGGTAGGAGGTGATGACGGTGACGAGGTAGGGGGTGGTGATGGTGACGAGGTAGGGGGTTGTGATGGTGACGAGGTGGGGGGGGGGGTGTTGGTGACTAGATAGGGGGTGTTGATGGTGACGAGGTAGGGGGTGGTGACGAGGTAGGGGGTGGTGATGGTGACGAGGTAGGGGGTGGTGATGGTGACGAGGTAGGGGTGGTGATCGTGACGAGGTAGGGGTGGTGATGGTGACGAGGTAGGAGGTTGTGATGGTGACGAGGTAGGGGGTGGTGACGAGGTAGGGGGTGGTGATGGTGATGAGGTAGGGGGTGGTGAGTGACGAGGTAGGGGGTGATGATGGTGACGAGGTAGGGGGTGGTGACGGTGACGAGGTAGGAGGTTGTGATGGTGATGAGGTAGGGGGTGGTGATGGTGACGAGGTAGGAGGTGATGACGATGACGAGGTAGGGGGTGGTGATGGTGACGAGGTAGGGGGTGGTGGTGGTGACGAGGTAGGGGGTGAGGACGGTGACGAGGTAGGGGGTGGTGATGGTGACGAGGTAGGGGGTGGTGATGGTGACGAGGTGGGGGGGGGTGTTGGTGACGAGGTAGGGGGTGATGATGGTGACGAGGTAGGGGGTGGTGACGAGGTAGGGGGTGGTGATGGTGACGAGGTAGGGAGTGGTGATGGTGACGAGGTAGGGGTGGTGATCGTGACGAGGTAGGGGGTGGTGACGGTGACGAGGTAGGGGGTGGTGATGGTGACAAGGTAGGGGTGGTGATGGTGACGAGGTAGGGGGTGGTGATGGTGACGAGGTAGGGTGTGGTGATGGTTACGAGGTTCGGGGTGGTGATGGTGATGAGGTAGGGGGTGGTGATGGTTACGAGGTAGAGGGGTGATGATGGTGACGAGGTAGGGGATGGTGACGGTGACAAGGTAGGAGGTTGTGATGGGGACGAGGTAGGGGGTGGTGATGGTGACGAGGTAGGGGGTGATAACGGTGACGAGGTAGGGGGTGGTGATGGTGACGAGGTAGGGGGTGGTGATGGTGACGAGCTAGGGGGTGATGATGGTGACGAGGTAGGGGGTGGTGACGAGGTAGGGGGTGGTGATGGTGACGAGGTAGGGGGTAGTGATGGTGACGAGGTAGGGGTTGGTGATGGTGACGAGGTAGGGGGTGAGGACGGTGACGAGGTAGGAGGTTGTGATGGTGACGAGGTAGGGGGTGATAACGGTGACGAGGTAGGGGTGGTGATGGTGACGAGGTAGGGGGTGGTGATGGTGACGAGGTAGGGGGTGAGGACGGTGACGAGGTAGGGGGTGGTGATGGTGACGAGGTAGGGGGTGGTGATGGTGACGAGGTAGGGGGTGAGGACGGTGACGAGGTAGGGGGTGGTGATGGTGACGAGGTAGGGGGTGGTGATGGTGACGAGGTAGGGGGTGATGATGGTGTCGAGGTAGGTGGTGATGATCGTGACGAGGTAGGGGGTGGTGATGGTGACGAGGTAGGGGGTTGTGATGGTGACGAGGTAGGGGGTGAGGACGGTGACGAGGTAGGGGGTGGTGATGGTGACGATGTAGGGGGTGGTGATGATGACGAGGTGGGCGTGATGATGGTGACGAGGTAGGGGGTGGTGATGGTGACGAGGTAGGGGTGGTGATCGTGACGAGGTAGGGGTGGTGATGGTGACGAGGTAGGGGGTGGTGATGGTGACGAGGTAGGGGGTGGTGATGGTGATGAGGTAGGGGGTGGTGAGTGACGAGGTAGGGGGTGATGATGGTGACGAGGTAGGGGGTGGTGACGGTGACGAGGTAGAAGGTTGTGACGGTGACGAGGTAGGGGGTGGTGATGGTGACGAGGTAGGAGGTGATGACGGTGACGAGGTAGGGGGTGGTGATGGTGACGAGGTAGGGGGTGGTGAGTGACGAGGTAGGGGATGATGATGGTGACGAGATAGGGGGTGGTGACGGTGACGAGGTAGGAGGTTGTGATGGTGACGAGGTAGGGGGTGGTGACGGTGACGAGGTAGGAGGTTGTGATGGTGACGAGGTAGGGGGTGGTGATGGTGACGAGGTAGGGGGTGGTGATGGTGACGAGGTAGGGGGTGAGGACGGTGACGAGGTAGGGGGTGGTGATGGTGACGAGGTAGGAGGTGATGACGGTGACGAGGTAGGGGGTGGTGATGGTGACGAGGTATGGGGTGGTGATGGTGACGAGGTAGGGGGTGAGGACGGTGACGAGGTAGGGGGTGGTGATGGTGACGAGGTAGGGGGTGGTGAGGGTGACGAGGTGGGGGGGGGGGTGTTGGTGACGAGGTAGGGGGTGATGATGGTGACGAGGTAGGGGGTGGTGACGAGGTAGGGGGTGGTGATGGTGACGACGTAGGGGGTGGTGATGGTGACGAGGTAGGGGTGGTGATCGTGACGAGGTAGGGGGTGGTGACGGTGACGAGGTAGGGGGTGGTGATGGTGACAAGGTAGGGGTGGTGATGGTGATGAGGTAGGGGGTGGTGAGTGACGAGGTAGAGGGGTGATGATGGTGACGAGGTAGGGGGTGGTGACGGTGACGAGGTAGGAGGTTTTGATGGGGACGAGGTAGGGGGTGGTGATGGTGACGAGGTAGGGGGTGATAACGGTGACGAGGTAGGGGGTGGTGATGGTGACGAGGTAGGGGGTGGTGATGGTGACGAGGTAGGGAGTGAGGACGGTGACGAGGTAGGGGGTGGTGATGGTGACGAGGTAGGGGGTGATGATGGTGACGAGGTAGGGGGTGGTGACGAGGTAGGGGGTGGTGATGGTGACGAGGTAGGGGGTAGTGATGGTGACGAGGTAGGGGGTGGTGATGGTGACGAGGTAGGGGGTGAGGACTGTGACGAGGTAGGGGTGGTGATGGTGACGAGGTAGGGGGTGAGGACGGTGACGAGGTAGGGGGTGGTGATGGTGACGAGGTAGGGGGTGGTGATGGTGACGAGGTAGGGGGTGAGGACGGTGACGAGGTAAGGGGTGGTGATGGTGACGAGGTAGGGTGTGGTGACGAGGTAGGGCGTGATGATGGTGACGAGGTAGGGGGTGGTGATGGTGACGAGGTAGGGGGTGGTGATGGTGACGAGGAAGGGGGTGGTGATGGTGACGAGGTGGGGGGGTGTTGTGACGAGGTAGGGGGTGATGATGGTGACGAGGTAGGGGGTGGTGACGAGGTAGGGGGTGGTGATGGTGACGAGGTAGGGGGTGGTGATGGTGACGAGGTAGGGGGTGGTGAGTGACGAGGTAGGGGGTGGTGATGGTGACGAGGTAGGTGGTGGTGATGGTGACGAGGTACGGGGTGGTGATGGTGATGAGGTAGGGGGTGGTGAGTGACGAGGTAGGGGGTGATGATGGTGACGAGGTAGGGGGTGGTGACGGTGACGAGGTAGGAGGTTGTGATGGTGACGAGGTACCGGGTGGTGATGGTGACGAGGTAGGAGGTGATGACGGTGACGAGGTAGGGGGTGGTGATGGTGACGAGGTAGGGGGTTGTGATGGTGACGAGGTGGGGGGGGGGGTGTTGGTGACTAGATAGGGGGTGTTGATGGTGACGAGGTAGGGGGTGGTGACGAGGTAGGGGGTGGTGATGGTGACGAGGTAGGGGGTGGTGATGGTGACGAGGTAGGGGTGGTGATCGTGACGAGGTAGGGGTGGTGATGGTGACGAGGTAGGAGGTTGTGATGGTGACGAGGTAGGGGGTGGTGACGAGGTAGGGGGTGGTGATGGTGATGAGGTAGGGGGTGGTGAGTGACGAGGTAGGGGGTGATGATGGTGACGAGGTAGGGGGTGGTGACGGTGACGAGGTAGGAGGTTGTGATGGTGATGAGGTAGGGGGTGGTGATGGTGACGAGGTAGGAGGTGATGACGATGACGAGGTAGGGGGTGGTGATGGTGACGAGGTAGGGGGTGGTGGTGGTGACGAGGTAGGGGGTGAGGACGGTGACGAGGTAGGGGGTGGTGATGGTGACGAGGTAGGGGGTGGTGATGGTGACGAGGTGGGGGGGGGGGTGTTGGTGACGAGGTAGGGGGTGATGATGGTGACGAGGTAGGGGGTGGTGACGAGGTAGGGGGTGGTGATGGTGACGAGGTAGGGAGTGGTGATGGTGACGAGGTAGGGGTGGTGATCGTGACGAGGTAGGGGGTGGTGACGGTGACGAGGTAGGGGGTGGTGATGGTGACAAGGTAGGGGTGGTGATGGTGACGAGGTAGGGGGTGGTGATGGTGACGAGGTAGGGTGTGGTGATGGTTACGAGGTTCGGGGTGGTGATGGTGATGAGGTAGGGGGTGGTGATGGTTACGAGGTAGAGGGGTGATGATGGTGACGAGGTAGGGGATGGTGACGGTGACAAGGTAGGAGGTTGTGATGGGGACGAGGTAGGGGGTGGTGATGGTGACGAGGTAGGGGGTGATAACGGTGACGAGGTAGGGGGTGGTGATGGTGACGAGGTAGGGGGTGGTGATGGTGACGAGCTAGGGGGTGATGATGGTGACGAGGTAGGGGGTGGTGACGAGGTAGGGGGTGGTGATGGTGACGAGGTAGGGGGTAGTGATGGTGACGAGGTAGGGGTTGGTGATGGTGACGAGGTAGGGGGTGAGGACGGTGACGAGGTAGGAGGTTGTGATGGTGACGAGGTAGGGGGTGATAACGGTGACGAGGTAGGGGTGGTGATGGTGACGAGGTAGGGGGTGGTGATGGTGACGAGGTAGGGGGTGAGGACGGTGACGAGGTAGGGGGTGGTGATGGTGACGAGGTAGGGGGTGGTGATGGTGACGAGGTAGGGGGTGATGATGGTGTCGAGGTAGGTGGTGATGATCGTGACGAGGTAGGGGGTGGTGACGGTGACGAGGTAGGAGGTTGTGATGGTGACGAGGTAGGGGGTGGTGATGGTGACGAGGTAGGAGGTGATGACGGTGACGAGGTAGGGGGTGGTGATGGGGACGAGGTAGGGGGTGGTGATGGTGACGAGGTAGGGGGTGAGGACGGTGTCGAGGTAGGGGGTGGTGATGGTGACGAGGTAGGGGGTGGTGATGGTGACGAGGTGGGGGGGGGGGGGGTATTGGTGACGAGGTAGGGGGTGATGATGGTGACGAGGTAGGGGGTGGTGACGAGGTAGAGGGTGGTGATGGTGACGAGGTAGGGAGTGGTGATGGTGACGAGGTAGGGGTGGTGATCGTGACGAGGTAGGGGGTGGTGACGGTTACGAGGTAGGGGGTGGTGATGGTGACAAGGTAGGGGTGGTGATGGTGACGAGGTAGGGGGTGGTGATGGTGACGAGGTAGGGTGTGGTGATGGTGACGAGGTACGGGGTGGTGATGGTGATGAGGTAGGGGGTGGTGAGTGACGAGGTAGAGGGGTGATGATGGTGACGAGGTAGGGGGTGGTGATGGTGACGAAGTAGGAGAATGTGATGGGGACGAGGTAGGGGGTGGTGATGGTGACGAGGTAGTGACGAGGTAGGGGGTGGTGATGGTGATGAGGTAGGGGGTGGTGATGGTGGACGAGGTAGGGGGTGATGATGGTGACAAGGTAGGGGGTGGTGACGAGGTAGGGGTGGTGATGGTGACGAGGTAGGGGGTAGTGATGGTGACGAGGTAGGGGGTGGTGATGGTGACGAGGTAGGGGGTGAGGACGGTGACGAGGTAGGAGGTTGTGATGGTGACGAGCTAGGGGTGATAACGGTGACGAGGTAGGGGTGTGATGGTGACCAGGTAGGGGTGGTGATGGTGACGAGGTAGGGGGTGAGGACGGTGACGAGGTAGGGGGTGGTGATGGTGACGAGGTAGGGGTTGGTGATGGTGACGATGTAGGGGGTGATGACGGTGTCGAGGTAGGTGGTGGTGACGAGGTAGGGGGTGGTGATGGTGACGAGGTAGGGTAGTGATGGTGACGAGGTAGGGGGTGGTGATGGTGACGAGGTGGGGGGGGGGGTGTTGGTGACGAGGTAGGGGGTGATGATGGTGACGAGGTAGGGGTGGTGACGAGGGGGGGGGTGGTGATGGTGACGAGGTAGGGGGTGGTGATGGTGACGAGGTAGGGGGTGGTGATGGTGACGAGGTAGGGGTGGTGATGATGACGAGGTAGGGGGTGGTGATGGTGACGAGGTAGGGTGTGGACGGTGACGAGGTAGGCGGTAGTGACGATGACGAGGTACGGGGTGGTGATGGTGACGAGGTAGGGGTGGTGATGGTGACGAGGTAGGGGGTGGTGAGTGACGAGGTAGGGGGTGGTGACGGTGACGAGGTTAGGGGTGGTGAGTGACGAGGTAGGGGGTGGTGATGGTGACGAGGTAGGGGGTGGTGATGGTGACGAGGTAGGGCGTGATGATGGTGACGAGGTAGGGGGTGGTGACGAGTCAGGGGGTGGTGATGGTGACGAGGTAGGGGGTGGTGATGGTGACGAGGTAGGGGGTGGTGATTGTGACGAGGTGGGGGGGGTGTTGTGACGAGGTAGGGGGTGATGAAGGTGACGAGGTAGGGGGTGGTGACGAGGTAGGGGGTGGTGATGGTGCCGAGGTAGGGGGTGGTGATGGTGAGGAGGTAGGGGGTGGTGATGATGACGAGGTAGGGGTGGTGATCGTGACGAGGTAGGGGGTGGTGACGAGGTAGGGGGTGGTGATGGTGACGAGGTAGGGGGTGGTGATGGTGACGAGGTAGGGGGTGGTGATGGTGACGAGGTACGGGGTGGTGATGGTGATGAGGTAGGGGGTGGTGACTGACGAGGTAGGGGTGGTGATGATGGTGACGATGTAGGGGGTGGTGACTGTGACGAGGTAGGAGGTTGTGATGGTGACGAGGTAGGGTGTGATAACGGTGACGAGGTAGGGGTGGTGATGGTGACGAGGTAGGGGGTGGTGATGGTGACGAGGTAGGGGTGAGGATGGTGACGAGGTAGGGGGTGGTGATGGTGACGAGGTAGGGGGTAGTGATGGTGACGAGGTAGGGGTGGTGATGGTGACGAGGTGGGGGTGTTGGTGACGAGGTAGGGGGTGATGATGGTGACGAGGTAGGGGGTGGTGACGAGGTAGGGGGTGGTGATGGTGACGAGGTAGGGGGTGGTGATGGTGACGAGGTAGGGGGTGGTGATGGTGACGAGGTAGGGGGTGAGGACTGTGACGAGGTAGGGGTGGTGATGGTGACGAGGTAGGGGGTGAGGACGGTGACGAGGTAGGGGGTGGTGATGGTGACGAGGTAGGGGGTGGTGATGGTGACGAGGTAGGGGGTGAGGACGGTGACGAGGTAAGGGGTGGTGATGGTGACGAGGTAGGGTGTGGTGGACGAGGTAGGGCGTGATGATGGTGACGAGGTAGGGGGTGGTGATGGTGACGAGGTAGGGGGTGGTGATGGTGACGAGGAAGGGGGTGGTGATGGTGACGAGGTGGGGGGGTGTTGTGACGAGGTAGGGGGTGATGATGGTGACGAGGTAGGGGGTGGTGACGAGGTAGGGGGTGGTGATGGTGACGAGGTAGGGGGTGGTGATGGTGACGAGGTAGGGGGTGGTGAGGTGACGAGGTAGGGGGTGGTGATGGTGACGAGGTAGGTGGTGGTGATGGTGACGAGGTACGGGGTGGTGATGGTGATGAGGTAGGGGGTGGTGAGTGACGAGGTAGGGGGTGATGATGGTGACGAGGTAGGGGGTGGTGACGGTGACGAGGTAGGAGGTTGTGATGGTGACGAGGTACCGGGTGGTGATGGTGACGAGGTAGGAGGTGATGACGGTGACGAGGTAGGGGGTGGTGATGGTGACGAGGTAGGGGGTTGTGATGGTGACGAGGTGGGGGGGGGGGTGTTGGTGACTAGATAGGGGGTGTTGATGGTGACGAGGTAGGGGGTGGTGACGAGGTAGGGGGTGGTGATGGTGACGAGGTAGGGGGTGGTGATGGTGACGAGGTAGGGGTGGTGATCGTGACGAGGTAGGGGTGGTGATGGTGACGAGGTAGGAGGTTGTGATGGTGACGAGGTAGGGGGTGGTGACGAGGTAGGGGGTGGTGATGGTGATGAGGTAGGGGGTGGTGAGTGACGAGGTAGGGGGTGATGATGGTGACGAGGTAGGGGGTGGTGACGGTGACGAGGTAGGAGGTTGTGATGGTGATGAGGTAGGGGGTGGTGATGGTGACGAGGTAGGGGGTGGTGATGGTGACGAGGTAGGGGGTGATGATGGTGTCGAGGGTAGGTGGTGATGATCGTGACGAGGTAGGGGGTGGTGACGGTGACGAGGTAGGAGGTTGTGATGGTGACGAGGTAGGGGGTGGTGATGGTGACGAGGTAGGAGGTGATGACGGTGACGAGGTAGGGGGTGGTGATGGGGACGAGGTAGGGGGTGGTGATGGTGACGAGGTAGGGGGTGAGGACGGTGTCGAGGTAGGGGTGGTGATGGTGACGAGGTAGGGGGTGGTGATGGTGACGAGGTGGGGGGGGGGTATTGGTGACGAGGTAGGGGGTGATGATGGTGACGAGGTAGGGGGTGGTGACGAGGTAGAGGGTGGTGATGGTGACGAGGTAGGGAGTGGTGATGGTGACGAGGTAGGGGTGGTGATCGTGACGAGGTAGGGGGTGGTGACGGTTACGAGGTAGGGGGTGGTGATGGTGACAAGGTAGGGGTGGTGATGGTGACGAGGTAGGGGGTGGTGATGGTGACGAGGTAGGGTGTGGTGATGGTGACGAGGTACGGGGTGGTGATGGTGATGAGGTAGGGGGTGGTGAGTGACGAGGTAGAGGGGTGATGATGGTGACGAGGTAGGGGGTGGTGATGGTGACGAAGTAGGAGAATGTGATGGGGACGAGGTAGGGGGTGGTGATGGTGACGAGGTAGGGGGTGATAACGGTGACGAGGTAGGGGGTGGTGATGGTGATGAGGTAGGGGGTGGTGATGGTGACGAGGTAGGGGGTGATGATGGTGACAAGGTAGGGGGTGGTGACGAGGTAGGGGGTGGTGATGGTGACGAGGTAGGGGGTAGTGATGGTGACGAGGTAGGGGGTGGTGATGGTGACGAGGTAGGGGGTGAGGACGGTGACGAGGTAGGAGGTTGTGATGGTGACGAGCTAGGGGGTGATAACGGTGACGAGGTAGGGGTGGTGATGGTGACCAGGTAGGGGGTGGTGATGGTGACGAGGTAGGGGGTGAGGACGGTGACGAGGTAGGGGGTGGTGATGGTGACGAGGTAGGGGTTGGTGATGGTGACGATGTAGGGGGTGATGACGGTGTCGAGGTAGGTGGTGGTGACGAGGTAGGGGGTGGTGATGGTGACGAGGTAGGGGGTAGTGATGGTGACGAGGTAGGGGGTGGTGATGGGTGACGAGGTGGGGGGGGGGGTGTTGGTGACGAGGTAGGGGGTGTTGGTGACGAGGTAGGGGGTGATGATGGTGACGAGGTAGGGGGTGGTGACGAGGGGGGGGGTGGTGATGGTGACGAGGTAGGGGGTGGTGATGGTGACGAGGTAGGGGGTGGTGATGGTGACGAGGTAGGGGTGGTGATGATGACGAGGTAGGGGGTGGTGATGGTGACGAGGTAGGGTGTGGCGACGGTGACGAGGTAGGCGGTAGTGACGATGACGAGGTACGGGGTGGTGATGGTGACGAGGTAGGGGGTGGTGATGGTGACGAGGTAGGGGGTGGTGAGTGACGAGGTAGGGGGTGGTGACGGTGACGAGGTAGGGGGTGGTGAGTGACGAGGTAGGGGGTGGTGATGGTGACGAGGTAAGGGGGTGGTGATGGTGACGAGGTAGGGCGTGATGATGGTGACGAGGTAGGGGGTGGTGACGAGTCAGGGGGTGGTGATGGTGACGAGGTAGGGGGTGGTGATGGTGACGAGGTAGGGGGTGGTGATTGTGACGAGGTGGGGGGGGTGTTGTGACGAGGTAGGGGGTGATGATGGTGACGAGGTAGGGGGTGGTGACGAGGTAGGGGGTGGTGATGGTGACGAGGTAGGGGGTGGTGATGGTGAGGAGGTAGGGGGTGGTGATGATGACGAGGTAGGGGTGGTGATCGTGACGAGGTAGGGGGTGGTGACGAGGTAGGGGGTGGTGATGGTGACGAGGTAGGGGGTGGTGATGGTGACGAGGTAGGGGGTGGTGATGGTGACGAGGTACGGGGTGGTGATGGTGATGAGGTAGGGGGTGGTGACTGACGAGGTAGGGGTGGTGATGATGGTGACGATGTAGGGGGTGGTGACTGTGACGAGGTAGGAGGTTGTGATGGTGACGAGGTAGGGTGTGATAACGGTGACGAGGTAGGGGTGGTGATGGTGACGAGGTAGGGGGTGGTGATGGTGACGAGGTAGGGGGTGAGGATGGTGACGAGGTAGGGGGTGGTGATGGTGACGAGGTAGGGGGTAGTGATGGTGACGAGGTAGGGGGTGGTGATGGTGACGAGGTGGGGGGTGTTGGTGACGAGGTAGGGGGTGATGATGGTGACGAGGTAGGGGGTGGTGACGAGGTAGGGGGTGGTGATGGTGACGAGGTAGGGGGTGGTGATGGTGACGAGGTAGGGGGTGGTGATGGTGACGAGGTAGGGTCTGGTGACGGTGACGAGGTAGGCGGTGGTGACGGTGACGAGGTACGGGCTGGTGATGGTGACGAGGAAGGGGGTGGTGAGTGACGAGGTAGGGGGTGGTGACGGTGACGAGGTAGGGGGTGGTGAGTGACGAGGTAGGGGGTGGTGATGGTGACGAGGTGGGGGGTGGTGATGGTGACGAGGTACGGGGTGGTGATGGTGATGAGATAGAGGGTGGTGAGTGACGAGGTAGGGGGTGATGATGGTGACGAGGTTGGGGGTGGTGACGGTGACGAGGTAGGAGGTTGTGATGGTGATGAGGTAGGGGGTGGTGATGGTCACGAGGTAGGGGGTGATGACGGTGACGAGGTAGGGGGTGGTGATGTTGACGAGGTAGGGGGTGGTGATGGTGACGAGGTAGGGGGTGGTGATGGTGACGAGGTAGGGGGTGGTGATGGTGACGAGGAAGGGGGTGATGACGGTGACGAGGTAGGGGGTGTTGATGGTGACGAGTTAGGGGGTGGTGATGGTGACGAGGTAGGGGGTGAGGACGGTGACGAGGTAGGGGGTGGTGATGGTGACGAGGTAGGGGGTGGTGATGGTGACGAGGTAGGGGGTTGTGACGAGGTAGGGAGTGGTGACAAGGTAGGGGGTGGTGATGGTGACGAGGTAGGGGGTGGTGATGGTGACGAGGTACGGGGTGGTGATGGTGATGAGGTAGGGGGTGATGATGGTGACGAAGTAGGGGGTGGGGACGGTGACGAGGTATGAGGTTGTGATGGTGACGAGGTAGGGGGTGTTGATGGTGACGAAGTAGGAAGTGATGACGGTGACGAGGTAGGCGGTGGTGATGGTGACGAGGTAGGGGGTGGTGATGGTGACGAGGTAGGGGGTGAGGACGGTTACGAGGTAGGGGTGGTGATGGTGACGAGGTAGGGGGTGGTGATGGTGACGAGGGAGGGCGTGATGATGGTGACGAGGTAGGGGGTGGTGACGAGGTAGGGGGTGGTGATGGTGACGAGGTAGGGGGTGGTGATGGTGATGAGGTAGGGGGTGGTGATGGTGACGAGGTGGTGGGGGGGTGTTGGTGACGAGGTAGGGGGTGATGATGGTGACGAGGTAGGGGGTGGTGACGAGGTAGGGGGTGGTGATGTTGACAAGGTAGGGGTGGTGATGGTGACGAGGTAGGGGATGGTGATGGTGACGAGGTAGGGGGTGGTGATGGTGACGAGGTACGGGGTGGTGATGGTGATGAGGTAGGGGTGGTGAGTGACGAGGTAGAGGGGTGATGATGGTGACGAGGTAGGGGGTGGTGATGGTGACGAGGTAGGAGGTTGTGATGGGGACGAGATAGGGGGTGGAGATGGTGACGAGGTAGGGGGTGATAACGGTGACGAGGTAGGGGGTGGTGATGGTGACGAGGTAGGGGGTGGTTATGGTGACGAGGTAGGGCGTGGTGATGGTGACGAGGAAGGGGGTGATGACGGTGACGAGGTAGGGGGTGGTGATGTTGACGGGGTAGGGGGTGGTGATGGTGACGAGGTAGGGGGTGGTGATGGTGACGAGGTAGGGGGTGGTGATGGTGACGAGGAAGGGGGTGATGACGGTGACGAGGTAGGGGGTGTTGATGGTGACGAGTTAGAGGGTGGTGATGGTGACGAGGTAGGGGGTGAGGACGGTGACGAGGTAGGGGGTGGTGATGGTGACGAGGTAGGGGGTGGTGATGGTGACGAGGTAGGGCGTGATGATGGTGACGAGGTAGGGGGTTGTGACGAGGTAGGGGGTGGTGACAAGGTAGGGGGTGATAACGGTGACGAGGTAGGGGGTGATAACGGTGACGAGGTAGGGGGTGGTGATGGTGACGAGGTAGGGGGTGGTTATGGTGACGAGGTAGGGCGTGGTGATGGTGACGAGGAAGGGGGTGATGACGGTGACGAGGTAGGGGTGGTGATGTTGACGAGGTAGGGGGTGGTGATGGTGACGAGGTAGGGGGTGGTGATGGTGACGAGGTAGGGGGTGGTGATGGTGACGAGGAAGGGGGTGATGACGGTGATGAGGTAGGGGGTGTTGATGGTGACGAGTTAGGGGGTGGTGATGGTGACGAGGTAGGGGGTGAGGACGGTGACGAGGTAGGGGGTGGTGATGGTGACGAGGTAGGGGGTGGTGATGGTGACGAGGTAGGGCGTGATGATGGTGACGAGGTAGGGGGTTGTGACGAGGTAGGGGGTGGTGACAAGGTAGGGGGTGGTGATGGTGACGAGGTAGGGGGTGGTGATGGTGACGAGGTACGGGGTGGTGATGGTGATGAGGTAGGGGGTGATGATGGTGACGAAGTAGGGGGTGGGGACGGTGACGAGGTATGAGGTTGTGATGGTGACGAGGTAGGGGGGTGTTGATGGTGACGAAGTAGGAAGTGATGACGGTGACGAGGTAGGCGGTGGTGATGGTGACGAGGTAGGGGGTGGTGATGGTGACGAGGTAGGGGGTGAGGACGGTGACGAGGTAGGGGTGGTGATGGTGACGAGGTAGGGGGTGGTGATGGTGACGAGGGAGGGCGTGATGATGGTGACGAGG
Organism: Petromyzon marinus; assembly: GCF_048934315.1. Classification (NCBI taxonomy): domain Eukaryota; kingdom Metazoa; phylum Chordata; class Hyperoartia; order Petromyzontiformes; family Petromyzontidae; genus Petromyzon; species Petromyzon marinus. Next base: position 6,917,242 of record NC_133674.1, read on the forward strand.
TCGGGGGTGGTGACGAGGTAGGGGGTGGTGATGGTGACGAGGTAGGGGGTGGTGATGGTGACGAGGTAGGGGGTGGTGATGGTGAAGAGGTGGGGGGGGGGGTGTTGGTGACGAGGTAGGGGGTGATGATGGTGACGAGGTAGGGGGTGGTGATGGTGACGAGGTAGGGGGTGGTGATGGTG